>NW_022111367.1:7047443-7058429 GCF_000313985.2 Echinops telfairi | reverse complement strand
GAGAGCGGGTCGACTGGTCTAAGGCTCATGACCTAGCACTAAGGGACTAGGCTTGTTGAGTATTTGTGAGAGTCCATTGTCTAAAGGCAAGGCGACCAATGGGTACCCTAAGGAGGCTGAGTGAGGCAGCCCACATTGAATTGACCAGAACCCAACCAGATGGAGATTTGTGAGCCTGTGAATTGGTGCATATTGTTGCTGGCTTTATGGATGGCCTGTCCGGATTTGACTTTGCTTATGGATGCAGACTTCACAAGGTTCCAACTGGAATGAAGACTCTTCATGTCGAAAAAATATGATAGTCTTCTCAGAGAACGGGGTTGATGTAAGTGGGCAGTATATAAATTGGATACTAAAAATTGGGGGGATAAAGGCATGAAGCGGTTGGCTTACAAACTTTCATAGGTGGGGGAACATATTCACAGGATTGTAGGATTAAGGTGTACGTGTTACTTAATTTCAATTGTGAGGCTAAAGAATGATGTACAGGTGCCAGTTTGGCAAGGGGTGGATGGAGTTAGTTAGTTTATTGTGCTAACCTGGACGATAAATACATGTGGGGTTAATTGAAGGTCAGAGGGATAAATGGCTTAGTGAGCCTCGTCTTTCCAGTTCTCGGGTCTCTTGCTTTCTGATGGTCAGACCAGGGTGCAACTGCCTTAGCCGGTTCCTGCTTTAGTTGGCAAGGCGCACTTTCTGCAAGACATCCCTGAGGAGAAGCCACATGGACCTACTCCAATGCTGCACTGGGTGCTGGAGCATCCGTGTGGAGACCCCTGCCAGCGCTGAGATGTTTACACATTTACTGACTCGGCTTTCCTCCTGCAGTCGGCATCATTGGGTCTGCTTTGTGAGATGGAGGAGGACTTTGTGGATTGGTATTGGACATATGGGTTAATGGGTTAATGTTGGACTTGTGGGCTTGGGCAGCACTGGGTTGGGATGTTTTCTTGATGTGCACTTAACCTTTGTGTAAAACTCTCTTATACATGAGTTTCTGTGAATTTGATTCTCTAAAGTACCCAGACTAACACAATGATAATATTTGGCTTTGTCTTCTTTTGAGCTGCCCCTTGAAATTTTCTGTTCAGCCCTTTGACTTCATCATTTATTCCATTTGCTTTAGCTGCTCTACAAATAAGAGCAAGTTTCAGCATCTTCTGACATCCACTTTGATTTCTTCTTTTCTTTCTAATGATAGTTTGCTTTCTTCATGAATAACGTTCTTGGTGTTCTCTCACAGCTCATCAAGTCTTCTCTCATCAGTGTTCAATGCAGCAAATTTGTTCTTGAGATGTTCTCAAAATTCAGGTGGGATACCGTTAAGGTTGTATTTTGGCCCTCATGGACTTGTTCACATTGTCTTCATCTTTATCCTGAATTTATATATGAGCAATTGGTGGTCTGTTTCACAGTCAGGCCCTGGTCTGGGTTTAGATGCTGATATTGAGCTTCTCCATAATCTCTTCCCACAGATGTAGTCAACTTGATTTCTGTATATTCCATCTGGAGTAGTCTAGATATACATGTCTTTTGTGTTGTTGAAAAAAGGTTTCTGCTATGAGCAAGTTGTTGGTTTTGCAATCTTCAGGCATTTTTCTATCACTAAATTAATATTTTCCAGCTACTGGTCCTTCCTCTTTGTTTCCAACTTTTGCATTCCAATTGCTAATGCATCTTGATAGCATATTTGGTTAATTTCTGACTAAAAATGTTGGTAGAATTAAAAAATTTCTTCTTTACAAGCTTGTGTATTTGTTGCATAAATTTTAGTGATAGTTATATTAATTGGCTTTCCTTTAAGGAGAATAGATATAATCCTATCACAGATAGCATTGTACTTCATGGTTGATTTTGCTATGCCCTTTTTGACAATGAATAGCAATGCCGGTCCTTTTGATTGTGTTATTCCTTGCATAGTAAACCTTATGATTTTCTGATTCAAAATAGCCAACACCAGTCAATATCAGTTCACTAATGCCTTGGGGATAGATCATTCTATATCCCTTTAATTTTCATCAGCTTCCAATTTTCCTAAGTTCCAAGTTCCAATCTTAAAAAGATTTTTGAAGCTGTTTTCTCCTTTCCTTGAGTTGTGCCCCATAAGCAAATAAAGATACTCAAAAATAAACCTCCACTCCCACGGACTTTAATCCATTCACATCACTGTGGTTGACTCCACTCAGAGAAGTCAGCTCTGCCTCATTCACATTTTGAGTGCTCTCCAACATAAGGGGCACATTCTCTGGTATCATCTCCCACAAAATTCTGCTTCCACTCATTATGGCCCTCAGTATCTGACAATGTTTTGAAGTTATGCATAAGGTTTTCAATGGTTCTTTCCTCTGATGTGGGGAGCCATGTTCTTATGCATTGTATTTTCTTAGTCTGGAAGCTCTACTGAAACCTGTTCACTTTGGGTGCCATGCTAGCATTAAAACACCAGCATCACAGCAGCACACAAGCTACTGTAGTACAACAAATTGACAGACAAGATATGTAGCTAATGCTTATTATGCCATAAGCTCTTCTTTAGCTCATGTTTGCCATGTCTGGCACTCAGAGAAAACTCCAAAGTTTCCATGTTACAATGGAGTAAATGAAGGTGATCTTATATATTTAAGATTGAATAATTAAAACAAAATTATTAGGGAATATATGAAATATTGAATTATTTAAACTTCAAATAAAAATTTTTCAGGTTTTAATAAGGAATTTTTAAATTGTATGATTTTATTTATTTTTCTTTTAATTTTTTAATCCTTTTATTGGGAGCTCTTACAGATAAAACATTCCATAGTTCAATCACATCAAGTAGTATTGTACAATTGCTACCACAATCAGTTTCAAAACATTTTATTTCATCTTGAACTCCTCGATATCAGTTCCTCTTTACCCCCTCCTGCCTGCACCCTGTCCCCAAGCAACTCTTATTATTATTATTTTCCCTATATTCACTTTTTTGGCCATGTCTTAAACTATCCAATGTGTCCATTCACATATAATTCTTTGTTTGTTCCCATTGAGTGGGGTTATACAGTCATCAATTCTGTAAGCTCCTTATTCCCCCTTCCCCCCACCTCTATTCCATACCCCCATGGCATACTTTTGTTACTGTTTCTGAAAGGGTATGTATCTTGGCTTTCATGTACTGAATGATCTTAAATATATAAATGGCTACACACAAATCTAACATGATCAATGAAGTAAAACAAATGAAAACCATAACAGTAAGTGGAGGAAATATAAAAGAACTGTAGGATATTTCTGTGATTCATCAGTGCTATATTGCACCTTGAAATTTTCATATGTTCTGTGTGGCCCTTCTGAGAGGTACTGCCCAATTATTTTACAGGTGGGTTTTGGGGCTACACTACATTAGTGCCCCTTCACATCAATTTGGTTGCTTGTTTTTAAACTTCTGATGCCTCTTCCTGTCAACACCTCATGATCACACAGTCTGGTGTGCTTCTTCCATGTGGGCTTTGCTACTTCTCTGATAGATGACTGCTTCTTTAACTACAGGCCTTTAAGACATCAGATGCTTTATCTTTTAATATCCGGGCACCATCAGCTTTCCTCATCATATTTGCTTATGCACCCATTTTGTCTTTAGTGATCATGTCAGAAAGGTGAGAATCATACAGTGCTTCATTATTAGAACAAACTGTTCTTGAACTGAGGTAAGATTTAAGTAGAAGCCCAAAGTCTATCTGCTTTCTTGTTGCATTTGCATATATGTATGCACATAAATAAACACACACACACACATGTATGTTGTTTTTTCTTTCCTCTTTTCTTTTCTCCTACCCCACCACTAGCTTTACCTGTCATTCTGTCATTCACCTCCCAGTAATTCCTCTCAGATACAATTCAATTGATTACACTTGACCAGAAAAGCTACACCCTCCTCGCCATCAATTTTCAAATACTTACTGTTCCCCTGTACCAGTTTTTGTTGGCTCCCCACTCAACTCACCCCCACCCCCTCCCATGGCCTCAGGAACTGTTGGACCAGTTGTTGTCTCCGTAATATTGCCTATCCTGCTTATCTTGTATAGATAAACACCAAAGGAGTAAACAAACAAACAAACAAACAAACAAACATATAGATGGTCACAAGACTAACAGTGATTCTGACAGTTTTCCATTTATTTGAAAAATGATGCTGGAATTTGCATCAGGATTGCATTGAACTATATAGTGCCTTAGGCAGGATTAGCATCTTTACAATATTGAGTCTTCCAATCCACCAGCATGGGAGATATGCTTCCATTCATGAAGGCCAATTTTGGTTTCTTGTAATAATATTAAGTAGTTTTCCTCATACAGATTTTTATTTTTTTGCTTAGGTATATCCCTAAATATTTCAGTTTATGCTTGGCTATTATAAAGGGTACTACCTCCTTGATTTCTTTTTTCTGTAATTCAATTAGTGGTGCATAGAAATCCAATGGACTTCTGCTTGCTGATCTTATATCCTGCCATTCTACCATACTCCTCTATCATTTCCTGAAATCCTATTGTGGAGCCTTTGAGGTTCTCTCTCTATAAAATCATGTCATCTGCAATAACGATAACCTTACTTCTTCTTTACTGAGATGTATACCTTTGATATTCTTCTGTTGCCTTATATTACTAGGTAAGACCTTCAGGACAATGTTGAAAAAAGTGGGGACAAGGGGTATCTTTGTTTGGTCCCTGTATTAGTCTAGGTACTTCGGAGAAACAAATCCACAGTGACTCATGTATAAGACAGAGTTTTATGTAAAGAAAAGGTGCATCACGAAAACATCCCAACCCAATGCTGCCCAAGCCCACAAGTCCAACATTAACCCAACACCAGTCCACAAAGTCCTTCACCTCACAAAACAGAGGCAATGATGCCGACTGCAGGAGGAAAGCTGAGTCAGTGAACGTGTAAGCATCTCAGCACTGGCAGGGGTCTCCACACGGCTGCTTCAGCACCCAGGGCTGCATCGGGATAGATCCATGCAGCTTCTCCTTGGGGATGTCTTGTAGGAAGTCAATCTTGCAAGCTGAAGCAGGGAACTGCTAAGGCAGCTGCACCCGATGCAACCATCACAAAACAAGAGACCCGAGAACTAGAAAGGCAAGGCTTCACCACCCATTTATCCCTCCGCCTTTCAACCAGCACCACATGTGATTATCGGCCAGGCTGGCACAATTAACTAATTCAGTCCCATTTTTAAGAAGGAATGTTTTCATCTTTTCTCTCTTGATTGTAATGCCGGCTGTTGGTTTTTCATATATAATTGTTAATATATTGAGGTAATTTCCTTCTAATTCTATCTTCTTGAGTGTCTTTATTAGGAATAGGTGTTGAATATTGTCAAATACTTTTTCTGCATCTATTGATATTATCATGTGGTTCTTGTCCTTTTTCTTTTCAATTTGGTGGATAATATTGATGGTTTTTTGGATGTTGAACCATCCCTGCATCCCTAGTATGAATCCTACTTGGTCATGATGGACGATTTTTTGACATTCTTTTTTATTCTATTGGCCAAGAGTTTGTTAAGGATTTTTACATTTATGTTAATTAACAACATCAGCCGGTAGTTCTCTATTCTTGTGGGATCCTTGACCGGCTTTGGTATCAGTGTTATACTAGCTTCATAGAATGTGTTTGGGAGTTTACTGTCCTCTTCTATGTTCTAAAAGAGCTTGTGTAGGATTGGTGTCAGCTCTTCCCTGCATGCTTGGTAGAATTCTCCTGTGAAGCCATCTGGGTCAGGGATTTATTTTGTTGGTAGCTTCTTGATAACCTTATCATTTTCTTCTTTTGCTATGGGGCTACTCAAGTTATTGATGTCCATATGAAGCAATTTGGGGAGGGTTTGTTTTGCCAGATATTTGTTCATGTCCTCCAAGTTGTTGAATTTGTTGGAGTAGAATCCTTCGTAGTACTGTGCAATTAATCTTTTAATTTCGTTTGTGTTCATTGTAATTTTCCCTGTATACTCCCTCATCCTGGATATGGATGTCTGTTCTTTCCTATCTTTTATTAGATTTGCTAGTAATTTGTTGATTCTTTTGAAGAACTAGTTTTTTACTGAGTTGGTTTTTTCCATTATATTTTGTTTTCCCGCTCATTTATCTCCACCCTGATTTTTATAATTTTATTTCTTTTGCTATTAGAAGAATTGTTCTGCTGACACTGTTCCAGCTACTGAACATTTTGTGATGGGGAGTTGACCAAAAATCTCTCTTCCTTCTTCATAAGTGCCTTTCTGGCTATCAAGTATCTTTGATAACTGCCTTTCCTATATCCCATAGGTTTGGTATGTTTTATTTTCATTCTCACTTGTTTCTATAAACTTCCTAATTTCCTCTCTAATTTGGGCCAATCCCCAATCCTTTCTAAGAAGTAAGTTATTTAGCATCATGCCTTTTCCCTTGTTTTATTGTTCTTTTTTTGTTGACTTCCAATTTTATGGCATAGTGGAGAAGAGAGTTTGTGTGACCTGTCTATGTTTGAAGTTATTCGAGCTTGAATTGTGTCTCAGTATGTGGTCTATTTTCAAATATGTGCTGTGTGCACTTGAAAAATGTATATATTTTTGCAGTTAGCTGGAGTGCTCTGAATATAGCTACCAGGTCAAATTGTCTAATTGTAGTGTTGAGCTCTGTAGTATCTTTGTTGAGCTTCTTTCCCACAGATCTGTTGTTCTTGGAGAGTGGTGTACTGAAGTCTCCAACTATGTTGAAACTGGAATTTTTCTTTTCATCTTTTGAAGGATTTGGTTGACAAATTACATGGGTCTCTCATTGGCCACATATATATTTATTATGCTCACTGGCTCTTGGTCTACAGATCCTCTAAGCATTATATAGTACCCATACTTATCTTTTATGTCCTGCATCTTGAGATCAATTTTGTTAGAGATTAGAATTGCAACTTGTGCTTTTTTTCAGATTTCCATTCTTTTTTTTTTTTTTAAACATTTTATTAGGGGCTCATACAACTGTTATCCCAATCCATACACACATCAATTGTGTAAAGCGTATTTGTACATCATTTCTCAAAACATTTTCTCTCCATTTAAACCCCGACATTAGGTCCTCATTTTTCCCCTCCCTCCCCGCTCCCCCCTCCCACATGAGCCCTTGATAGTTTATAAATAGGTATTTTGTCATATCTTGCCCTGTCCGACGTCTCCCTTCATCCACTTTTCGGTTGTCTTTTCCATTCTTGATATACTTTTCACCATCATATGATCTTCAACCTTTTTCCCCTCCTGTGGTTTTGAGATGTGTCTCTTGTAGACAAAAGATTGATGGGTTTTGTTTCCTGATCCAGTCTGCTCATCTTTGTCTTTTAATAGGTGAGTTCAGACCATTGATGTTCAGAGTCCTTACATCCATTTGTGGATTTTTTGCTGTCATTTCATACCATTTGTGTTAGATATTTTCCTTTAACCCTCCTTAGTTGTGTGTTATGTGTGAGAGGGGGATTCATTCTTGCTTCTTTTCTCTGTTGGGTTAAAGTGGTCTTGGACATTGCTCTCCATGCAATGACTTCTGTATGGTGTTACACTATGTGATGGTCTTATAATTGTTCTGTGGAAGTTGGTCTGTTAGGACTGAAACTGGATATGAGAGACCACTCACAACTCAAGATGTCCAACAGATGAGCCTTTATTAGCTGTCCAGCAGCGACAGCCTGACTGGGACTTTACAAGCCTCTCTTGTCTGGTCACTGCTGACCCATACTCCTCCTCAAGCTGTCTTTTATACTTTGGCTATACCTTTTTAACTTGAAAGTGTCTAACCACAAGATCCTGTTATTCAGGGTTCTCACAGAAAGGGGTTTAGCTGAACCTGGTTACAGAAGCCAAACTAAGCAGTGGTTAGTACAGGTGCAATGTACAGTCAGGGGCTTTTTCAGTTACATTTAGGTGCAAAATTTTCCACTTAGCTAGCTTGCTTGGGGGAGTGGCTGGGCAGTTCAATGAATAATTATTATGGAGTTAGGTTTGCTCAGACCTAATTCCCCACTTGTTTTTAGGAATTATCAAATCCTTGATAATTAACAGAGAGAATTATCCACAGGCAAAGGGTTGCACCAGGGTTGCATGAGAAGCAATTTAACGGCTTGCACACACTTTCTAATATATGTGATCAGGCTGTTTACAACACAGGCCTCATTAATAAAAACAGCATTAAGAAAACTAGAAGCCCCACTATAGCAAATATGAGGAAGTAAGTCAGGGGACCAAGACACCAGGGACTGGTACTAGTTCGCCTCGTGTCCAGAAAAGTATTTATTTTTTTAAATTTCCCCCGACTAGGGCCAGGGTTTCCCAGATTATTCCTGGTTGATTGGCATAAAAACAACAGGCCCTTCCCAGAACAACACAAATTCCTCCTTGCTTCATAAACAGCACATCTAGCCCCCATCTATTTTGCAGAACTACCCTAGCTAGGAAGTTGACTTGTTGGTATAACTGAGATATAGAGGCTTTTAGAAACCTTTGGTTTTGCTTTACTTGGCCAGATAGGGCCCTAAAGGACTTATCTTATAACACTAATGCAGAGGTACCAATGGTTGTAGAGTCAGCAACTCCGATCCCCAACAACAGGGGGACAAACTAGGTGCTCTGCGCACTCAGGGATTGGTTTGAGTCTACAGATGTTCTCCCCCAGATCCATTATAAATTAAGACCTCTGGAACTATGTGGACCAAAATATAAAACTCAGGGAGGGGTGCTTTTAGTACTTTTGCTTCAAATTACCTTTGGGCGGCACACTTGATTATGCCCTTTGTGTAGGCAAACCAAAATTCTTCTGGGCTAAATGGTATATGAAACTAGTCGTAGCTGCTTCCAGAATGGGTTCAAATCATAAGGAATTATTGCTACAATGCCTTGCATAGGGGAAAGAAGCTAGCAGGTAAGTACCACGTAATAACACTTTCCTACTCTTTGGACAACTCCTAGAGTCAAAAGTGTGTCCTCTAAGGGCCAGGGACAATCAGAAGAATTGACCCAGGTAGCCAGGCCATTATACCCAACGCTGATGTAATATGCGGGTTTTGGGTCTGCACATAGGCAACACTCGAGGTGAGAGTAGGGTTGGGATAGTTTAAAAGCTGGTGTACTATTTTGAGCATTTTTAATATGTGAACCTCTGGAGGCTCAGTTGGGAAAACATTGATGAATGGGGTTAGGTTGTTGATGGAGTCGCTGTTGTGAGTTTTCCTGGTCTAGCTGGCCTAGGGGAGGTGATGATATTATAATTTAGCTCCACTAGGTTATATCCAAGTATTCGGCTGGCCTGAATGGTGAGTTTGGCTCCTGGGTCCGTCTTGTGAAGTACGATCTTATTCCCCAGGTTTTGCCTGTAAGTCACTGCTTGGTTAGGGAAGTGGACTTAATCCTAAAAGTCATCAGGTTATAAGTTCCAGGAGATTTACAACTTTTGTTGGAGGTTAAAGAAATGTGTAAATCCTATCCTGCTGTTTCCACGAGGCTACTGTTTCACATCCCCAGGAGGCACAAAAATAATGTCCTTATGGGTTACAGTGGTTTGGTGACTTTGTGGGCAAGCATAAAATTGAACCAGAGGGAACGGTAAACCCATTTCGGAAAGCACTGTTCCACAGCCCCACATTTTGGTACTTGTGTGTCCTAGGTAATCTATTGGGAAACATTTTACATAAATATGTATGGGAGGCAGGGTGCTTGAGATTGTGACATTGGCTATAAGCTTTCCTCTTAAGAAAGTTTGTCTAAATTCCCACCACAATAACACTGGTTGATGAGAATTGTTTCTTGAACTTACATCAGAGAGATAACAAATCAACATAATCAAGAAGGAGCTTTGAAAGGCGATCCATGTATTATATGTTCCATCTGGGGTGTGGGTCAGGTTCCAGGTTGCAGCGTGATGTGGCTGTGATGGATTCACTGGGGCCTGCTGGCAAGCTATACCACAGTGGGTTTGGTGAGGATGATGGTGTAGGGCCTTTCCAGCATGGTTCTAGACTGCCTGGTTTGCGTTGCTTGGTGAGAATCTGGTTGCCTGTTTGGAAGGAATGGGACTGCACATTGTGAGGCACCAGCAGGGTTGCTGCCACTTGGGTCTGGATTTCTCATTGAACCTGCTGTACCACCCTGGAGGGACTGAAGCAGTTCCTACTTAGTTCATTCAGATAGTTGTTTGGTTTTGATTGCTGGCAGCAATGGGGGAGGTCTTCCAAACATTATTTCACATGGTTCCCCTGCTTGGTAAGGGGAACACTGAGCATGTAACAAAGCTAAGGGGAGGAGGCTCGCTCATCCTGCACCAGTCTCTAATATTAACTTAGTTAAAATCGCCTTTAAAGTCCAATTTATCCTCTCAACTTGCCCTGAGCTTTGTGGCTGGTAAGAACAAAGGAGCTTTCAGTCTACCCCTAACATACATAGTGGCAAGTGTTTTTGATGCAGTGGCTATGAAGGTTGGGTTACTGTCAGAAACCAGTACTAACAGCAAACAAAATTGAGAGATTAATTCCTGTATAAGCTTTTTCATGGCTACTTGGGCAGTTTCCACTTTTGTGGGGAAAGCTTCCACTCAACCTGAAATGGTATCTAAAAATACAAGAGGTATTTAAAACTATACTGGGCTTGTTTAATTTCTGCAAAGTCAAGGTCCCAAGCTTTTCCTGGTCCCTGTCCATGGAGTCTTGCTCTTGAGGGGATCAAATTCTTACTGGGGCCCACCATAGCACAGTTTGGATATCTGGATGTAAAATCTTCTATTACAGCAATGGCTCCTGGGATGTACATTCAGGTGGTGTGTTAGTCTGGGTTGACTAGTGTGTTAGTCTGGGTACTTTAGAGAAACAAGTCCACAGAAACTCATGTATAAGAGAGAGCTTTATAAATGTGGTGAAGAAAGCTGATGGTGCCTGGCTATCAAAAAGTATAGCGTCTGGGGTCTTAAAGGCTTGAAGGTAATCAAGCGGCCATCAAGCTC
>NW_022111367.1:7044948-7046409 GCF_000313985.2 Echinops telfairi | reverse complement strand
GGGATGTCTTGCAGGAAGTCAGTCTTACAAGCTGAAGCAGGGAACTGCTAAGGCAGCTGCACCCGGTGCAATCATCACAAAGCAAGAGACCCAAGAACTAGAAAGGCGAGGCCCATCGAGCCATTTATCCCTCCTCCCTTCAATTAACTCCACATGTGTTTATCGTCCAGGTTGGCACAATAAACTAACAACTCAACTAGAGAAACAAATTCATAGACACTCATGTGTATAAGAAAGCTTTATATCAAAGAGTAATCGTATATTAAAAAAGCATCCCAGCCCAGTCCAGTTCAAGTCCGTAAGTCTGATATTAGCCCATATTTCAGATACCAGTCTAATCAATTCCTCTTCAGACTCACACAACACATACAATGATGTCAAATGTAGGAAGAGCACAGGCCAGTGGGTGGAAAGCCTTGTGGCTCCAGTGACTGTGGTAACTCATATCAGAGCTGGCATGGGTCTCCACGTGGCTCCTCTAGCTCCAGGGCTCTGGCTCCATTAGGGTAGTTCCATGTGTCTTGTCAACAGGAATGTCTCCCAGGGAGTGAGTATATCTGACCTCAGTGAGCTATTTATCTCTGTGGCACCTCCAAAAGAGGTCATGAAGCTGCAACCTGATTGACAGGGTAGACTCTATCCCTTCAAAAATGGAAACCAGATTATGTAACTAGAAAAAGTCGTGATCAACTGTTTTACCTTTGTTGATCTGAGGTGAGAAGTCTAGTACATCTGGTGGATTAGGGACTGTCCTACAGAGAGGGAAATTCCTGTCCTCCCATTCAGCAGTACATTCCATCCATTCAGTTGTAAGGCGGCACACTTTTGTTTAAACAGATCATGTTCTACTGCAGAATAACTGGGCATGCAGGAAGCCTCGGCTCGGGGATGGTTGCTAGAATGCTTACGGGACAACTGGTTTTAAGGTGGCTACCTTAGCTTCTTTATCAGCATTGTGGTTTTCCTGTGCCTCGGGGGTAACATCTGGCTGATGAGGCTTGATTAGTAGCCCATTATTTTGGGAGGTGTATAGCTTCCAACTGAGAAAATATTTCTTTTGTTTTAATGCCCTTTCCACATAGGTTAAAAGCCCCCTTTCTTTCTTTAAAAAAAATCATTTTATTAGGGGCTCATACAACTCTTATCACAATCCATACATACATCAATTCTGTAAGCACATTTGAACATTCATTGCCCTCATCATTCTCAAAACATTTGCTCTCTACTTAAGCGCCCGACATCAGGTCCTCATTTTGTTCCCCTCCCTCCCCGCTCCCCCCTCCCTTATGAGCCCTTGATAATTTTTAAATTATTATTTTGTCATATCTTGTACTGTCCGACGTCTCCCTTCACTCACTTTTTTGTTGTCAGTTCCCCAGGGAGGAATTCACATGTAGATCCTTGTAATCGGTTCCCCCTTTCCAACCCACTCTCCCTCTATGCTCCCAGTATCGCCACTCA
>NW_022111367.1:7013618-7044656 GCF_000313985.2 Echinops telfairi | reverse complement strand
GTGGTTGCACAGGCTGGTGTGCTTCTTTCATGTGGGCTTTGTTGCTTCTGAGCTAGATAGCTGCTTGTTTACCTTCAAGCCTCTAAGACCCCAGATGCTATAACTTTTGATAGCCAGTAAAAGCCCCCTTTCTTGGTAAATATGTCCAGGTATGTGGGCAGTCACAAACGTGTACCTGTTGTCCATGTGGATGGTGACCACTTTATCTAGGCTTCAGCTTGACACTAGAATAAAAGTCACCAATTCTCTTCTCTGAGCAGAAGACCTGTGGCTTAGGGACTGAGACCAAATGTCATGGCCATTAGAGTGGACCATGGATGCCCCTGCACACCTAGTACAGTTGTTGACAAAACTGCTCCTGTCTGTGTATAGTGTGGCCTCAGGATTTTTCAGAGGCACATCAGTGAGATCTGGTCGCAGCCCCTGTAAAGAGTCTAACACCTATGGACATTTATGCAATTGGGTTTCATTGTTGTCAGGCTCAGGGGAAAGAATGGTGGGTTTTGGGGTCATTATGCATGTGACCAATACCCTGGGGTTGTCCAAAAGAAGGGTCTGGTTCTGTTAGTCGGACATTTGACAGCCAGTGGTTTGAGTCTCCTTTTAGCAAGTTTTCACAGCATGTGGGGCAATGATTTTCAAGTTGTGTTCAAATGTTATTTTGCCAGTTTCCTGATCCAGGAGGGCCATGGCTGCAATGGACCACAAGCATAAGGGCCACCAATGAGTCAAGTCTTTTGGATAGGTAGGCTACTCACCTTTTTCCTTTTTTAAAATCATTTAATTGGGGGCTCATACAACTCTTATCACAATCCACACATACATCAATTGTGTAAAGCACATTTGTACATTCATTGCCTTCATCATTCTCAAAACATTTACTCTCCACCTAAGTCCCTGGCATCAGCTCCTCATTTTTTCCCTCCCTCCCCACTCCCCTTCCCTGGTGAACCCTTGATAATTTATAAGTTATTATTTTGTTATATCTTGCACTGTCCAATATCTCCCTTCACCCACTTTTCTGTTGTCCATCCCTCAGGGAGGAGGTTATATGTAGATCCTTATAATCGTTTCCCCCTCTCTACCCCACTCTTTCCACCCTCCCAGTATCGCCACTCTCACCACTGGTCCTGAAGGGGTCATCCATCCTGGATTCCCTGTGTTTCCAGTTCCTATCTGTACCAGTGTACATCCTCTGGTCTAGTCAGAGTTGTAAGGTAGAATTAGGATCATGATAGTGGGGGAGGAAGGAAGCATTTAGGAAGAAGAGGAAAGTCGTATATTTCATCATTGCTACACTGCACCCTGACTGGCTCATCTCCTCCCCTCAACCCTTCCATTAGGGGATGTCCACTTAACTACAGATGGGCTTTAGGTCCTCACCCTGCACTCCCCCTCATTCACAATGATATGATTTTTTGTTCTTTGATGCCTGATGACTGATTCCTTTGGCACCTCGTGATCACACAGACTGGTGTGCTTCTTCCATGTGGGTTTTGTTGCTTCTCAGCTAGATGGCCACTTGTTTACCTTCAAAGCCTTTAAGACCCCAGATGCTATATCTTTTGATAGCTGGGCACCATCAGCTTTCTTTACCACATTTGCTTATGCACCTGCTTTGTCTTCATCGATCGTGGCAACAAGGTGAGCATCATGGAATGCCAGTTTAATAGAACAAAGTATTCTTGCATTGAGGGAATACTTGAGTAGAGGCCGAATGTCCATCTGCTACCTTAATACTAAACCTGTAAATATATGCACATTTTCCCCATCCTCATATAGTAATATGTTTGCATATGTACATGCCTTTATTTAGACTTCTACAAATGCACTTTGCCTCCTAGCTCCTTCCTCTATTTCCTTTTACTTTCCTCTTGTCTCACTATCATGCTCAGCCTTCATTTGGCTTACAATAATTCCTCTCTGTTACATTACTCTTGATCACACCCTACCAGGCCTCCTACACCCTCCTCACCACTGATTTGGATCACTTGTTGTTCCCTTGTCCCTGGGTTTGTTAACACTACTGCCTTCCCGCCCCTCCACCTTCCCCCTCTCCCTTGTCCCCCGGGAACTGTCAGTCCCATGGTTTTCTCCTCCAGAGTATTCATCCAGGCTATCTTATTTAGACAGATCTGTGGATATAATAACATGCATAAAAACAAGACAGAGAAAAACCAAGCAACAAAGGAAAACAACAACAACAACAAAAAGCCAATGACAAAACAAAACAAAACACAAAAACCCCACAACACAACAACAAAAAATAAAAGTTTGTAGTTAGTTCAAGGACTGTTTGTTGGCCTTCAGTCGAGTCTGATGGGGTGCCAAACCCTGCCCCCCAAGTCTACTTTTGGTATTCCTGGGAATTTCGTTGCTCTGTTCCTCTTGGTGTTCTGTTGAACGCCCTTAATATTTTGCCTTGGTGTTGTCGGATCAGATTGGGCACAATTCCCACACTGTGTCGCCAGTATTGTCCCCTGTAGGGCTATGGATCAGTGATGGACGCCATTTCTCATAGTGGTGCCGGACATATGGTCTTCTCTGTGGATTGGCTGCTCTGAGCTGGAATATCGTCGTCAAGGATTGGTGGGCCAGGATGTGCTCCACTCTCTCTTCCTCCCCCTTTATTTGCTCCCATTTGCTCTGATCAGGCATGTCTTTCACCCTGAGCTGCAGATTCAGTCCTGTACTCTGAAATAAATTCTTCTGGAGGGAGGGGCAGGTGTCCACGTAGTTGGGATTGGGGCCGGCCCCTCAGACCTCTCCACTAGTTCCCTACTCCATGCCGGCATGTTGCATTCACATCTTGGAGCACTGGTTGAAGCCTGGTCCTTCCTTCCCTGTGGAGATATAAACAATTCCCTCCCCTTGGGTAGGTTCATGCCCTGTTCCTCTGCTACCCATTTGTTTTTCATTTTTTTCATTCCCCTCCTCCTTTTTAGTTGTCTACCATCTGCATTCCTGGATTTGTTCTGGCCCCTACCATACTACCTGGTCCCTGCCCCAGGAATGTTTTTATACAGTAGCTTTTTCCCTATGCCCATTTTGCATTTTTTTAAGCTTACCTCAGGGGACTCATGTTGCATTTGTCCTTTTGTGCTTGGCTTACTTCGCTTAGCATGATTTCATCCAGTTCCTCTCATGCAGTGATGTGCTTCACACATTCATCACTGCTGTTTAGCGATGCATAGTACTCCATTGTATGTATATATTCAGTTTTTTAATCCATTCATCAGTTGATGGAAATTTGCATTGTTTCCAAGTGTTTGCAGTTGTGAACTGTGCTGCGATGAACAGGGGAACACAGATGTCTGGCCATGGTTTGTTTCTTTCCTCTTCTGAGTATATGCCCAGTAGGGGGATTGCTGGCCTTTTACAGTGACCTAACTTCTGGGTTAAGACCTCTTTTGCTGCACCTGCCTTCTCTGCCACAAAAAGCTGGAAGGCTTTGTTTAAGGCTGGTAGTTTCAATGCTGGAGCTTGAAGGAGGGTGGTTTTTAAAGATTTGAAGGCTGCTTGTTCCAAGTCTGCCCAAAATAAGGGGGTTGTGTCTCCCCAAGTGGTGGCAGTACACGTGACTTTGCAAGCTCAGCAAAACCCAGGATCCAATAATTCCTCTCGGTTACATTGCCCTTGATTAAGCTGTCCCAGGCATCCTACGCCCTCCTCTCCATTGATTTTATATCACTTGTTGTTCCCGTGTCCGTGGGTTTGTTGGCACCCCCCCTTCCTTTCCCCAACCTCCCCCTCCTGTGTCCCCTCAGAACTGTCCTGTTGTTTTATCTTCTGGATTGTTTATCCTACCTATCTTATCTAGATAGACATACAGAGACAATAATAAGCTCAAAAACAAAACAAGACAGAGCAACACCAAACAACAAAAGAAACAAAACAACAACAATGAAAAAAAAAACACCCCAAACCTAATGACAAAAAAAGGAAAGTCTATAAATAGTTCCAGGCCTGTTTGTTGGCCTTTAGGAGTGTTTTCCAGTCCAGACTGATGAGGTGCCCCGCCCTGGTCTATTTTTGGTATTCCCTGGGGACTTCATTGCTTTGGTCCCCTTGCTGCTCTGTTACACACCCTTAGCGTTCCACCCCAGTGTGGTGGGGTCTGATCAGTGGATCACAACAGATTGATTCTGTTATACCTAGAGTCCTCATGAGATAGGGGACAACCCAAGGGCTACTGACAACAATTCATTCATACCTCACCCATAAGAGAGCTCTAACACAGATGAAGATCACAAACTACATGCATCTCTTTCTAAGACGTCCAACCACGTTTCTCTCTTTAACTATGTGGTATTCAAATCTTACACTTTCAACCCTCCATTGGCAGCTGCTCTTGTGGTGTAGCCGTTATGTGTTGGGCTCCTTACCACAAGGTCAACAGTTTGAAATCACCAGCTGCTCCTCAGGAAAGAGATGAGGATTTCTATCCTATAAAGAGTTACAAACATGGAAACCCACATGGCCTGCTTTATAGGGTTACTATGAATCAGAGCTGACTTTGAGGCTGTAAGTTTGTTATTTTTAACTGCTTGAAGACCTCCATCTTACAGAAGGCACTTAGATTCTCCTTCAGACTAGGAAAAAATTATCATGGAGTTTTGAGAGGAAGCTCACCTAACAAAAGCAAATTTTTACTCTAAAATAGTATGAATTAATTGCAGCTATTAACCTTTATATTTAATTTTTAATATATATATTTATATTAATGAATTTATGGTGCAAGTTTACACAGCAAGTTAATTCCCTTTTGACAATTTCTATACAACTTGTTCAGTGATATGAATTACATTCTACGCAATGTGTTAACATGCTCTTCAATTGTGTTCTGGATTTTCTGTTTTCAGGGATGTAATTCTCTTCCTCTAATCCTGTTGTCATTGCTTTAGAGTAATTGTTGGCCTTTTGGTCTCATATGGATCTTTTGGTTTTTTTTTTTTAATGGAGCACCATACTCATAGGTAATATTCTTTATTTTGTGTATTCATCTGTTATTTAACTAAACAGTGACTTCAGCGGATAGTATTAGTTAAAGTGTAAAGAATACCTCAGGGTAATAGCCCCAGGGAGAACTCTAGTTAAGCTCATCCAGTGACTCTGGATTTTTTTAAGGATTTGAGTTCTGTTTTGCAGTTTTCTCCTTGTATATTAGGGCTGATCTATGATGGCCCTGATTAGAATGGTTGGTAATGGTATCCAGGAACCATCTACCTCTTCTACTGTCAAGATAGATGTGGCCATGGCTTATGTTTGCTAGGAGCCCCATAAGGTAGTTTCTCCTCTGAAACTTGGGCTTCTCTTTGACTCTTAATGACCAGAGATCAGTTGTTTATCTTAGATGCTACTCACAAGCTATTATGATGACAGACATGACTCAACTCAGAATGCGGAACATACACTTTGTAAACTGTATTATGCCAATTGATGGAATTGCCCCATGGTATTAAGGTCATAAATCTTCAGATCCAGAAAACCAGTCTTGCAAGTGGTTTTGTTATGTCTGAGCAGTATTTATAACTATGTCCTCAATGAATATGTATGTGCATGTACAAATCAGCATATCTGTATGTACAAACACATATAGGTATTTCTTTCTTTTTTCTCCTTCCAATCCCTCACCTTGTTGTCTCAGGCAACCTTGGTCTCCATATAGGTATTTCTATCTGAGCACAAACAGCCTTAGTGGGGTAGTGGGTTACATGTTGCAAGGTCAGCAGTTTGAACCCACAGCCACTCCTCAGGAGAAAAATGAAGCTTTCAATTCCCTTAAAGAGTTATAGTTTTGGAAACCCACAGGGCAGCTCTATCCTGCCCTGTAGGCATGCAATGAGTCAGAATTAACTCAATGGCAGTGAATGAGAGAGCTGCACACAGCTTCAACTTGAACTTGCATGTAAACAATTGATGGTCTGTTTCCAATTGGATTCTAGCTGGATGCAATGCTGGAAGTGCCCAGTGGTCTAGCCAACCTTATTTCCATATTTGTTTCCAACAGGGAGGGAATGGCATCTCTGTCAACTACAGCACAAGGTGGGTATAAGTAGAACATCTGCCCCGAACCAGACACATAGGGAACCTGTTGGCCATGAAAGACAGGTGGACACAAGGGAAACTCATCTAAATCTGACTTTTCTCTATGTGACTGAAGTTCATTCACAAATGGAGTGTGACAGTTTCAAATCCAAGCTCTTATTTTTTTTGTTCTATATTTTTCTACTGATTAAATTGTAGTATATTGCTGACATTTACCATCTATGCAGAGTTAATTCAAGGAGGCTTCAAAAAGTACATGGAAAATGGGAATGAAAAGATAATGATTGTTTTCACTAAAGTTTTTAAGACTCCTCATATATCACCACTTGATATAACACATTTATTGTTGTTAGGTACCTTCAAGAAAGCTTCACATTGTAGCAGCACTATGCACAACATAACAAAACATTACCTGTTTTTCACTATCTGCACAATCATTGTTTCATCTGAGCTCATTGTTTTGTTTGAGCCCAGTGTTGCAGCTACTGTGTCAATCCATTTCCTTGACTGTCTTTTTGCTGACTCTACCAATGATCTTTTCCAGGGACTGGCCTATCCTGATAACATGTTCAAAAAATGTGAGACAAAATCTTGTCATCCTTGTTTCTAAGGAGCATTCTAGATATTCTTTCTCCAAGAGAGTTTTTGTTTGTTCTCCTGGCATTCCATGGTTCTTCTAATGCTGTTGACCAGCACCACAATGGAAAACCATCAATTGTTCTCCAGCTTCCCTATTCAGTATCATGCTTACACAGACACAAGAAGTAACTGAAAGTGCCCTGGCTCACATCAGAAATATGTTAACCATCCTTATCTTTAGCACTTAAAAAAAGGTCTGTGGGGCAGATTTGTCCAATGTAATACATTGTTTGAGTTCTTGACTGCTGCATCTATGAACATTGGTTAGGTATACAAGAATGAAATCCTTGACAATGTCATCTCTTCTCTGTTGTTCATTGATGAGACCTGTTTGTCCAGTTGTGAGGATTTAGTTTTCTTTACATTGAATTTCAATACACATTGAAGGTTGCTATCCTTGATCTTCATCAGCAGGGCTTCAAATCCTCTCGACTTTTAGCAAACAAGGTTGTCATTTGTATGTTGCAGGTTGTTATAAGCTTTCTTCCAATCCTGATGACAGCTCTTCCTCATATAGCCCAGCTTCTCGGTTTATATGCTCAGCATACGGATTAAACAACTATGGTAAGAGGATACGTTTCCCTGATTTCAAACCACTGACTATTCCCTTGCTCTATTTGAATGAGTGCCTTGGTCCATGTACATGTTCCACATGGGCATAATGAAGAACTCTGGAATTCACATGCTTCTCAATGTGATCCATTGTTAGTTATGATCCACACTGTCAAATGCTTTTTCAAACATAATAAAACACAAATAAACATCTTTCTGGTTATTTTAAGCTTTAACTCAAGATCCAACTACTGTCCTTCCTTATTGTTTCCAACGTTAAAATTCCAAATAATTATCTATGCATCTTAATGGTATGCTTGATCAATTTCAGACTGAAGACGTTGGTAGAATTATTCAGTTTCTTCATCACTGGCTTTAGTGGTTAGTGTGTAAATTTGAATAATAGTTGTGCTAACTTGATTTCCTTGTATATGTATAGATATTATCCTAGCAAGACAGCATTCATTATATTTCAAGCAGATCTTGAAATGTTGTTTTTGATGATAAATGAGATGCTATGCCCTTGAACTTGTCGTTCTCTGCAAAGCAAATCAGATGACTATTTGATTCAAAATGGCCAATGCAGGTCCATTTCAACTCACTCATACTCGGATATTGATCTTTATATGTTCCATTTTATTTTTGATGACTTCCAATTTTCCTGGATTCATACTTTGAACATCCCACCTTTTAGTTATTAGATTTTTTGCAACTGTTTCTTCTCATTTTGATTTGTACCTTATCTGAAAATAAACGTCCCCAATGCTTTACTCCAGTCACATCATTACAGTTGACTCTACTTTCAAAGGGCCGTTCTTTCATCATGTGTTGAGTGGCTTTCTACCTAAAGTGCTCATCTTCTACCTAAAGTGCTCATCAACATCTGACAATGTTCCCTGGCTATTCATAAGGTTTTCACCGGTCAATTCCTCAGGAATAAACAGTCTTTTCTTTTTTCTTAGCCTGTAAGCCCCACTGAAACCCATTTAACTTGGGTGACCCTGCTGTTATTTGAAGTATTGGTGACATAGTTCCTAGCATCACAGAAACATATAATCCACGACAGTATGACAAACTTTTATGAGTTATTTTATCCTGTTTACAGCTAACTTTTTAAAACAGTAAACTACAGTTTTCACCAAATTTGGGGAGTTTTACTTGGTCATTTTTCAACTAAAAATATATATTTTGGGGGCATCACAATATGTTTCTTCTTTTCTTCTGGGACTCTGTTCATAGCTATTGATAGTTTCCCAAAAGTTACATTTTCCCCTCTTTTTTTCTCTGTTCCTCATTTTGGATAACTTCTATTTATCTGTCCTCAAGTTCACGGACTCTTGTCCCTGTCATTCCATTATGCTGTTGAGCCCATTCAGTTTTTGGATGTAGTAAAAAAATGTATGTGTATAAAATTTTCATTTATTTGAAGTTTTCAAAGTTTCATTTGATCATTTTACTATTGCTGTTAGCTCTTCTATCTGTGTATACATTTCAATTGTGTTTTTTATGTCATAGTGCATATCTATAACAGTTGCTCTAAAATCTGTGTGGATTCCATCATGAAGGCCATCTCGGACTTGGCATTTGCTGATTATCTTCTCTTTACTGTAATATACCTTTAATAGATAAATGTATATATATACATACATACCAGCAAATCTGGACATTGTACATGCTTTGCAAACATTGAATCCTACTGTCCTCTGGATAATATTGATGTCTTGTTTAGAAATTATCAAACTGGTTATTTTAAGACTGCAAGCTCTATCTCACTCACTCTGAATTGTAGTTCAAATTTCATATCAGTAGTTAAAGCCTATGCTGTGCTGGTTGACTCTGTTATTCCCATATATGCTTCAGAAATGATTATAAAGTAATTTTTAACAGTTTTATTGGGACATAATTCACATATACAATCCATTACAACATTTTCTTATTTCTTGCACTCATTGTTATTAACTATCCAGTTCCTCCCAACCTCCCCTGCCATACCCCCAAGGAACCAGTAACCCAGTTACTGTCTCTATTGATTTACATATCCTTGATTTCATATACAGAAAAACATACAAAAAACAAACAAACCACCATCACCATCACAACAACAAAAGTTACAACAAGAACAAAGTAAAATAGAGAAAAATATCAACTGAAAGAATCTATAAAACATTAAAAGTTAGAACAAATTTAAAATGAAGCAAAAGTGAAATCAAATAAGATATCACACTTTAACCTAACTCTGTCTAACACAATCGACTGTGCAATGCTCTCTTTCGCATGTCAGTGCTATTCTCATCCCTTGACTGTGGTCAGAGGTACTGGAGGTCTAACTTATGTGTGGAACCTGCACATAGATTTTGGGCTTCCACTGTCAGCCATAGTCTTCTGAAAACCAGTTGTTCACGATTTTAGTTCTGATACCATTCCCTTCTTAAAATTTGGGTTATATTATTTACAATCCTTGGATTATACAAGCTGGTGTGCTTTTTCCATGTGGGCTGTTGCCATCTCACTTAGTTGATTCCTTATTTGAAGGCAAGCCTTTAAGACCTTAAATGCTATTCTTTCTGATAGAAGAAGCACCATATAGTTCATTTTGTTGTAGCACCCATATTTTCTGTGATCTCTTCACAAGGAGGCATATCAAGCAGGGCCATATCATAAGAACTCTCTTCCTACATTAGGGTCATATCATAGGAACTAATTGTTCCTCCATTAGATTGAACCCAAATCCCATTCATATATCTATGGTTTACTTATGCCTATGATTCATCTTAGAAATACCTTGTCATTTTATGGTAGAGAACATTATCAATCATCTCCCTGGAGCATAAGACCATTCTGTTAATAATATCATTATTTTAGCCTATGGTAATTCATTGAAAGCACAATTGAGAAAAGGAGATTAAACAAGTATAGGTTGGCAGCAAATGGCAATACATGGATTATTGATTCATGCAAATTAAATCCTTCTGTGACTGAACACTATACAAACTATGGGGGTTGGTGGTAAAGGCAAAACTTACAATAATGTTCAATGACAGTGGCAGAACGAGGTCTACTAGAGTAATATTTATCTTAATTAAGCAAGTAGGGCATTGAAGTAGTACATATGTGGGAGTCTGCCAACCTCTGATTCTATACTCTTGATATAGCTGCCTTCTGCTTCACATACATTGTACTTCTGCCCTTAAATCCAAGGGCTACAGGTGCATTTGAGGTAGAGCCCAGTTCCCTTAGTGAATTTCCACCTCGAGTCCTTCTGGTGTGGCCTATGAAGAATTTTGTGCACCTCAAAAGCACAGGGTTTAAAGCCCCAGTAGTCCATGACACATGGCCTAGGTTCCCAGGGCCTGTATAGAACCTAGATGAACATAGGACTAAGAATATTCTCCTTTTGGGATATATATAAGTGTTGTTAATAATTTTTTCCCATTGAGAGATCGGTTCCCCGCTGCCCCGCCCATTTTTCTACCAATAGATATGTACTTGCCATCTCAGTGATGTGTATGTTTCCCCACCCTACTCTTGACTTGATTTACCCATCAGGATCACTTATCACTCTGGTAGGAATGTCTGTTGGTTTAAGGTGATTTTAGCACATTTTTGGATGGCAGTAACTAAAGGGTCATCTCCCTTTCCCTAGATCCTGAAAGCCTGATTCCTGCTGAAGTGAGGTCTGCTCTGTCAAAACGGGCTTTTAAAACATCCATAAAGAGAGGGTGCTGGATGCTTCATGGGCACTAGCATGCTTTCTTCATCTTGGTGTTTACCTTTAAAGTAGAAGACTTATGCAAGGCTTGCCCTTTTGTAACTGACTAACTGCACTCAGCATAAAGATTTCCAGGTCCCTCCATGTCATGAGGTGTTTAATGATTTTTTTAAAAGATGAATAGTACTCTGTTATATATGTACTGAAGCATTTTTATTTATTTATTTATTTTAACATTTTATTAGGGGCTCATACAACTGTTATCCCAATCCATACACACATCAATTGTGTAAAGCGCATTTGTACATCGTTTCTCAAAACATTTTCTCTCCATTTAAACCCCCGACATTAGGTCCTCATTTTTCCCCTCCCTCCCTGCTCCCCCCTCCTGCATGAGCCCTTGATAGTTTATAAATGGGTATTTTGTCATATCTTGCCCTGTCCGATGTCTCCCTTCATCCACTTTTTGGTTGTCTGTCCCCCAGGGAGGAGGTCACACACAGTTCCATGTAATCGGTTCCCTCTTCCCTACCCATTTTCCCTTTACCCTCCCTGTTTTGCCACTCACACTACTGGTCCTATAGGGCTCATCCGTCCTGGATTCCCTGTATTTTCAGTTCCTATCTGTACCAGTGTACCCTGAAGCATTTTTATACATTCTTCTACTCATGGCAATTTGGGGTGTGTTCATCTTACTACTGCAAACTGCTGCAATGAATATGGGAAAGGATACATCTGTTCTTAATCTGTCTCATTTCTTTTGGCTATATGTCTAGCAATGGTATTGCTGGGTCGTATGTTATTTCTATTACCAGTTGTTTAAGGTATTGACATATCACTTTCCAAAATGGTGGCACATATTTACTTGCTGTGGTAGTTAGGTTTTTTGTGCCAACATGGCACCTGTAAGAAGATAGGGGTGGAGTCATATATGTCAATCAGGCCACAGGCAGATGCTGTCTTCCTGCAAGCATGGCTTTCTTATAAGGAAGATTCGCTCTCCACCCTCACCTTCATGCTTGCTGGCCACCCTGAGAGCTGCGGAGCTCTGCCATGTTTTAACCCACCTTTGATCCATATGCCTTTGTATCCACCAGCCTGTGATCTTCCTGTATTCTGCATCATTGCATGTGGCTGCCTGAGTGTGAAGTGGGACTTGTGGCTTGAGTTGGACTGAGCTGCTTTACCTCTTGATATAAACATCTTCCATATATATGATTTGTTTCTCTAGTCAACCTGCCTAACACATATGCCTATCAGCAGTGTATAAGATTCGTTATATCTGATGTATGCTTTTCAATGAGGCCCTTTGGCTTGCCCCAGTTTTCTCATTGATGATTCTGATAGCTTTGGGGTTTATATTTAGGTCTCTGGTCCATATTGTGTTCATTTTTGTGCATGGGATGAGGTATGGGTCCTGTTTCATTCTTCTGAAGATGGATATTCATATTTTCCAGCACCATTTGTTAAAGATGGCACCTCCTTCTGACTAATATGTTTTTGTCTTCTGGTAAAAATTAGTTGTCTGTAGTTGGATGCTTTCACTTCTGGGTGTTTTATCCTGTTCCATTGGTCTATGTATCTGCCCAGAGCTAGGCTGTTTTGACAACTGTGGCTCTGTGGTAGGTTTTAAGGTTAGGTAATGTAAAAACCACCTATTTTGTTCTTCTTTTTGAGAAGTTTTTGCTTATCCTGGGCCTCTTCATTCTCCATATGAAGTTGGTAATTAGTTTTTCCATATCTTTAAAGAATGATATTGGGATTTGTATTGGTATTGATTTGTATTTTTAGATTGCTTTAGGTAGTATTGACATTTTCACCATATTAAATATTTCTATCCATGAACACAGACATTCTTCCATTTTTTTGTGGGTTTCTTTTGGCTTCTTGTAATGATATTCTGCAGTTTACTTTGTTTAAGTTTTTTTCTTCTTTAGTTAGGATTATTCCTAGGTATTTCAACACCTCAGTGGCTATTGTGAATAGTATTGTATTCGTGATACCTTTTTCGGAGCTCACTTCACTGATATATAGGAATCTGATCGATTTTTGCTGGTTAATCTTTTATCTGTCTACTATATTAAATCCTTCTATTGTTTCCAACAGTCTTTTATAAAGACCTGGGGTTCTATACATATGATATCAAATCATCTGCAAATAGTCATTTCTTCTTTGCCTATTTGTACTCCCTTGATTTCTTTTTGCTGTCTTAAGGTTCTGGCTAAGGCTTCCAGAACAATGTTGAGTAAGAATGGTGAGAAGGAGCATATTTGTCTGGTTCCCATTTTCAGTGGGAATGTTTTCAGTTTTTCCCCATTGAGTGTGATATTGGCCATTGGTTTTTCATATATGACATTTATTATATTGAGGAATTTCCCTTCTATTCCTATCTTATTGAGTGTTTCTGTTAGGAATGTGTGTTGGATATAGTTAAATACTTTTTCTACATCTATCAATATGATTATGTGGTTCTTATCCCTATCTGTTTTATGCGGTAGATTACATTAGTTGTTTTTTGAATGTTGAACCATCCTTGCATCTCTGGTATGAAATCCACTTGGTCATGAAAAATTATTTTTTGATATATTGTTGAATTTTATAGACTAGGATTTTGTTGGGAATTTTTGCATCTATGTACATGAGGGATATTGGTCTGTTGTTTTATATCTTTGTGCGGTCTTAGCCTGGTTTGGAATCTGAGTTATGCTGGCTTCATAGACTGGGTCTGGGAGTTTGCTGTCTCTTTCTATATCTGAAATACCCTGTGTAGCATTGGTAACTTCTCATCTCTGAATCCTCGGTTGAATTTGTCTGTGGAGCTGTCTTGTCCTACAGTTTTCTTGGTTGGGACTTTCTTGATGATCTTCTCTATTCTTTTTTCGTGGGTCTGTTCAAGTTTCAGATCTCCATTTGCATTAATTTGGGTAAAGGGTGTATTTCTAGGTATTTGTCCATGTCTTCTACATTTTCAAAATTCTAGAATACAGACTTAAATAGTAATGTGCTATTATTCTTTTTATTTCATTTTCATCTGATATTATGTCAACTTTTCCTCTCAAATTTTAGATATTTGCATCTTCTCTTTTTTCCCCTTTGCTAAGTTTACTACTGAATGATTAATTTTGTTGATCTTTTCAAAAAACCAGTTTCTTGTCTTGGTTTTTCAGTTAATTTCCTTCTGCTCTAATTTTTATGCTTTCCTTGCTCCTGTTGTTGGAGGGTTTATGCTGTTGTCCTTTTTCTAATGTTTTTGTCATTTCATTGCCTGTTTGAATATTTTTAATACATGTTTCCCAATTAGTTACATAATTTACATCTGCTCCCATTGTTTATTTAAAAGTACATCATCTCCTCCCCCGACTCCAAATTGCAATGTGCACATATGTCCCAGTGACCACTGGCACCTGTATAAAACTACAGATTCAGAAATCAGTGACAAGGTAGCGATCTCAATCCTCCCAACCCCCAGCAGTACATAAACTTTGCTGTAGCTCAAAGGGACAATGCTGTCCCTTATGCAATGTATACAATACTCAGAAGACACAAACATACACACACAAATGTAATACAGTGTGTGTACACATACACTATATGGGAGAGGGAAGAAGTCTATGTTTAAGGCATTTTCATTCCTCACAATTTACTAGGGCTCTGAGCAAAGACAGTCTGATTTAATGCATTTTATCATGATCTGTCAGTTCCAGGAATGAGCCTGCTAAATCCAGAATGTTCTTTAGTTCCTCCCCAAACATCCAAAGGTGTTGAGACACCACTTTTATCAGACCCACATGAAAATTAGGATGTGGTTTAAAACAACAATAACGCCTCCCAAGAATAATAAGTATTGTGTTTATACTCTGGTTCTCCTCATGGCATTGTTTTTACATGTTGGGCTGAAATCTGAAAGGTCAACCATTGGAAAGTACCAGCTGCTCCCTGGGAGTAAGATGAAGCTTTCTACTCTTGTCAAGTTACAGTCTTGGAAACACAGAGGTGTACTTCTAGCCTGTCCAATATGGTCACCATTAGTCAGAACTGGCTTGATGACAGTGAGTTTCTCATGACATAGGGGTGGTGCAACCTGAGAGGCCAACAATTAGAAATGACCAGCTTTTCTGAGGGAGAAAGACAAGGTTTTTGACTGTATTGTAGGGAGTGAGAGCCATTTCAGATGTCTGGTTTCTAGCTTGCTGGTTTCAGCAAGTGAGCACTTCTTCTCCCAGTCTGAATGCTATTTTACAAAGAATTGTGCAAGACCAAAACTTCA
The DNA here is from genome assembly GCF_000313985.2 of Echinops telfairi. Lineage (NCBI taxonomy): Eukaryota > Metazoa > Chordata > Mammalia > Afrosoricida > Tenrecidae > Echinops > Echinops telfairi. Next base: position 7,029,441 of record NW_022111367.1, on the reverse strand, counting down.
ATCAGATTTTTATGTCCATAGACACCTCCCTCCCAATTCCAGTCACTTTGAGAGGCAGGTGTTGGAGTCTTAGAGAAGACTTCCAAAGCTCCTGGTAGCTGGGTAGGGGGATCACACTACATAAAACATTTTCAAAAAGATCATTCATAAATGTGACAATGTTTGCCTTGGAAATTTTCAGCCCAACTGACCTTGTAGCTTCAAACCATGGTTGACATTTGTAAAAAAATTAAGAAAACTATAAAGTGATTTGCTGACCATATGGTTCACTCCAACAGCTGCCTGGAAATATTTTCACCATGATTATCTGTCTTAAAAGTAATTCATGGGGTAAATATAGCTCAATGGGAAAAAAAAATCAAATGGGACCTACCAAGGTGAGATTTGCTACCCTTTGTGGTGACATATACAAAAAATAACAACTTCTGGCTCAAGTTGGAACTATCTGAGAGGCTGGCCAGACAACTGCCTCATGAGGTAGATGTGAAATCTGTATCATTGGGAAACAGCCAATAGCATTGAATACAACCGGCAGATTCAAGGTGCAGTGAAGAGCTAGTCCCAAGTGCCTGCAGAATGGTTTGAACAGGAGCCTTTCCAAGGTCAGATACATCTGCAAGCACAAAGGAGATTTCATTCCTAAGCATTGTGGTTGTGGCTGCAAAACATGCCATCCAGTCCCATTTTTCCCCACTTCTTCCCAGACAGTCCTTCCCATGTAACTGACAACACTGTCTGTTCCGTGGCCCACCACCCTAACCCCACTCTGTAGCTGGGACAGATCCTAAGAAGGGACAACAGGAGTTTTTGCAGCCTAGGATTGGTCTCTACACAGGAGATGGACTCGCATTGAGTTGAAAGGTCTCAAAACAGAGTTGCAGGAGGGGTTCTTTGGCTGTGTGCTTTGTCTGTGAAGTAAATCAATATGCCTCAATTAATAGGATTAGGGTGCAGGGTGTAGGGTTTTATAAGGCCCTAGAAGCTAAGATAGGGACTTCTTCAGCCCAGGAGGACCAGTTTGCACAGGGGGATGTTCACCTCTAATCTTTGTGGGGCTGAGGCAGGTGTGCAAAACCGGGCTGGCAACAGACTCCCTGAAGAGCAGCAGAGGCCTTGTGATGACTTCTTGATACGTTACAGGTGTCACTGGTGAAGTGTCACCATAGTGTCCTCACATTCAGTAATATTTCACTTTATTTGTTTCCCCTGCTCTCTCGCTCTCTCCTTCTCAGAAAAAATATTCAACATATTCATAGAACCATCAATAAGTGTGTGGCATTATACATACTTTAAAATAATTAAATACATGATACTCCAGGTTGCAGGAAAGTCTATGCAAAGAGAGTGCACCACTAGGCTGTCCTCTGTGAAACTACTCTGGAGGGTCACAGCCAGGAGATAAAGTAAGTGAACTTCATGCTTGGTGACATCCGGTTCCCCTTCTTGGTCCTGCCGGTCTTATTCAGGATGTTGAACATGCATGGATATTCGAAGGATTCATAGGCATTGCAGTTGTTGGGGAGGAAAATCTCCTTAACATACAATCCTCTGTGAAGAAAGGAGAGCCAGAGAGCTTGTTCTTGTCTTTTCTGGCCACAAATAACCAACTGGAGACACTGAAGATGCTCACAATGCCGTGTTCCACTGGCGAGAGTTCCAGCAGACTGTGACTGGTGTCAGTGTGCACGCTGTTGGTCCCACCAGTAGTGCCACTGAAGCCTCTTGATGTAGGAGGTAGTTGCCAGTGCTGCTTTGCAGGGCCTTCTCTTTAGTCTGCATCACCATGGGGGGCAGCCTCACCATAGAGCATGCCACCAGGTTGTCCCAGTCACACTCCAGTTTGGCCTCCAGCTTAACCTTGGGCTTGGTGAGCTCTGCACCCCTGTGGGCTGTCCAGGTGCCAGAAGGGTGAGAAGTACAAGCAGCAGGGTCATCCTGGTCAGAGTTGTGTCCTTGGTGTCTGCAGTCCTGGTCCTGGCTAATGGGCAGCAGCTGCTGGAGGAGTGACAGAGCCAGGTCCAACCAGCGATGCAGTGGGGCAGGTCATCTGACAGTGCACATCCTTGTTCTTATTGTTGGAGGTGTTGTGTTAAAGTGTTGAACATGCTTCTCTCCTTTTAAAAAATGTGTGCATTGATTGCTATAAATTGTCCTCTGATAACTTTTTGCTGTGTTCCATAGGTTTTCTTAGGCTGTGTAATCATTCTTATTTGCTTCAAGGAATCTCTTAAAATTCATCTCTAATCTAAACCCACTGTTTTCTAATTAGTGTGTTGTTGAGTTTCCATGTGTTTGCCTTTATGTTCTTGTTCTTTCTATCATTGATTTCCAATTTTATGAACTTGTGGTCTGAGAAGATGGTTTATGTGAGCTCTGTGTGTTTGAATTGTGGTCTATTTTAGAATATGTACCATATCTGTTAGAGAAGAAAGTGTATTTTTGTTGTTGTTTCGCTGTCAGCTAGATTACTCGTTAAGATACATAATGATCAAAGGATCAATAGACTAAGCACATATAGCTATTATAAACATATATGCATGCCAATTGTGATGTTGAGCTGTTTGTATTGCTCAGCTCTTCTGTTTCTTTACTGAGTTTCTTTCCTCGCTCTATCTTTCCAGGAGGGTGTGTATTGAAGTCTCCTGCTATTCTTGTCAGTCTGGTGATTTCTCTTCTCATGCATATATGTTTATAATAGCTATATGTGCTTAGTCTATTGATCCTTTGATCATTATGTAGTGTCCATTATTGTCTCTCATTATGTCATTTACTTTAAAGTCTTTTTTCCCCAGAGATTAATATTGCTACTCTTCTTTTTTTAGCCTTGGTAAATATTTTGACATCCTTGGACTCTTAGTCTGTTTTTTATCTGTGAGTTTGATGTGTGTCTCTTGAAGACTGCATATTGACGGGTCTTGTTTGCAGTCTACTGTTAGTTGTCTTTTACTTGATGCATTTAGTTCATTGACATTCAGTGCTATTATTTCTTAATGTGTTTTAGTTGCTGTCATTTCATAGTATTTGTGTTTGGTGCTTTTTCTTCTTTGTGGGGTGCTGGTGGTGTTCATTCATGTCTTGTTCCCTATACAATCCTCTAGATTTGTATTGTTTGGGGTAGTGCATTCAGTTTGTTGATTTCTGGGGGATGTTGCACATTGTGGTGGTCTCATGTTTGTATGCTGCTGTTATTGATTTTCTGACCATATAGATGACGTTTATGTTTTTGGTAATTTCTGGTTTTGTTTTAGAAAATTCTTTAAAATTTTTCCTTTTTAAAAAAACTGTGGTAGATACATACAGTGGAGTACTGTGCATCCCTAAAAGCAGTGATGGACACACAAAGCACATCACCGCATGGAAAGACTTGGAGGAAATTACACGAAGTGAAGTAAGACAAGCACAAAAGGACAAGTACAACATGAGTCCACTGAGGTAAGCTTAAAAATGTAAAAGTGGTATAGGGGAGCAGCTACTGTGTACATATATTCCTGGGGTGAGATACAGGTACTATGGCAGGTGTCAGACCCAATTAAGGGATACATATGGTAGCCAACTAAAAAGGAGGGCAAAATAAAGAAAAGAGACATAGGTAGCAGGGGAGCAGGGCACTAACCCAGGAGGGTATTGTTTATATCTCCCCAGGAGGGGGTGAGAGGGACCAGACTTCAACCCGGTGTGCCAAGACGTGAATGCAAAATACCAGCATGAAGTAGGGAACCAATAGAGAGGTCAGCTGGGTTGGCCCCAAATCCAACAATGTGGACACCCCTTGCCCCCCCAGAATTCACTTCTGAGGACAGAACTGAAGGTATAGTTCAGGGAGTGATGTGCATCTGATCTGAGCACACAGGAGCAAATGAATGAGAATGGAACACATCTTGGGCCACCAAGCCCCAGAGACAATATTCCTGCTCAGAGCAGCCAATGCACAGAAAGGAGCACAGGTCTGGTCCCACCACAAGACACGACGTACCTCACTGACCCATTGTACTATGGGGCCAACACTGGAGACACAGTGTGGGAATTGTGTCTGATGTAACCTCACCACACCAGGGTAAAACACTAAGGGCATGCAACAGTGCAGCAAGGGAAGCAAAGAAATGAATCCCTGGGGAATACCAAAGATAGACTTTGGGGCCAGGGTGTGGCACTACTTTAGACTCAACCAGAAAACACACCTAAAGGTCAAGAAACAGACCCGGAACTATTGATAGGCTTTTCTTTTTTTGTTGTGGTGGGTTTTTGTTGTTGTTGTTGTTACTTTGTTTTGCTCTGTCTTGTTTTTGTGCATACTATTGTCTGCATATATAGGTAGATAAGATAGGTGGGACTAACAATCAGGAGGAGAAAACAACAGGCCCAACGGTTCTGGGGGGAGTGGGGTGGACATGGGAGAGGGGGAGGCGGGGGAAAGGAAGGGGGTGTCAACAAACCCAGAGACAAGGGAATAACAAGTGATCTAAAATCGATGGCGAGGAAGGGTATAAGATGCCTGGTGGGGCTTGATCAAGGGCAATGTAACCAAGAGGAATTACTGAAACCCAAATGAAGACTGAACATGATAGTAAGACAAGAGGAAAGTAAAAGGAAATAAAAGAAAGAACTAGGAGGCAAAGGACATTTATAGAGTTCTAAGTGCAGTCATCTACATATGTAAATATATTTATATATGAATGATAGGGAAATAGATCCTGTACACATTATAGGTTTAGTATTAAGGTAGCAGATGAACATTGGGCCTCTACTCCCACAATGCAAGAACACTTTGTTCTAATAATCTGGCATTCCATGATGCTCACCTTCCTGACATGATCACTGAAGACAAAGCGGGTGCATAAGCGAATGTGGTGAAGAAAGCAAATGGTGCCCGGCTATCAAAAGGTTCTGGGGTCTTAAAGGCTTGAAGATAAACAAGCGGCCATCTAGCTGAGAAGCAACCAAGCCCACATGGAACAAGCACACCAGCCTGTGTGATCATGAGGTGTTGATAGGATTCAGGTATCAGCCATCAAAGGCCCAGAACAAAAAATCATATTGATGCGAATGATTGGAAGGGAAGAATGGAGACCCAAAGCTCACCTGTAGACAATTGGACATCCCCTTACAGAAGGGTCACAAGGAAAAGGTGAGCCAGTCAGGGTGCAGTATAGCACTGATGAAACATACAACTTTCCTCTGGTTCTTTAATGCTTCCTCCCCACCCACTATCATGACCCCAATTCTACCTTACAAATTCAGCTAGACAAGAGTATGTATACTGGTCTATCTATCTCAGTTAAGAGCTGGAAACACAGGGAATTTAGCCCAATGTCCATCTGCTACCTTAATACTAAACCTATAAATATATGTACAAGATCTATTTCCCTATTGTCATATATAAATATATTTAAATTTGTACATGCCTGTATTTAGACCTCTATAATGCCCTTTGCCTCCTAGTTCTTTCCTCTATTTCTTTTTACTTTCCTCTTGTCCCACATGTTGAACCCCTCAGGACCAATAATGAGAGTAGTGGGTAATTTGACTACTACCATGAGGGGAAGGGTACGGTGGAGGGAGAAAGGGGAAACTTATCACAATGATCTACATATAACCTCTTCGCATGGGGATGAACAACAGAAAGTGGGTGAATGGAGACATCAGTTAGTGTATGACATGAAAAAATAATAATTTTTAAAAGATCAAGGATTCATGTGGAAGGGAGGGTGGGAGAGGAATGGGAAAGATGAGCTGATAACAAAGGCTCAAGTAGAAAGAAAATGTTTTGAAAATGATGATGGCCACATTTATACAAATGTGTTTGACATAATGGATGCATGTATAGATTGTGATAAGAGCTGTATGAGCCCCCAATAAAATGATAAAAAATTATTTGTATTTCTTTCATATTTGTAGTCTTTCATGGATAGCTTTGCTGGATATAGTTGATAGTTTTGGTTGGCAACATTTTTTCCCAAAATTTGGTATATGTTTCTCCATTATCTTCTTTCTTGCATGGTCTCTGATGAAAGGTATGAGCTTATCCTTATTGGCTTACCTTTGTAGGCAACTGTTTCTTTTTCTCTAGCTGCTCCCAAGAGTCTCTCCTTTTCCTTGAAGTTGGGTAATTTGACTACTATATGTCTTGATTTTTTTTTCTGGGGTTGTTATAGTTCTCTGGCCAATGGGAACATGCAGGATTAATCAGGTTGCAGTTTGACTGGAGGGCAAAAAGATAAATCACTCTGCAATGACCACTCCCATCTCTCTTGCTCTCTGGTGATGGAACCAGTGTGCTGTTGCTTTAGCTAATTCTGTGCCTCAACCTGTGAGCAACACTACCTGTTGGCCAAGCCAACCCATGGATCGTGCCACTAGAGCTTGAGTCTCCTCTGAGACCTTCTTCACCATGCTGTTGGTGCGTACATTGCTTCAGCTTGGGGCTAGTGGATCCTATTGCCTTGAATTGCTCGAGTTTGATATCCCACCTGGGCCTGCTTTGCTAAATTCCCAAGCTCCTAACTATTGCTGACCCCCCTTCTATTTGCTACCTGCAGGAAGACTCCTGAGGGCAGACTCTGCCTGCCTTGCCTGAAGGAGGACTCCACTGTCTTCTTCCTTGACCTTGGACCTGGCAGCCCACGTTGAGTTGAAGGACTTCCATTATATTAACTGTTCCAGGAAAGTGAGTTGAACTGAGCTCTCTGTACTGCTGTGTGGATTAATTAGCTGTCCTGTCTATCTATCTATCTATCTATCATATATCTATCATCTATCTATCATCTATCCAATCATAAGTATCTTGGTTTTGTTTCTCTAGAGAGCCCTGCCTGTGGTAGTTATATAATCACTTGTCAATTTGAGAGGATTAAGAGTGAAGGGGTGTAGTGCAGCCTGTCAATCAGGTCATAGCCAATGAGACCTCTGTGTAGGCATGTCCTCCTCCTGAGGATTCTGGGAACTCCTGTATTCCTCCTGGGAGGCGAGAGACATTCTCTCTCAGCTCAGTCCCTGTGAGACATTCTTGTTGACAATCCATATGGAGACATGCTGAAGGCAGCCAGAGCCTCAGAGCTGGAGAAGCCACATGGAGACCCCGGCCAGTGCTGGGATTCTTACAACACTATTGGATCCACAAGACTTTCCACAAACTGGACTGTGATCATCCTGTATTCAGCATTATTGCATGTGTTTCATGTGCCTAAAGAGGACTTTATAGATTGGTATTGGTCATTTGGACTAATATCAGATTTATGGACTTGATCTAGATTGGGCTGGGATTTTTTTTTAATGTGCAATTACTCTTTTTAAAAAAATTCTAATCATTTTATTAGGGGCTCATACAACTCTTAGCACAATCCATACATACATCAATTGTGTAAAGCACATTTGTATATTCATTTCCCTTGTCATTCTCAAAACATTTGCTCTCCACTTAAGCCCCCGGCATCAGGTCCTCATCCCTGCCCCCCATCCCTCATGAGCCCTGGATAATTTATAAATTATTATTTTGTCATATCCTTCCCTGTCCGAAGTCTCCATTCACCCACTTTTCAGTTGTCCGTCCCCCAGGGAGGAGGTCACATATAGATCTTCGTAATTGGTTCTCTCTTTCCATCCCACTCTCCCTCTACCCTCCCAGTATTGCCACTCACACCACTGGTCCTGTAGGGATCATTTTCCCTGGATTCCCTGTGTTTCCAGTTCCCATCTGTACCAGTGTACATCCTCTGGTCTAGCCAGGCTTGCAAGGTAGAATTCAGACAATGAGGTGGGGTGGGGGAGACAGGAAGCATTTAGGAACTAGAGGAAAGTTGTATATTTCATCTTTTTATAAAGCTCTTTCTTATACACATATGAGTGTCTATGAATTTGTTTCTCTACCCAGACTAACACATTACACAGGGAGTGTATTTTGGAGTGCTCTCAGCTTTCTGGATAATTATCTCCTCATTTGTGTATTGGGGAACTTTTCCTCCATGAATTCTCTTACTGTTTTATGTGTAGATTTGTTTGCTTCTTCCTGTCCCAGGATTTCAATGAGATATAGGTTGTTTCTCTTCATGATGTCCAACATCCTCCTCAGACTTTCTCTGGATTCTTTTGTTTTTTGTTTGATCATTTCTCTCACTGGCTGTAGTCTGAAAAGTTGTCTTTGAGTTTATTGATTCAATTTTCCTCTTCTTCCATTTTATTCCTCAGTTCTTGTACCATGTTTTTTATTTCTCTTATATCGTTTAGTTTCTGGGTTTCTTTATGATATGAGGTTTTTAGTATCTCAATTTCTCCCTGTGTTTTCACAATGGATCCTCAGATCTCTTGTTTGGTCCTCAGCATCGCACTTGTTGATTCTCTCTCTGGTGGTTTCGAGGCTTCTTTTCCTGTGTATTTCATTGGGTTTGGGTGACCCCCAGCTGTTAAATTTGGTTTTTCTTGTTTTTTGGTGGTTACTGTTGCTGCCTCTTGTGTTCAAGGCATAGCGGTCAAGTTGTAAGTGGTGTGTAGGTGTCTGGGTTGTGTAGGAGTTAGCTTTTGGGGCTATAAAGGAAAGGTCTAGTAGGAGCTAGAATTCATATTGTGGGGAGACGAGGAAGAAGTAATAGAGTTGAGTATGTAGCTCAAGTGGTGGGTAGGGGTAAAATAATAGAACATAAGTGATAGTAGTTATAATAGGGGGTAAATAAAATAATGTTTTATATATTGGGAAAGTGAATTTTAAGAGGCATGCCATTATTTGTTAGTTAATGTGTAAATGTGGTTCACTAGGAAAGTTAGAGCAGAGTCTTGAAGTAGTGGTGGCTTGGGTAGATGGAGAGTATAAGCTAGTACACAGACCAGGCTATGGTAAAGTTAAAGAAGGATGTCATGGCTGAGTGGCAAAACACATAAAAACATGTGTCTTTTTTAGGTGGGTAGCTCTTAGATCTAAAAATCCTTAACTCTGACTGAGAGCCATGCTCTCAGTTTCGCTATGCTTTTTGTCCCTCAGAAGCAGAGGGTGGTGCGCTGTTATGCTCTTGGTGAAAAGAAAGTGGTAGGAGGATCTCTCCTACGTGTTCCTGATTGGAAGATGAGTACAGCCTTGGGTTTGTGGGGAGGTTGGAGACTTGAGGTTCAAAAGTTTCAGCGTATGGCAGAATGTAAGAAATATGCCTAGGCTTTGGGCAAAGGAATCAAAGTAAGTGTCTATTTTGTATTGGGAGTTTTGAGAGCTGAAAATCCTATCTCTTCATCCAAGGGTCATTCTCTGTGTTTGGTCTTGGATTTCTTCACTCACAAGCAGGACTTGATGCCCTATCATGCTCTCATGGAAAAGAATATAATAGGAGTGCCTGGCCTGTCTGCTTCAATCTGGGAGAGGAAAGAGGAACACATCCACATGTCTCTGTGTGAGAGGTTTGCAGTTTGGAGTGGTACACAGATCACTTCACTGAAAAATAAGAGGATGTGAAGTCTAGGAGCCAAGAGCCTTCCCCTGATTTAGGGGAAGCGTGGTTTTCCCATTGGTTGGTGTGTGAGATATTTGTGGATTCAGACCCAAAGAAAGGGTTCTTTCTGGGGTGGGCATGGTCTGCCTGGGTTGTTGCTATCTCAATATGAGAGTCCCAATGAGTCTAAAAGGATCACCAATCAACCCACTGTATAATATATAGAGAAGGCAGCAGTTAAAGAGAAATATGTGTAAAAACATTTGTCCCTGGTTTAGTGAGTTTCACCTGCCTATCTTGCTGGGAGCTGCAATTCAGTAGTTTCTTTGGTGTTGGAGCTAGTCGAGTAGAGAGGGTGGAGGGTCTCCAGTAGAAAGGGAAGACGCGGTGTGGTGGATCAAAAAAAGTAAGAAGTTACTCTTCTTATGCTCTGAGGGGATTCTGCGCCAAGCTGACCTTCAGCTCTGTTCTCCACCCAGGCATTCCAGGGGTGGGAAGGTTCAGAGAGGCAGGAGGAATTGGTGCATGATCTGGAACGGGGCTTCTGATTGAGAGGAGAAGAGATTGACTCTCCTAGAGAGTGCCAGCAGTAGCTGGTTGGGGGGCCCAAAAGGTCTGACTGCTTTGCTGATCTTTGGAATCGAGGATGGGGGTGAAGGAATTTTAATAAAAGGGTAAGCAAACTTATAGAGAAGTGAAAAAAAAATCTTGGAGCACCCAGATTTCAGGTCATGCATTTGATTTCCCCAAATTCCCTACTTGCTGAATTTTCTTTGAGACTTAGAGTTTCTGAAGAGACTTGCTATCTGGTGGCCATCTTTTCTGCAACTCTGCGCTAAGTGTTGTAGGTACTTTAGAGTAATCAGTGTAAGTGTAACTTGTAACTTGTAATCAGTGTAAGTGTAACTCTGAATTTCATTACTTCAGTCAAACACATGAACTATTTTCAATCAAGCAAGACATCCAAAAAAGTTATTGTAGTACATGGCCTAGTAAGTCCCCAGTCAATATTTACTATATTTTAAACAAGCAAACCAATAACTGGACATTTCTGGTCACAGTGTTGATTCAATGGCCCAAGACAGAATTATCCTCAATTTTGTGGCGCTTCAGTTGTGCAGAAAGTTAGTGCTTACTATTCAAGACCATGCTTTGATGGTTTGCCCTCTCCTCCCCTTGCTTACTGCCATCAAGTCGATGCTGATTCGTAGTGACCCCCCCTGTTGGTTTCCAAGACTCTATCTGTCTTGTCTTTGTCTCTCAGTCTTTGTCTTGTGGAGCTGTTGGTGGTTTTGAACTGACTACTGAGTGGATTGCAGCCCTTGATGTAATCACTACACCAACAGAACTCCAGGATGATTTGCTGTTGATATTTTAACATGATAAAGTGGAGTTAACGTTTCTATTTACTATGCAAGTAGATGCATGTTAATGATGTACAGAATTTCAAGTGGAGGAAGCAACAACATGATTGTCTTGAGCAATCACCCATTTGAGTTTTACTGTTCACGATGATTTCAGCACAGTTACTGGTCATTGCCCTTTTGCTTTGAGGTTCACGGGTTTGAAATGGCCTCAGCTAAATAATGGGCAATGATTTCCAATGGATTTTATCTAAAAGCCCAAACAAACTCACTCAAAGTCACTCAATTCTGACTCATAGAAAACCTATAGGATAGAGTAGAACTGCGCCTATGTGTTTATAAGACTGTAATCATAGGCAAACATATTTGGCCTACTACCCCCTTTTAAGTAAGGTTTAAAAAAATCAGTGTCTCCCTTGAAAATGAAAAACTTTTGTACCATAATCCAGGATAAATTACAGGTATTTGTTTTTTTTGTTGTTGTTTTTTTTTTCAAGTACCAATAAGTCTTTATTCATTGTATTTTCCGAGGGAAAAAGACAGAGGAAGGCAAAAAGAATCAGCCTGTGTTACAAAAGGATACACTAGATCGAAAGGAAGTCAAGCTACAGCGAAATCAACCATCCCACACACCCCAGTGACTGGAAGGCTCCCCAATGCCCAAGGGGGCTCCGCCTCCTGCAGGTCAGGAATGAGGTGAAGAGATCAGGGAAAGAACAGACAAGCATATACTTTCCTCCCCGCCCTCCCTCCCTCCCCCATAAATTCTAGATTTTACACAAAGCTTTGGTTTCTAGCAGTAAACATGGAGTTACATTCGTCCGTCTCCTATGAAAACAATCTTGTGGCCACTTCGACCTGAGTTTCTTGCACCTGCAAAAAGTTCCTGAGTGATTTAGAAATACATTCATTTTCCCTTTCTTGGTCCCCCACCCCCACTGTCTGCATGAAAGCCCGGTGTGTCTCTCCCCACCCTGAGCCTGTGATTGGAGAGTAGCTTTGGCCCATCTTACAAAGTGGTTCTCAACCTTCCTCATGCCGCCACCCTCACAGGTCCTCATGTTGTGCTGACCCCCAACCATAAAATTATTTTCAATGCTACTTCATAGCTTTAGTTTTGCTACTGTTATGAATCGGATGACCCCTGTGAAAGGGTAATTTGACCCCCAGAAGGGTCCTGACCCACAGGTTGTGAACTGAACCGCTGATCTAACTAGTAAGAACTGGTCTTGACTCAGAAGAGTGGGAATGCTGGATCAACTGTTCCCAGCCTCTTCGGGGTTTTTAAAGGAAAACATGACGTTGTGGAGACACCCACCAAATTCAGTGTGTGTCTCTGGAGGTTTGCGGGTGAGGGTGGGAGAACAGAGGAGGAGGTAAGATAGGATCGAAGCTGGTTTTCAGGACTGATGATCTGATTGGGAAGAGAAGGGGAGCACCAAAGAGAGGGTGGGTCAAGACCTCCTTCAACAGAAGGGTCCCCACGCTGGTTTCAGACCCCTTTGCCTGGTGCAGAGCCTCCTGCCCAAGATGCTTTGGCTATTTTTCTTTCGGTACAAAAGAAGTTTGTAAACAATAAAAATCCCAAGCGAACACGGAGAAAGACCAACACGTTATTTACACAAACTAGGCCACCTAGCAATCACCAACTCAGCGACTTGTGAAGTTCTACATACCCAGACAAATACAATAACTAGAGAGGGCAGCATTGAGGGGAGACAAGAACCCAGGATCAGACATACATCACCCACTGCATCCTATTGCATTTGCCCCGTTTCAACAGTGAGGTTAGGTCTGCCGTGGTCTCACAGCTTGGAATCGAGCCCCCCCTTCCTCCTTTGCTACTGTGAAGCGGATCTACTAGGGCAGCAGGTCAGGACCCTCGCTTTGGGCACCCCAAAGAAGCCCCTGCTTGGATCTCTCTGGAAGCCAAGCAGGAAAAGTCTGGAATTTAAAGGTCAAGGGTTTTAGCCCTTGCTTCATTTAAGCCTTCCCTGGGCAGCACAGGATGGGTATCATTCTTAAAACCTGTGCCACCAACTCAGGTTTTCACACACACTTCCACCCCCCCACCACCAGTGTGCATGGAAGGACTAGCCTGATCCAGGAAAGGATGGATCTGGTGCATGGAGTGCCGTGCCCTAGGATTAAAAGTTTGTAAGAGAGTTCCTCATTATATTAATAGACAACTCTCACCTAACCTTGGCTTACTCTCTGAGCTTTTCACCTGGCCTAGCCTCTCCCAACCTCTCTGCACCACCTTCCTGTCAGCATCCCAATCTTTCAGTAGAAGGAGATCAAGACATGGGGGCACCCAATACAAACCCAGTCTCCCATGGCACATTGTTTCCAAGGCGGAGGGGCTTCGAGAGGACACTATGGCAGAAAAGCCAGCTCTGATTGGCAAACATGAGGTAGTTCAATAGACTCTACATTCCGATTAGTAGTTGTTTCAGGTGATCAAACTACAAAAATTATTCCTGCCGTGCAGACCTGGAGCTGCCGCCAACTTATCCCTGAGATTGCTCATGTACCTGAGAACACAGTGCAGGAACCAGGGTCTTAAGATTAACATATACAAAAATACAAACCCAGAATATTTATATTAAGAAAAAAAAAAGTTAAAATGCACAAGATACGTCATTCGCACACAGCTAGTACAGTTGGCATTCTGGAGAAAGTGGGACCCAAGGTGCAGTCACCCAAGGGAGCAAATAAATAAAACCATATTGGCCCAGGAGGAGGTGGAAATGAGCTTAGGAGCAGCAGATCTGCAGTTGTCCCCCAACCACCCCCCTTTAAAGCAGGCAGACTCGGGGGATTTCTCCTAAAAGCCCTCCCTTGCATTTGGATAAAGTCTAGCGGGGCTACCTTTGCGTCACCCCTTCCCACCCAAAGGGCCCCAGCACGAGACGTATGGCAGTGCCAGCTGCCCCTACCCACCCTATCCCACTTTCTCCACTCTGCCGATTGATGCCTGCTCCTTGAAATTTCCTGATAGCCAAAGGGCGGCTCCCGTCCCGAAGGCTCAATTCTGGGCCTCTGGGAGCAGGGCCGGGCTGGGAAGCTCTTCTTCTTCCTCCCGAAAGTAAGCGGGCTTTCCCTGTGAGCTGGGGGCCTGCTGGCCCTTCACTGGACAAGAGGCTACCATATGGCTGATGCTTTGGCAGAAGTGACACTTCTTAGGCTGGGGTGGCAGCTTGCATTCCTTGGCATGATGGTCTAGACCTCCACAGTTGTAGCATCTGTCTCCCTTTGACCTGCGCTTCTGCATGTTCTTCCCCTTGGGTCGCCTCTCACTCCCGATACAGAACACCCCACCAGGTCCGGTGACGCGGATGGACTCCAGGCCCTTAGCAGACTTCTTAAAGGTGAACTCCACAGCTTCTCCCTCCTTTAGGCTCCGGAAGCCCTCCATGTGCAGCTTACTCTGGTGCACAAAGACGTCCACTGGGGGGTCGAGCGCGACCCCGGCGCGGGCGGTCATGGACAGGAAGCCGAACCCCATGCGCACGTTGAACCACTTACAGATGCCGGCCCCGTGCAGCAGCTGCGGCTCCTCCACCGCGCGGGCCGAGTCCTCCGGCGACTCCTCCGCCGCCTTGGCGCAGCCACCTGCAAATTGCTGGTTGGACACGGAGCCCATGGTCGTCGGCTGAGCCCGCGGGCCGGGCCCCTGGTCGGGCGGCTGCTGGCCCCAGAGAAGTCCGGAGGCAAAAGGCAGGTATTTGTTTCTGTAGCCCTTTGGATCATTCCCACTTTGGGAAGCATTGTAGTATCCCACTTTGGGAAGCATTGCTGTGAATCTTTATAGGAGTAGAAAGCCTCATCTTTCTCCCATGGACTGGCTGGTGATTTTAAACTGCTGACATTGCGGTTAACACCCAACACTATGCTACCAGGGCTCATCAGATTTTATCCAACAGTGTATAATATCATGTTGGGATTGTGAATTAGTTTGGAAATGGGTGGATAGAAGTCAGAAGATGTTTAGGCTCCAAACTGAGTTTTCACTGACTACCTAAGGTAACTGAAGTTGGTAGTCTGTGACTACCTCCAATCTTGCACTTAAAATTCCACTTTGCCTGAGAACATTGTAGGGGTGTTTTGTTTTGTGTGTATCCTTCAGGGCCCTTTCCTTGTACCTTGTAAACCCTAATTAGTACTTTATCTGATCCATTTCTGAGGTAGTTAGTTTATTGTGCCAACCTGGCTGAAAAACACATGTGGGATTAATTGAAGGGCGGAAAGATAAATGGCTCCTAGAGCCTCACCTTTCTTGTCTCTTGCTCTTTGATCATCAGACCAGGGTGCAGCTGCCTTGCTTGTTCTGTGCCTCAATTTGCAAGCTACACTAGTGGGACACCTAACCCGTGGGCTGTGTCTCTGTAATTTGAGGTTCCTTTAAGGCCTGCTTTGCCACACCATTGGAATTTACATCTCTTGAGCTGGGGACTGACTGTTGGTGACCTGGCTGACTGTTGGTGACCTGCTTTGCTGTTTGGTGCCTGTGCCCAGATAGCTTGAATTGCTCTACAGAGGACTACTTGGCGGCCCTCAAGACTTGAAGGACTGCCAGTGTCTCACAACTGTCTCACGGGAGTGAGTTGTACTGAGCCATTTGTACTGCTTTATAATTTAATTAACAGTTTATTTCTTATGTTATATATCTATCTATCTGTATAAATTATATAAAATTATTAGCATTCTGGTTTTGTTTCTCTAGAGAAAACTGTCTAACACAATTTCTAAATAGAAATTAGGTGCCGGGACTGACTCATAGTGACCCAGGATGTGTCAGAGTAGAAATGTACACTATATGGTTTTCAATGGCTGCTTTTTTCAGAAATAAATAACCAGAACTTTCTTTCCAGGTGCCTCTGTGTGTACTCAAATATTCACCTTAAGTAGCCACAGAAATTAACTGTTAACACCAGCCACTCTTTTTCTTTCTTTTTTTTTTTTTTTTAACATTTTATTAGGGGCTCATACAACTGTTATCCCAATCCATACACACATCAATTATGTAAAGCGCATTTGTACATCGTTTCT
>NW_022111367.1:6981760-7012368 GCF_000313985.2 Echinops telfairi | reverse complement strand
TCCCCACCAATTTGGATCGCTTGTTGTTCCCTTGTCCCTGGGTTTGTTATCACCTCTTCCCTTCCCTCCTCCTCCCCCTCTCCCATGTCCCCCCAGAACTGTCAGTCCCGTTGTTTTCTCCTCCAGATTGTTCACCCAGCCTGTCCTATCCAGACAGGCCTGCAGAGACAACATGCATAAAAACAAGACAGAGCAAAACCAAGCCACTCTTTTTCTAAATAGACTTAATTCTCAAGTGTTTTTCAATCTGTGAATATCAACCCATTAGTGGACTTTTAAATTAATGTGTCAGAACCAGAATGAATAAATGAATAGATAGATAGATAAATGAGAATAGAGTGGTCAGTATCAGATTACTTTTATGCAGTTGTTACTGTTGTTAATTGCCATTGAATGGGCTTTGACTTATGGTGAACTTATATAATAGCATAGTGGCTTTCTAGGTCCTGATTATTGATATGCTTCCTTGTTCCAATTACTGTGCATCTTGAGTATCTTCCAACCTAAGAGATAACTTCCATTATCTTTTAATTCCACTCCCCCCTTCCCCCATACTCATAAATTCTACATTACAGATTCATTCTCGAGCTGTAACTCTTAATGGGAGCAAACAGCTTTATCTTTATCTTTCAGAGCAGCCGGTGGAATTGAGGCAGTGACCTTTCCCTTAGAAGTTCAATGCTTATGCAACAACACCACCGAAACAAGGCATAATTGGCTATATGGCTTCTCCAGTAACCACGGCTTTGTATTAGAAAGGGTAGGAAACAAGCAAGTAGGACGCTCAAGAATTATGGTAACAGATAGAAGATGGTTGCTCAGTGCTAAGAAACTCAATGGAGGTACTGCCCAGTATTGTATTGCTTCCTGGCTCATGGTATACTCTTAAAAACACAGGCCGAGTGAATCATCCCATTCCTTTTCAGAAGGGCTATTTGTTCTAGTGTTGGTTCACCATCATCCAATGGGTCCAACTTTTGTCACCCCAAGGGTCCTGCTATGGATAATTTTACTCAATTTACTACAATTAAATTGTTATTAATTAAACACTAAATACATTTCAAGCAGCCTCATTTACTAACTCCAAATTGGAGATTCTAGTCTACCAAGGGTGCCTTGAAAGAAAGTCCTGGTGATTGACTTCCAAAAAGTCAGCCATAGAAAACCCCATGTTGGACTTCTACCCTGACACACATAGGATTACCATGAGTTAGAGTTAGCTTGACAATGAATCATAATAATATATATTAGTATACATACACTTTTGCCTATTCTAAATATTTTATGTAAGTGGGGTTTGAAAATGCGTGTCCTTTGTGACTGATTTATCTCACTCAGCAAAGTTTGTTAGTGGTTACCAGTGGTGTAAAGGAGGGGGAGAGGGGGAGTCTTTGCTTGAGGGCACTGAATTTATGCTAACTTTGGGGCTTTGGAATAATTTGGAAATAATTTGGAGATGGGTAGTGGGGGTGACTTCACAGCATGAAGTACTTATTTAATGTTATTGAATTGTGCATATGAAAATTGCTGAAATGATAAATGTTTTTTTACACATATATATTTACCACAATAATAATTTTAAGGAAACCTAAGAGTACCATTCCCCTAATAATTTATAAAGAAAGTAGAACTCTTGGGTGGAAAGTGAGGGTTTATCTCTAAATTTGGTTAGTGGGGTCTATTTAATTTCAGGGCTTTCCCATTCAGTCAAACTTGCTCATGTCAAGTACAGTGGAAGTCATATTGTTTTTTTCATCCCTGTGAAAAGGTCCTTGTATCCACTAAAACTGCCCACACGGAGTTCAGCTGTGTATCTGCTACAGGGGAGTTTTGTTCTGGCAATGTGCCATTGGTTAGGTCATTTCTGATGACTTCACTCTCTTGGTGACATCAGCCTCTAATTTTCTGAAGATGAATTCATGTGCAATTGCTTTAAAATACTCACTCCTGAGTCCCTGTCCATTCCTGTTGATATATAGACGGGGCTTCTTTCCCAGGCTGCAGTCTGGTTTGTGCACTGCATTTGTCCTTGTCATATCGTATTACCATGTGAACATTACATCACTAACTGGCACAGGTCAGCTGAAAAATGGAATGCGCTTGTTGTAAGCAGAACCCAGAAAGCTAACATCAACTCTTCCTTCGCTCCACTCCAGGTACAAAACTAAACAAAAAAGGCTAAAGGGATGGTTCAACTGGATTTGAGTTTGATATAAGTTTTAACTGTTCTCTCCCTCCATTATCATAAGTTTCATTTTATTTAAAAATAGTTACCATCTATTTGATCCCAACTCATGGTGATCCATGTGTGCCAGGGTAGAACCGTGCTCCACAGAGTTTGTAATGACTGATATTTTGGTAGTCACACCAGGCTTTTCTGGTGATGTAGCCAATGTATTAACCATTTGTACCACCCAGCAATATTTGGTGACTGATTCCACAAATCAATTCTAAGATTTTAAAACCAGTTAGTTGGGTCTCATTTTAAAATATCAAGTTCGTGAAATAAAGTAACCTGCTTGCCTTCCTTTCCTTTGCCTTTCTAGTGCCTTGGGAAAACAGAGTGGCCATGGAAGCAACCTTGGCTTATTGGGTGGGTGGAAGGAGTTGGCTTTGACAAAGATGGCTTTGCTAGGTGCATATCCAAAGTTTATAGGGACTATGGAATTGTAGAAGGATTCTCAGAGTTTATCTAGTCCTGGGGTCAGTATGAGGATTCTTGGTGGTGTGGTGGATTAAATATTGGACTGCTAACCTGAAGTGAAGTGATTCGAAACCACCATGCATTCTTAGAGAGAAAGATGAGGCTTTCTACTTTCTCATACAATTATAGTCTTGGACAGGAGTTTCTTCCCTGTCCGACAAGCTGCTAAGAGTCTGAATCTACTCAATGGCAGTGAGTATGATTTTGGTTTGGTAGGCCAGTATAAATATTGTATGACCTTTGCTCTTCTGCTTTCATGAAACCCAATCATGTCACCCGAAATTCAGAATACAAAGCCTCCTTGATTCTTCTTCCTTCTGTAGCCCCTGACTCTAAGGGGAGAGAATTTGCTCTGTTTGAGGATTTTTGTCCTCATTTGGGACCTGGACCAAAACGGAGCAGAGTACGGAAGCAGAGTCCCCAAACAATACCATTTCCAGGATTCAGAAAGTCCGTTTCTCTACCTGATGTTTAGCTCTTGTCAGTCAGCAGTAGCTTGTGGAGTCTCGAACCAATAGGGTCCACACTGAAGTTTAAATTTATGCCAGAGAATTTTATACTAGCACAATATCAATAAGATTGGTGTTTAAATGTGCTAATAAAGTGCTACTCTCACTGTGTATATTTTTTTCATAGCTAATGTAAATAAATGAATAGAACTAGCCATCCTTTTAGTGTAACAGCAGCTATCAAATAATGTATCCTCAGTTCGGGGTCAGCTCATGGACCAACCAAATCAAAACAAAACCCACGATCATTGATTCTATCTCATTTTTCTCCTGAGGAATAACTGATAGGTTTGAACCACTGACCTTATGCTTAGGAAACCAAGGCTTAACCCACAGTGCCAAAAAGATACAGGGCACTGAAAAGATGCTCTTACTTTTCTTTG
Source organism: Echinops telfairi (assembly GCF_000313985.2). Taxonomy (NCBI): domain Eukaryota; kingdom Metazoa; phylum Chordata; class Mammalia; order Afrosoricida; family Tenrecidae; genus Echinops; species Echinops telfairi. The sequence continues at coordinate 7,008,772 of NW_022111367.1, read as the reverse complement.
CTTCATCATGAAATAAATGTTGAGGCTTTCATTTTTGAGTAAGGAAATAGTCTCTGGGTGGCTTGAAAATGTTTTATTAAATGAAGGCACGGGCAGACTTTCTGAGTTTCAGATCTGTTTTAGCTGAGGGTGGGGGGCAGGCTGCATCAGAGAAAACTGGTGGTGTCTTAGTCCAGCATGCTGGTGCAATATTACCAGTCACATGTGCTCAGGATATAAAAATATACTAGACTTTTTAAAAGGCCTAGTACAAAGTAAACCAACTTCCTTTCTCTTCCTGTTACATCTCTAAGGAGGAAAACCTCTTTAGAAACACATTCTCAATCCGCTCTCTCATTTTATTTGTATAGAGGGGAAAAAGAATAATAAATAAAACAAAACCTGGAAACATATTCATTAAGTGAATTTCAAAATGAATCTTCCCTTATGCCAAATGTTCACTTATTCACTTCTATGGGATCAAATTAGATAACCACCTGTTTCCTCCACTCCTCCCTCAAATAAAGAATCATCACACCCTATTCCCGAGGAGCTGGAATTTTCAGATTTACTGTTGCCTTCCAGCCTTTAAAAGATTCAGTTGTAGAAAGTGAATGCAAATCACTGCTGCGTCAACTCTATGCTCCATGGTTTTCAGTGACTGATCTTTTAGAAGTAGATTGGCCAGACTTTTTTCTAAGTTGCCACTGGTTTGACTAGAATTTAACTTCTCTGTTAGTTTTCACATTTTGCAAACCCAGGGATTCCATAAACTCCTGGGGGGACCATGAAAATAGAGATTTTTTATTTGGCTGAGGAGACTGAAAGAATCCTTCCCTCTGATCAGTTAAATATCTTGTGCAGAAAGTGGGGCTGTCGTCATTTGGGGATGAAAGCATGATGGGGTGTCTGCCTATAGAGGGAAGGGTAAGGGAGTGGGACCATGGATGTTTGTTTCCATGCATGTTTCCCACGTGCACGATTCCGATGGTCCCTGGAGATGGAGGTTCCCTTTCCATTTTTGAGGTGATATAATACTGTTTGCTTTTGCAGTTGGAGAGGGAAGGCTAACTGTCCATTACAAGGTAAGTTTGCTGTTAGTTGGTAAGTTAGTTGGTCAAATTGGTGCCAAATCATGTCAATCTTATGCCCTTCTCATGATTTTTGCCATATTTGAGACCATTGTTGGATAGTTGGTACGATGTATCATTACTACCACTACCCCTTCTACTCATCCTTTTCCTTCGACCACTTTATTTGGGCTGGTTTGTGTTTTTTGCTATCTACTAGGGTCTGCTTTTCTCTCAGGTTGCTGAGCATTTTTCCTCAGGATGTTGTTTGGTGAGGTTAGATGCCACTAAATCTGTTTTGACTCCTCACGGCCCTGTGTACCACAGAAAAACGCACTGCCCAGTCCTGTGCCACCCTCCCAATCATTGCTGTGTTTGAGTTCATTTTTGTTGCAGATACTGTGTCACCCACCTCTCTGCTGGTGGATTTTCATGGACTTTACCAAAAACATGATACCCTTCTCAAGACACTGGCCCCTGCAGTTAGATTGTCCACTGTACATCCTAAGATGAAGTCTTGACATCCTTTATCAGGAGCGTTCTGTTGTCACGTTCTGTTCTACACATACAAGGAGGCTTCAAAAATGTCAAGGAACAATGGAATGAAAAGATAATGGAAATTTTCTATGAAAATTTTGAAGCCTTGTATTATTTTATTTTGTTATTGAGAATATATACAACAAGCATGCACTGATTCAGCAATTTCTATATGTACCACTTAATGGCATTGATTACATTTTCTGAGTTGCTTAGCCATTCTCCCCATCCTTCTGAGTTGTTCTTACTCATTAACATAAATTCACTGCTCTTCAAAGTTCTGATCTAATCTCTTGAGTTGCTGTTATAAAAATTGATCCCATACATGCAGTTCTTAAAAGAGCATAATGTTAAAGGGAGATTTTTTTTCTACCAGATAAACTATTGTTTGGTTTTAAGATGGCTGCAAGAGATATTTTCGGTTTAAGTTTTAAAGATTAGATCAGGTCAGGGTAATAGTATCTGGAGTTCATCAGACTTCCACGCCTGTCAGAAATCCGGAGTTCACGAAAATTCAAAATTCTGTTTTTCATTTTCTCCCTTTTTTTCAGGATTCTTTTATGGACTGTTTGATCAAAATGTTCAAAAATGGTAGCCAGGCACCATCCAGTTCTGGTTTCATGGAAAAGGGGGCAATTGTTCATGAAGGTCATTAACCACAATTCTATATTCTTTTCTGATTCCAGACTTTTTTTCTTTCTCTGATGTTCTAGCTGAATAGAGACCAATTGTTGTGCATTGGATGGCCACTTTAAAGTTACTAAGAATTGAAATAGGAGCTTGAACAGTCACTAGACATACTACTAGGAAAATTAACTGGGGTGTTCTATGAAACCATGACCCTGAGCCTCCAAACTAAGAAATCAAAAATCACATGAAGTGTTTGATTGTACATAATCAGCCTCAGCAGCTGGTGGGGAAAGAAGCATACACTTGTAAGAAAAGGGTGATAACTGGTAATAATAGAAAGGAAAAGGAACTGGGAAAAAGAGAAAAAGAAAAAAGAGAAAGGAAAAATCCCTCAGCAAACAAAACCATGGAGGAGGATTAAAAAAGGAAGTAGCAAAGATAAAACTAAAAGGAAAAAAAGGAAAGGAATAAAAGAAAGAAAGGGGAGCAAAAGAAAGAAAAGAGAAGTGAAAAAGATACGTAAATAAAGGAGAAAACAGGATATGGAGGCAAGGCACAAAAAAGAGAAAATTTGGGTTGGCAAGGCACCTAGTTCATGTCACCACCCTTTGCCTGCCTAAAAGGTCTTGACGGGTGAAGACCATGCCTGAACTCTTATTCATAGGCAGAGTTCCTGCTGACCTAGAAGGGGTCTGGTTTCAGAGCTGACTCCAGAAGGAACTGTGCCAGCTTGGGTTAGGATCCCTGTCTCCAGCTGGAGTTCTTATAGACCCACAGGGGAAGTGGAGGTAGTGTGCCTGGCTCTGGAAAGAGCTCCTACCAACCCCAGGGTGGATGGGAGCAGACTGCCTACTCAGCCCTGCCTTTTCTGGTGGTCCAAGGAATCAGAAAGGTTTTGTGTACCTGGCACTCAATCCCCAGTTGTGAAACTCCTACCTCAGGCAAATCTAAGGGAGTGTGCGGTGAGGAGGCATCCCTGGATGCTGGCTGGGTGAGGGTATGGGCTGACCACACCTCTGGACACAAGAAGGGAGTGAGGGGAGGATTACATCTTTCTGGTTGCCAGGCACTGATGAGTGCTTGGGTGGTTCTGGGTAAGCAGAGATGGTTATCAGATTTCTGTCACAATTGAGTGAGTTTACAAAAGTTCAAAAAGCTGCCTTGTTTCAGGCCAGCTAATAATTCACCCAGTAGGGCTCCTCTCCACTTTTGCTCAGCTTTTTCTTCTAGTCAGTCTTTAATCCACAGGCTTATGAAATCACATGATCATCATCTGTATCTGTTTTATTTGATCACTTTCGATCTTTGCTGTAGAGGGTCTGTGTAGCTTGTCTGTCTAGGTAAGTTTCTGAAGTACACATTTAATTTCTTTAGCTATTATGGGGCTATTCAGATAACCTATTTATTTTTGTGTGAATTTTGGTAATTTGTAACTTTCAAAGAATTTGTTCATTTCATTTAAATTGTCAAATTTAATAACACATCTTTTCATAATATTCCCTTTTTCTTTTAATATCTATAAATATGTAATGATATCACCTCTCTTCTTGCTAATATTGATAGTTTTTATCTTTTCTTTTCCCCCGTTAGTAACTTGATTTCAGAGAATAAGCTTGTGGTTGCTTTGACTTTGTTCTTGCATTGTTTTGTGTCTTACTATTTTGTTGAGTTATGTCCTGAGATTTCTTTCTGGCTTTCTTTGGTAGTATAATTAAGGTGGAAGTCTGTTATTGAAATCTTTCTCTTTTCTATAGGTGTTGGGTTATAAACATTTCTAAATATTGTTTTAGCAGTATCCCATACATTTTGATATATGGTGGGCCAAGTGTGAGGCCAAGATCTTTTCCCATATCTGTGGGTTATATATATCTTGGCTTACCTTAGAGAAATCATTGTCATTTATTTTAAAGAACATTATCAATAATCTCTCTAGGGCATAAGATAATTGCATCAGAAGTGTCATTAGTTTAGCCAATGGTATAGAATTTAAAACACAGTTGAGGGAATGATATTATACAAGTATAAGATGGCTACGAGCCACAATACATAAATTATTGACTTGTACAGATGAAACTTTTAAGTGACTGGACATTATTTACACAAACAATGGGGTTGGTGATAGAGCAAAACTTTCAGTAATATTCATTGACAGTCATAGAACAACACCTACCAGATTAATACAGATCTTAACAAAGCACAGAGGGCATTAAAATAGTAAGTACATGGTAGTCTTGGGCCACTATTCACTGGGCACCCTCAAGGTAAGAGATCCAAGCCAAATTCATCAACTGCCAGTTGGTATACCCTTGGTATAGCAGCTTCTTTTTACACTATGAGGTTTTGGCCTTAAGTCCAAGGACTACACATGAGTTTGAGATAGAGCCCCATTCATTTAGTGGGGTTTTCACATCTCGTCCTTCTGGTTTGACCTTTGAAGGATGGTGTGTGCCTCAAAAGCACAGAGTCTGAAGACCCAGTAGTCTATAGCCACAGACTGGGTCAACAAGAGGTACATAGAAACTAGGTCAAAAGTATCTAATTAGGAACATAGTACCAGACATATTCTCCAATTGGGTTCTTTTTTTTTCTTTTTTCTTTTTTAACATTTTATTAGGGGCTCATACAACTGTTATCGCAATCCATACACACATCAATTGTGTAAAGCGCATTTGTACATCGTTTCTCAAAACATTTTCTCTCCATTTAAACCCCCGACATTAGGTCCTCATTTTTTCAATTGGGTTCTATATAAGTATTTTTAAGTGTTTTTCCCCAAGGAAAGGTCTATCCTCTCATTTCCCTATCACTAGAAATGGACGTGCCTTTTCCGAGACATGCATGCTCCCCTCTCCTCAACTTGACTTGAATTTCCACTAGGATTCACTTATCACTCTGATAGGAATGTCTGTTAATTTGAGGTGATCTTAATACAATTTTATCTAACAGCATCTAAATCTCCTTCTCCCACAATTTTGAAAAGTTAACCCCAGCTGAAGTAAGATCTATTCTGTCAAAGTGTTGGGTTTTTTAAAAATCATTTTATTGGGGGCCCGTACAACTCTTATCACAATCCATACATATATCCATCGTCCCAAGCACATTTGTACATATGTTACCATCTGTCCAATTGCTTACAGATTGGCTTTGGGCCTCCACTCCACATTCCCCTGTGATTCACATTATGATTTTGTGCTGTGGGGCCTTGATGCCTGATACCTGATCTCATCGACACCTCATGATCACACAGGCTGGTGTGCTTCATCCATGTGGGTTTTGTTGTTTCTCAGATAGATGGCTGCTTGTTTATCTTCAAGCCTTTAAGACCCCAGACACTATATCTTTTGATAGCTAGGAACCATCAGCTTTCTTCACCACATTTGCTTATGCACTCACTTTGTCTTCAGCAATTGTGTTGGGAAGGTGAGCATCTCAGTGCTGGATTATTAGAACAGTGTTCTTGTGTGAGGGAGTACTTGAGTAGTACTGCTTTCTTAATACTAAACCTATAAATACATGTACATAGATCTATTTCCCCATCGTCATTTATCACATTTACCTTAGCTAGTCTATGGTTAAGAACACGTTTCAGAGTATCTTCTTTTTTTTTTTAAAGGGGGCATTCAGGCAGATTGCAACACCCAGGCATCCTGCAAAGTAGGCGGGTCACCTTAGGACAACCTTTACCCCTAAAAATTTGTCTCACACTAGCAGTGAGGATCCGGGTGTCACCCAGGATCGTTATTTTCCTTACCCATAAGTTTAAAGCATTCAGAGTATCTTCTGACATCCACTTTGATCTTTTCTTTCTTTCCTATATTCTTAACGACCTTTTACTTTTTTCATGAATGATGTTCTTGTCATCATCCCACAACTCTTCAGGTCTTCTGTCATTACTGTTTAATGCACAAAATCTGTTCTTGAGACATTCTAGAAGTTCACGTGGGAGAGACTCAAGTTGGTATTTGGGCTCTCATGATGTTTGAATTTTCTTCAGCTTTACCTGAACTTATAGGAGCAATTAATGACCTGTTCCACAGTCACCCCATGACCCGATTTCAGCTGCTAGTATTGAGCTTCTTCAGCACTTCTCCACACAGATATAATAACCTTGATCTCTGTGTATTCCATCTGTAGAGTTCAAGTGCATTCTTGGACTTTTTTTGTTTTTGATATGATGAAGGCATTGTTGGTCTTGCAAAATTCTATCATGGAGTCTCCAGCTTAATTTCTGTCACTAAGTCTATATTTACCAATTACTGTTCCTTTCTCTTTGTTCCCAACTGTTGCATTCCAATCACTAATAATTATCAATGCATCTTGATTGCATGTATAATCAATTTCAGACTAAAGACATTGGTAGAATTCTACAATTTCTTCATCACTAGCTTTTGGTGTTGGTGCATAAATTTAATAATAGTTGTATTGATTTGATTTTCTTGAATTAGGATAGATATAATCCTATCATGGTCAAAACGTTAAACTTCAAGATAGATAGTGAAATGTCCACTTTGTTGACGCATGCATTACCATTCCACCTGATTATTTCATTCCTTGAATAGTAAACTATATGATTTTCTGATTCAAATTGGCCAATTCAAGTACATTTTAGCTCCCTAAAGACTGGAATATAAATTTTATGTGTTTCGTTTGATCATTTATCAAGTTTTATGACTTTCATTTCATTGTTGACCCCTTCCAGTTTTCCTAGATTCAAACTTTGTACATTCCAAGTTCCAATTATTAGTTGATGCTTTCAGCTGTTTGTTCTTATTTTGAATTGTGCCGTATCAGCAAATGAAGGTCCTGGAGGCTTTACGCTGATAGGCTTTACTACACCCGTGTCATTATGGTCAATTCTACTTTAAGAACACAGCTTTTCCTCAGTCACATTTAACGAGCATTCTGACCTGAGTATCTTAGTTTTGGTGCTATGCTGAACAATATTCTGCCCCTTTTCCCAGATACTGAGGTTTTTCCGCATCTGGCAGCATTTTGATGTTCTCCATAGGGTTTTCTGTGGCTAATTCCTCAGAAGTAGTCAGACTATTATTTCTTCATAATTTATTCTTACTCTGGAAGCTCTCCTGAACCATGATCACTTTGGGTGACCTGCTTGCATTGGAAATACCAGTGGCATTTCTTCCAGCATTACAGCACCACAATCTACTACAGTATGACAAACTGGCAAACAAGTAAGAGTTTCTGTGCTTTTAAATAGTTTTCTTTGTATTTTCTTTTCTTTTTGGTCAAAAATGCAGTTTTTAAATTAAAAGATCATTTTATTGGGGGTGCTTACAGCTCTTAAAACAATCCATAAATCAATTGGATCAAGCATATTTGTACATATGTTGTCATCATTATTTTCTAAACATTTACTTTCTACTGAGCCCTTGGTTTCTCTTTTTCCCTCCCCCCACCATCGAGACCCCTTGCTAAATTATATATCATTATTTTCATATCTTACACCAACTGCTGTCTCCCTTCCCCCACAGTTTCTGTTGTTCATCCCCCTGGTTGGGGGTGTGGTTATGTGTTGATTAGTATGTGTCAGCTCTTCCTCCCCTCATCTTACCACCTTCCCCCCACCCTCCTGGCATCGCTACTCCCATTCCTGTTCCTGGATTCCGTGTGTCATGAGCTCTAATCTCTTTTCTGTCCCTGTGCACATGCTCTGGTCTAGCCTGCAGGGAAAGAGGACTGAGGTCATGATAGTTGGGGGTAAGGAAGCCTCAAGAAACCAGGGGCATTTTGTGTGTTTTATCGGTGCTATACTGAGCCCTGGTTGACTTATTCCTTCCTTGTGACCCTTCTGTTAGGGGATGTCCCATTGTCTTCAGGTGGTTTGGGGGTCTCAGCTCTGACCCACCTCAATCTCAACAATATAGGTTTTTATGTTTGTTTGCTTGTTTGTTTTTGGTCATCGGATGCCTGTTACCCAATCCCGTTGACACCTCATGATCACACAGGCTGGTGTGCTTCTTCCATGTTGCTTGTTGCTTCTCTGCTAGATGACCACTTGTTTATCTTCAAGACTTTAAGACCCCAGACGTTATATCCTTGGATAGGCAGCACAATCTACTTTCTTCACCACATATGCTTATGCACCCATTTTATCTTCAGTGATTATGCCAGGAGGGTGAGAATCACAGAATGCTAGCTTGTTAGAACAAAGTGTTCTTGCGTGGAGGGAGGGCTTGAGCAGAGGCCTGAAGTCTTTCCACTACTTCAGTGTATTTCCTTATAAATATATGTACATAGGGAAATGCCTGTATTTTTATGAATTAATGTATTTACTTATGTACACAGCTATGTGTATGCCTCTATCCATAGCTTTGCTTCCTAGATCTTTTCTCTGTTTCCTTTTACCTTCTTCCTCTCCCACCATCATGCTCACACTTCTTCCACCTCTTAGTAATTCCTCTAACCTAGGTTGCTTTTGCTCCCCAAACCACAGGATCTCTATGTCCTCCTCATTGTTGATTTTAAAACCCTAGTTGTTCCCCTGTCTACGGCGTTGTTTGCTCACCGCTCCATTCCCCTGCTTTCTTCTCCCCACAAAACCCTCTGGAACCATCAGCCCTGTTCCTTTCTCCTCGAGCTTTCTTCCCATGCCTATCTTATATAAGCAGGCAAACCAACAATAGCAGAGAACAAACAAAAAGTGAAGAAAAGATTGAATAAAAAGAGAAGGAAAAAAGAGATAATAATAACTAGCAAACAAACAAAACACATACAAAATTCCATGTCTGTATGCAGACCTTTTTTACTATCTCCCCACTGGTCCTGGGGGGATTCTGGGAACTTCCCCTCTGAGCCCAAAGTCTATTTTGGGGGGTCCTCAAGGTCTTTATTGCTTTGCTTTGCTCCCATTGCTGATCTGTTATGTTCTCTTCTTGGTTCACCCCGCTGTGGGGTGTCCAGACCAGACTAACTCCTGCTGTGTGTCCCCAGTATTGTCCTCTATTGTGATATGCTCCAGTGAGGGGACATCATGTCTTAAGCTGCTGTCAGTCCTACAGTCCTCTCTGTGCCTTAGCAGCTCCATACAGGGATGTTGTCCCCAGGATTGGTGTGCCGATATGGGGTCTAAATTGTGCCTCTCTCTTTTTCCTTCTTGGTTTGTTTCCATGTGGGCATTGTCCTCTGTAGCACATACTTCTAGGGCGGGGGTTCAGTTTGGCTTTGCTTGGGCTGGCCCTGTAACCCACTCTTTACATGCATTGCTTCATGTGGTTACATTGCCCTCAAAGTTTGGTGTGCCGTGGTGGGGTCTGCTTGCACACCCCCAATTCTGTGGATATATAACCAATTAACTACTTGTGGGTAGGTTAGAGTCCTAGTCCCCCTGTGCCATTATCTCACTTTCCCCCCCTTTCTCCCTTCCCCTTTCCCCCTTCTTTGGATTGGAATAACATGTATCTCCTTAGGTCTGGTCTCACCCAGACTTGACTGCCTGAACCTTAAACCATAGAGGGTGAGATAGTGGCTTTTCTTCTGTACCTACTGTGCTGATTATACTTACCTCAGGGGACTCATATTGTACTTGTCCTTTTGTGATTAGCTAACTTTGCTTAGCATAATATTCTCCAACTCTTCCCATGAAACAAAGTGCTTCATGAAATCCTCATGAAACAAAGTGCTTTTTAGTGATGCATAGTATTCCATTGTGTGTATGTGCCAGAGATTTCTAATCCACTCTTCTGTCGATGGAAATTTAAGTTTTTCCCCCAATTCTTTGTGATTGTGAATTACGCCACTATAAACATTGGAGGGCAGAAGACTGGTCGTGGTTTTTGTCTTATCTCTTCTGGGTCTATGCTTTGTAGAAGGATAGCTGGGTCATAAGATATCTCAATTTCCATTTGCTTTAAATGATACCAGATTGTTTTCCACAGAGGCTGTGTGTATCTTTACAATCGCCAGCAGTGGAGGAGAGTTCCTAACTCTCTACATCTCCTCCAACATTTTTTGCTCTCTGATTTGGTGTTAAATGGTATTTCATGATTGCTTTAATTTGCATTTCTCTGATGGTTAATGATGGGGAGAATTTTCTCATATGTTTATTGGCCATTCAGGTCTCCTCCCTAGTGAAACTCCTTTTCAAGTCTTTTTCCCACTTGCTCAGTGGGTTAACTGTTTTCCTCTTTTTGCAGCCTAGGAGGGTATTGTAGATTTTAATAATAAGGCCTTTTGTTGTGTTATTACTACAAATCCTCTCCCAGTCTGTGGGTTCTCTTGTTACCCTTTTGGTGAATTCTTTTGAAGCACACAGGTTTTTTTATCCTTAGCACAAGTGGGCTTGTCAATTTCAGGTTCACTGTGTGTGTGTATCCTTCCCTATTGCAGTTAGTCTATGTATTCCCTGAGCCAAGGTTCGTAAGTTTGTCCCATTTCCTAAGTTGACGGTCCTGATAGTTTGGGGGTTTATTTCTAGGTCTGTGATCCACCTTGAGTTTGTTATTGTGCATGGGGTGTGGTAAGCATCTCATTTCAGTTTTCAGGTGGATATCCATTGTTCCAGGACCACTTGTTAAAGAGAACATCCACTTCCCACTTGATGCTTTTGGGTCCTTGTCAAAGATAAGTTGTCTATATGCTGATGGTTTTATTTCTGTGCTTTTTTGTTGTTCTTTTCCATTGGTCTGGGTATCTGTCATTATTCCAGTACCATGCTGTTTTGACTACTGTGGCTGTGTAGTAGGCGTTAAAGTCAAGTAAAGCGAGCCCTCTGACTTTGTCCTTCTTGAGGGTTTCTCTGCTAATTCTGGGCTTCTTCCTTCTCCATATGAAATTGGTGGCCATTTTTTTCAAATCTTTGAAGAATTTTGTGGGTATTTGAATTTGGATAGTGTTAAACTTATATGGTGTTTTCGATAAGATGGATATCTTTATTATATTGAGTATTCTGATCTATGAGCATGGGATATTCTTCCATTTGTGGAGGTCACTTTTGGTTTCCTTTAGTAGGGTCCTGTAGTTTTCCTTGTATAAGTCTCTCTCTCTCTCTTTTTTTTTTGGTTAAATATATCCCTAGATATTTCCATTTGTTCTTGGCTATTGTGAAGGGTACTGCCTTCTTGATCTCCTCTTCCATTGTCATATCCGATGTATATAGCAAATTCAGAGATTTCTGTTTGTTGATCTTGTGTCCTGCCACTCTTCCATATTCCTCTATTGCTATCAGTTCTTCTTTTATGGAAATTTTGGGATTTTCAATGTATAGAGTCATGTCTTCTGCAAATAGCGATAGTTGCACCGCCTCCTCTCCAAGTTGGATACCTTTAATGTCCTTGCACTGTCTTATGTTGTTAGCTAGGACTTCCAGTATGATGATGACTAGAAGTGGGGACAAGGGATCTCCTTATCTGGTCCCCTCTTTAATTAGATTGTTTTCATTCTTTCTCCATTGACTATGATGTTGGCTGTTGGCTTTTCATAGATAGCTTGTATTAACTGGGGGAAGTTTCCTTCCATTCCTATCTTCTTGAGTGTCTTAATTAGGAATGGTTGTTGGATGTTGTCAAATGCTTTTTCTTTGTCTATGGATATTATCATGTGAGTCTTATTTTTTTCTTATTAATGTGGTGAATAATATTGATTGATTTTTGGATGTTAAACCATCCCTGCACCATTGGAATGAATCCCACCTGCTTATAGTGGATGATATGCTTCATATACTTTTGTGTTCTGTTGGCCAATATTTTGTTAAGGATATTTGCATCTATTTTCATTAGATATAGCAGTCTGTAGTTCTCTAGTCCTGTGGGATTCTTGCCCTATTTGGGTATTAAAGTTCTACTGGCTTCATAGAATGAGTTTGGGAGTTTGCCATCTTTTTCTATGCTCTGGGTTGATTTGTGGAGGATCAGTGTCAGCTCTTCCCTGAATACTTGGTAGAATTATCTGGCGAAGCCATCTGGTCTGGGACCTGGTTTGTTGATCGTTTCTCGATAGCTATATCTATTTCTTTTTCTTCTTTTGCTATGGGTCTGTTGAGGTTCTTGACCTCTACCTGAGATAATCTAGTTAGGGATTGTTTTTCCAAGTATTTATCCATTTCTTCCACACTGCTGAATTCATTGGAGTACAGACTTTCATAGTACTTTGTGATTATCCCTTTAATCTTGTTGGGGTCTGTTGTGATTTCCCCTGTTTCATCCCTCATCCTGGCTATTGATGCTTGCCCCCTACTTTTCGTGGTAGACTTGCCAGTGGTCTGTCGATTCTGTTGAGCCTTTCAAAGAACCAGCTTTTTTGCTGCATTGATTTTTGCATTGCTCTTTTGTCTTCCCACTCATTTAACTCTGCCCTGATTTTTATTATTTCGTTTCTTTTGCTATTGGAGGGGTTGTTCTGTTGACTCTGTTCTAGTTGCTGGAGGCTTTGTGATAGCATATGAATCATAAGTCTCTCTTCCTTTTCATATATGCACTTATTGCTATCAAGCTACCTCTGATAACTGCTTTTGCTGGATCTCAAAGGTTTTGGTATGCTGTATTCTCATTCTCATTAGTTTCTAGAAACTTCATAAGCACCTCTCTATGGTACTGTACCTCTCTAGGGTACTGGTCTGAGCCAGTACCCATTCGTGTCGCAGAAGAATGTTATTTATCCTCCGATTGTTTGCCATTGTTTTTCTGGTCGTGCTTTTGTTGATCTCCAGTTTTATGGCTCGATGATCCAAGAGGGATGGTTGAGTAATCTCTATGTGTTTGAATTTACTCAGTCTCAACTTGTGTCCCAGCATATGGCCTATTTTTAAAAATGAGCCATGTGCACTTGAAAAGAATGTGATTTTTTTTTTTTTTGCATTTGGATGGAAAGCTCTATAAATGTCTAGCAGGTCCAGATGCCTAATTGTAGTGTTTAGCTCTGTGACCTCCTTGCTGCGCTTCTATCCCAGTATTCTATCTTTCTCTGATATCAGTGTATTAAAGTCACCTACTATAATTGTTGAATCTGTGATGACTTTCTTCATCTTTTGAGTGCTTTGTTTAAAAAATTTCATGAGTCCCTCATTAGGCATGTATATATTTATTATGCTCGCTAGTTCCTAGTCTCCTGATCCTTTGTGCATTATATAGTGTCCCTCCTTGTCTCTTGTTATGGTTTGCACCCTAAGGTCAATTTTGTCAGATATTAGGATTGCAACCCCTTCATTTTTTAAGTTGCTGTTTGCCTGGTATATTTACCCCCAATCTTTTATTCTTAGTCTATTTTTGCCTATGAGCTTAACATGTATCTCTTACAGGCAACAGATTTATGGGTTATGTTTTCTAGGCCAGTCTGCTAGCCTTTGTCTATAATGGCTGAGTTGATGCCATTGATATTCAGAGTTATTATCACCATCTGTGGATTCATTGCTATTTTCTCATACCTTTTGTTTTGGGTATTTTCCTATCTCCCTTCATATCAGTGTGTAGTGTTTGTGTGTGGGGCTCATTCTTGCTTTGTTTTCCCTGTGAGGCCATGTAATCTTGGTAACTGTTTTTGGCACGTTGGCTTCTGGGTAGAGTTGGGCTATAGGTTGGTCTCCTGCTTGTGCTTGGTGGATGTTGGTCTTCTGACCATAGTGTGTCAGCTAGGATTTTCCACAGGGCTGGGTGTCTTAAGGGATATTCTTTAAGTTTTTCCTTGTCCTGAAAGATTCTTACCTCACCATCCATCTTAACAGATAGTTTGGCAGGCAGCGGATTCTCAGCTGTCATTTTTTTCTTTCAGCTTTTGGAAGATTTTACTCCACTCTTTCCTCCTCTTCATCATATCTGCTGAGAGGTCTGAGCATAGTCTTACCTGAGCACCATTGTATGTGACTGCCTATTTTTCTCTTGGTGCTCTTAAAATTTTCTCTTTTTCCTTGAAGCTGGGTAATTTAAGAATTGTATGCCTTGGTGAGTTCTTCCTAAAGTTTAGTCTAATTGGTGCCCTCTCTTTCTGTATGAGTGTCTGATTTTCATTCATTAAGGTGGGGAAGTTTGCTTCCAGAAATTCCCTTGCTAATTTAGCTGCTGACTTTTTCATTGTGTCTTGTTCCAGTAGACCAATTATTCGAATATTATTTCTATTCATAGCACCTGTCACTGATCTCAGGTTTTCTTATGCCTCTTTGATTATCTTATTTGACTATCTTTCCCATTTGTTGAAGTCTGCCTGATTGTCCTCAAGATTTCTGGTACAATTCTTCACCTTTTCTAATCTGTTGGTGAGATCCGTGATCTTGTGTTTTGCTTGTTACCTCATCCATTAGCTCTTGTGTTTTCCTTTAGTGCATGGACTTCATCCCCTCTATCATGGAGGTTATCTTCTCTACCATTGTTTCCTTATTCTGTTTCTTCCCTCCTATCCTGTATTACTCCAAGGAGCCTTCTGAAGATTTCTTTTTGTGGCAGATTCACGTCTCATTCTTCTATGAGCATTGTTAGCTCCACGTTGTGTTTTGTTTTTCTTGTATTTTTGTTGAGGGTGTTGCTGTCTGTTGCTGTTTGCATTTCATTTTGGAAGAACTGAGTGCCATGTTTCTGGGAAACCAATGGTCCCTGAGCCCTCTCTCTGTGTTACTGGTAAGAGTATTTTCAAGGACTACCTGTAGCCTACTATGGTGGTGGGTCAGACTGCTATGTAGGTAGGGTGCCACAGTGATTCAGTGGCTGGCAGTGGTGGAGGGCCTCTGAATCTGGGCTGAAGCTGGTGACTGTACGTATGTCATTAGGCCAGGATGGGGCAAGTCTGTAGCATGGGCATGGGTCAGGTCTGAACTGTCAGGCTACAATTTATAGCCTTTTAAATCCCCTCTGTGGACCCCAAAGCTGATATGGTCAATTTTTTGCCTTGGGCTGTGGCTATCAGCACCTGTTGGCTTTTTCCATTTTGTTGTTAAAAACCCTAGACTTTGCTCTTGAGATTAGCATTCTGGCTACCTTGTTATGCTAATGGATGCTAATAGACAGAGTTCTGCAAGCTTACGTTGTTCAAAGTTACACAAAGGACCACAGCCTGAAATTGAGAGCATTAAAAATAAATGAAGTTTTCAGAATGGGCTTATGGGGTGACCTGGTATGGGGCTGTGCTGCCCTATCCTCCAGGAAAGGGGAAACAGCTTAGCGGAGTGGATTTGGGGCCTGTTGTGTCAGAATTCACCCCAGCTGCCCTCCTTTGTCCCTCTCCATTCTATCCTGCCAGCACTGCTGGTTGTGCTCCGTGGAACTGTAGTTCTGTCACAGGTAAATATTCCAACAGCTCTTCAATTGCTGCAAATGATTGTCTAATTATCTATTGTTACCCATGCTGGCAGGTGTAGGGTTGGGGAAAGGTGGGAAGAGCATGGCGGATGTAGTTACTCTGTTCCTGGCTGGGGAGGGGAGTTTCAAAACTCTAGCGTGCAGGTGCAGGGTGATACAATGTGGGGAACTCAGGTGTGAGGTCATATGGCTAGCTCTTAGAGGCTGTCTGCTAGCTTAAGATTATGACCACTGTTATACAGCAGTCTTGGGAAATTATTGCTCATGGAGGGACTAGGACCCAGAAAGGTGTGGCAGATGCTGTTCTGCTGGACCTGGTGAGGGGTTAGCAGAGCCTGCAGGCAGACACAGTGAAATTAGAGTGTTTCAGCAAGTTCTCAAATCACTTCATGGGTGAAAATCAAAGGGAAAGTTCTGAGCCGGACCTTAGTACACTGAATCCTTTTATAACATCCAACCTCCAAGTATTGGCCTCCTTACTTCTTAATTTTTTGGTCTGACAGCAAGAGCGTCAGGTAGGTGATTCTACCTGGATGCCATCTTGACTCTTCTTCCTCTTTGTATTTTCTTGGGGTTTGTTGAGTATCTTTGGTATGTGGATTTATCGTTTGTATAAAATTTGGAAACATTTTCTTCATCATATCTTTGGAATTAATTTTGATTTATTGCTTCTCTCTGTGCTTCTCTTAGAACTTTAATTTCATGTATTAGGGGGCTTCAAAAAGTTCCTCAAAAAATTATAGTTTTCTTTCATTCCATTTTTCCTTTTGGAGTCCCTTCATATATTACACTGCCTGCAGACACATTAATGATTTAATGATAGAATTCTCACTCTTCATCCAGGAGAGATGGGTTTGATTCTTGGTCAGTGAACCTCATGTGCAGTCACCACCCATTTGTCATTGGTGATGTATGTTGCTATGATTCTGAACAGGTTTTAGTAGCGATTCCAGGTTAAGTGGACTGGGATGAGAGGCCTGATGATCTCCTTCTATAAATCAGCTACTGAAAGCCCTTTGAATCACAATGGCTCAATCCATGAATCATGAGGATGACATCTCAGACCCCATAGATTCAACTCTAGGTCATTTTGGATCTATTTTTATACCTCTCGTATATTTATACTTCACTTTTTGAACATATGAATAACAGTTTTAATAGCTTTTTAAATATCATTGGCTGCAAGTTCTAACATCTGTGTCACTTTTGCATTGGTTTTGACTAGTTTCCCCCTCATTCTCTTCCTATTTCCATGCATGTCCAATATTTTTTACTAAAGAATAGATTTACCTTATTGGGTTTTGGTTCTTATTTTATTTTTATAAATTTATTGTTCTGAGATGCAGTTATGTTCTTTAGAATCTGCATGATCTTAAATTTTTAAAGATTTGTTAGGTGGGACCAAGATATTGTTTAGTGTAAAGATAATTATTTGCTATCACTGTGGCAAAAGCTGTCTGAATACTCCATCCAGTTGCTTGTGAATTATAAAGTTTTTCACAATCTGGCTGTTGATAACTGTCACTTTTCATGTTCTCGTGTAAGCTCTAGGCACTATTCTTTCAGATACAGACCACCACCCCATCTTTATTTATTTACTTACATGAATGTGCTGACAAATAGTCAAGCAAGCATACTGCTAAATACTCAAAGGAACCCCTTTACAGATCTCCAGTGTTCTTTGTACCTGAAGCTGTTTCTTTTTCAGTAGTTCATCCTGTCAATTTTAACCAGGTTAGTTTTTCAAAACTCTAAGCTTCATCTTTTCCTGATAGTAAATTTACTGACATCCATCTGAAGTTTTCTTTCTGTTCCATGGCCTGAAACTTTTAAATCAGTATGCTGGGTCTATAGTATAGTACATCCATCTCCTTTTACTCTGTCTTCTCTTATGATAATAATTCATTATTACATTTTTTATGCTCTTAAGCATATGCTTTTAATAGTCTTTATTTAAAATTTTGGTAGGAATTACCTAATCTATAATTATTGAAATAAGAAACTCCAAACTGATTAATTTAAAAGTTTTTCTAGAGGAGTGAGCAGTTATTTATGATTTTGTGGTGTCCTTGAGTTGAGTCTAACTCAGAACAGGATGTCTGATGTATTTGAAAGTTGTGTTGAAAGGTGTAATGGAAACCTCTGAGAACTGAGGAGATTCTAGAAAGAGAACTCAACTTGACTGACAAATAGCCAGGAATGATGAGCTTCACCCAAGAAAAGAATCTTGGCTACCAGTGAGGAGGGGAAGTAGTGGATATGATGTCCGGCAATCAGAGTTGGCCAGCTGCGTATGGGATTTATGGATATATATATCTATAGATATATTATATCTATATCTATATATAAATCTCTCTCTATTTTATATATATATATATATATATATATATATATATATAGAGAGAGAGAGAGAGAGAGAGAGAGAGAGAGAGAGAGAGAGATCATTCATATATTAGTAATATTTTTACTAAAATCTCTGCAAAAATTTGAGCCAGAAATCTTCCATCAGCAGGTGGGAAAATCAGATTACACATCTTTGGGAAGGTTAGGCAGGAGCGAAGCTATTCTGAACCCAATTGAGTCTTTTTGAAGCTTAATTAATAGATAGGTATTTTGGCATAAAATCATTGTCCATCAGAAACTGGCCTAAGGCCCCAAACCAATTTACCTTGACCTCAGAATGTCCATTATTTTGTGAGGGGTCTTGCTTAGGAATGGAGATTTTCTTTGCTGGCACTCAGAGAGATTAATTTAAAAATGATTAGAATTTTGTAATGAGGTATACATAGGGCGAGGTTTGCTGAAACTTAATATGTTAGAACTTCCTAGTGGCAATTTGTAGGTAACTCATCAGCATTGAGAAGAGACAACAACAAAAAAAGAGTAATACAATGCATGAAATTAAAGGGTTGGAGAGGTGGAGAAACTACTAGTTTAGAAGATTAAATCTATGTTTTACTCAGCAGAAAGTCCCAATCTGTATCTCATTAACTCAGAAATTCTAACCCAAAGAAAGATAGGATAGTAAATATTTAAATAGTGATTAAAACATTGCCTAGACAGTAGGGAATATCTGCCCTTGCCAACTGTTTATTTGAATGAAATAAAAATAAATGAAGGGCATAAAAACTATGTCTTTCTGGTGGCTCACAGGAACCTTTTGCTGGCATGAGGCAACTCCTTCAATCATTAACTTGAACCATATGGATCTCATGGATAGCCTAATGATAAAGAACTCTGAAAATTATTAACACAAATTTGAATGTAATAAATATATATTTTTTCTTTAGCGCATTTTACATTGATCAGTTGTTGCTGTTAATTGCCATTGAGTCAAGTCCGACTCATAGTACCCCATGTATAAAAGAAGGAAACCCTGTCCAGTTTTGTCCAGCTCTTTGTTTTTCTTGTTGAGCCTCTAATCACCCAGCCTGATATCCTTATCCAGAGATTGAGCTGGTTCTTCCTAATAACGTTTCCAAGTTTTGGGTTACACCCTGGGCTCCCAACCACAAGTTCATCAGTTGGAACTTATCAGTTACTCCTCAAGTGAAAGATGAGACTTTCTGCTGTCAAAATTGACTAAACGACAAATGAGCATGTCCAAAATAAACTTGCCTGTCTTGTTTATAAAGAGCATTCTGGCTATACTTATTCCAAAACAAATCTGTTCATTCTTTTGTTAGTTTATGGTATTTTCAATGTTCTCCAACAATACAAGGATTCAAATACATAAGAAGTAGTAGGGTAAATTAGAGTAGATTTTTAACCAGAAATTTGGATGGGTAATTCAAAACAAAGTCATACTTTGTTTGCTAGTGTAACACCCACTTTAATTTGGCTTTTGCCAACTGTTAGTCTAATTAAAGGAGTGATTGCATGAGATTTTATAGATCTTGAGGGAAACTTGAAAAGAAAGTTGACATTTTTAGTTAGTGATTTTGTGATTAAAAGTAATACTTTTTCCTTTGAAAGACCTACAACAGCAGAGGAGTGCCTGAATATAAACCCAATAGCTCTGTATTCTCTTTTGTATAGAATTAGACATGTGATCAGGAAGGACCAATCACAGGGAAGTCCATCATAATTGGTAGAGTAAAGGGTCAGCAAAATAAAGAAGGAAACCTTCCATGAGATGGATTGACATAGTGACTGCAATAATGAACTCAAATGTAATGAGGATTGGGCAATGTTTTGTTCTATTGTACATAAGGTCAGAATGCATCAGAGCAGACTTAATATCAACTAATTAGAAACCAGCATGACTCAGCATTGACAATGAAAATTTCTGATTCATGTTTTTGTTATGGATGACTGCAATACTGTTTTCTCTAGTCATTTTGAACATGAACCTGTACTTAATGTGTTGACACAGAGAAGTAAACAGCTGTCTTGGTGACTGAATTTATGTCAATAAATAGCATTATCAGTCACATTTATAGTACTGGACTGAATGCTGAAGATGAACACCCAATAGAGTCTGGATCCACTTTTGTCCTTGAGCAACATGAAACCTAATGTGTTCAGCATGTGCAGAGCATGAAATGTGGAGTGAAGGGGAGATGATGTTACTGTATTTTTTTGAGAAAAACTGTCTTGAAAGTATCCTGATGAGGCTCCTCACTGGAAATTGATGTGGATTTTTTTCCTCCTTAAAGTTTGACTTAGAGAGAGATTTGTTATCTGGCTTTAATGTCCAATCTTTTTCTTTTACATATAGAATACATTCACTAATAATGAGAATTATTGAATTAGTCCCAGCTCTATTACACCCACTTTATTACTAGTGGGTCAACAAAACTATAGGTTAGAACAGTTACATAGAAAGGAATATGAAATGTGGCAAAATTTTCCATTTCCAATATAAATAGCTTAACTCGAATAACTGTTGTAAATCCTAAATGATCAGAACCCCCATAAGATTTTCTTCTAAAGTGCTATGCCATGGGTTCAGAATCACTGAACTTGTTAATTTTGTACAGATTTGGATGCAGTTCCTATTCTAACCTTCTTCACACGAAGACAGCATGCTTGGTTTCCCCTCTTGTTGCGTATGCTCCAGGAAGTTCCAGGGCTCCTTGCTGACCTCCACTCATGCTAGCGACATGTCATCTCTCCAACATGAATCTCGGGCCATGTCCTCCTCTTGTGTAAAACCTTTTGGTGACTTCTACTGCCTCTAAAATAAAGTCTAAGCATGATGTATAAACAAGCTTTCATAATCTCTGTGTTCCTCTCCTGCCACACTCTGCCTTTGACTTTACTTCTAGCTAAAAATAAAATTGTTGTTTCTACAATGCATTATGATGTGTCCTACTCCTGGAACTTGAATTTATTATCTCCTTTCTTGCTTGGGAAGATCCCTGATAGTGTAGTGTGTTACACATTGGGCTGGTAACCACACAGTCAGCATTTTTAACCACCAGCCATTCCATGAAAGAAAGAGGAAGTTACTTCTTCTATTCCTGCACAGAGTTACCGTTTTGGAAACCCACCGGGGCAGTTCTACTCTTGAGTCCATATAAGTTGGAATCAAGTTGATGGCAGCTGTTTTGAGTTGGAATTGATTCAGTGGCAGCTCTTAGGGCAAACTCTAGTTAATTTTTAAAAGTTTGATTTAATAACTTTTATTTTGCATATTCTAATCCTGCATATCATGGTTATTTAATAATAATAATAAAAAAATCACCTTCTAACCAAACTGAAATCCTCGAAGGCAGAAACGATGTCTTATTTACATTAGGATGCTCAGTGGTAAAGATAGTGCCTAGAGTGTTATGGATTGAATTGTGTTATCCCAAAGACATGTTGAATTCCTGGCTCTTGTACCTGTGGGTGTATCCTGCTTGGAAATAGGTTTTTCATTTATTTTATGTTAATGAGGCCACACCAGGGTAGGGTACATCCTAAGCCTAATTATTTCTGAATTATAAAAAGATCTGAATAAACAGAAAGCCATACGTACTGAAGAAGACTGATGTTATTGAGCAAGTTAAGGAACACAATGGGAAAAGAAATGCCCAGGTTTACCACAAAGAAGAAATGGACACAATTGAGATTCTGATTTGGACTTTTAGTTTCCAGAACCATGAGAAAGTAAGTTTCTGCTCTTTAAAGTCATATACTTTTTCTGTTACAGCAGCACTAGGTGATGAAGACAATGAATAATTTGAGTTAATTTGTTCACTCGACAAATACTTATTGAGACTTTTTATAAGCCAGGAACTTATCTGAATATCATAGATTTGATAATAAACAAGATAGACGCAGACTTTGCCTGGATGGGGTTTATGTTCTGATTTGGAGGAAGCAGGAAGAGAAGGAAAAAAGAAACGTGATATATTGTACTTCCAGGTAATGACAAACATGTCATATCAAGAAGAGCAAAGCAGGACATCAAGAGATTGTTGATAGATGGGGATTCATAATCCCCATCTTAGATTCATAAGTCAAAAGGTGATCAAATGATATTAAGTACTCTTGCAAAGAGACTTCTCTCTATTCCATCTTGATGACTGATAGTCTTCCTGTTCAAACCAGCTTCCATTGCTAGAATAAGGGTGGAAAAAAGAACATGGAAGAGTCTTCTATCTGCCAGCCACTGGATTGTGAGCTTTCATTATATCATCATTATTATTTACAATACCCTTTTGAGAAAGGTGTTATTATAGGTGAATGATAGCTAATCTGAACTGCAAGGGGGTTAGGTCACATACCATGATACAATATGAGAATGCATACACTGTTTCATCACCAAGTTTACAGTTCAATTCAATAAAGGTTGATCATGACAACTCCTGTTTTAAGTGGTTCAGTTACATCAGTGAATGCTTCAGAACCCAAGTTCACTGCCATTAAGTAAATTTTGACTCATAGTGATCACTGTAAGTAGAATTGCAAAATTTCTGCCCAAAGTTGAATCTAGTGGAGTGGGAGGGAGGGCTGACAACAGGCAGAGAATAGTTTCAATCTTAAACTCTTCCTCACGTAAAGTTATTGTTTCTGTAAATTGGCTTATCCATGGAATTAAAAAATATTCCTTGACACCCACATTTCCCCCCTAAATCTCTGGTGTGTTAGGCAGGGCTTTGTAGAAAAACAAATGAGTACACTTATGGTTTTATAGATATAAAAGAGGATGGGTTTATACAGCAAAGAGGAATATAACAGCTAAGTAGTTCACACAGCAGTATATAGGGCTCCGTTCAATTTACTTATGTGGAACAGTTAGTATACTGGAAGTCCTTCATCTCACATGAGTTACCAGGTCTGAGGTCAAGGAAGCAGACAGCGGAGTCCTCCCTTAAGCCAGGCAGGCAGAGTCTTCCCGCAGGCAGCAAACAACAGGGTGGGTCAGCAACTAAGCTCGGGAGCAACTTAGTCAGTAACTAAGCTCAGGAGCTTAGTAAAGCAGGGCTAAATGGGATATTGAATTCAAGTAATGCAAGACAACAAGATCTATCAGCCTCAAGATAAAGTAATGTAAGCACAAGCATCGTGGCGAAGCAGGGCTCAATGGAGTCTCAAGCTCTAGCGACATGATCCATGGGTTGTCTTGACCCACAGGTGGTGTAGCATCCAGGTTGAGGCAGAGAGCTAGCTAAAGTAGCAGCATGCTGGTCCCATCACCAGAAAGCAAGAGAGAAAGGGGGGTGGGCCTTGCAGAGCCATTTAGCTCTTTGACCTTGAATCAGACTGTGACCTGATTAATCCCACATGTAGCCAGGTTGACACAATAAACCTAACTGTCACATCTAGGTTCTGGAGTTTTGAGTGGGAATTAAACGTTTCTCAGCAGTAAGTATCACAGACCAGAGTGAGAGACCAGTGCACTAAAGTCTGTGCAATTGTTACTGAAATCAAGTTCTTGTCTTTTACGGGGAAAATTACTCTGGTAACAGTGAAGATTTTTAATTTGGAATCCAGAAGAAAGCCTCTAAAAAGATTCTAGTCAGGAAAATAGGAAACAATGAAATGTTTTAAAATTTTTATAAGTTAGATTCGTTTTGGTGGGTTTATTCATAAGATGGAGTAAAGACTGGTAGATATTTCACTGCAAAATGTTACACAGTTGATATATTTAATGCTAAAATAGTAGTGAGATCATAGTCTTTGAAGAAGGGCACATGGGGTGGACTAGAAGCCCACGGTCATAGCAGGTTTATAATGACCACTTCAGGTAAATGTTGCTTATTATATCAAATATATTTGACCAGTGGAAATGAAATTTGAAAAAGATTATAGATAGATTACTCCAAATGATTTCTTAGTTATGTAATGAAAAAAAGTTGATTAAATCGAAGATTTGACATTATTTCTAAAACTTTTTAAGAATTAGCTCAATCATGTTGCTAGAATATTTCCTTTGGTCTAACATTCCTTCTGACTTTAACTTTGCATTGGTTCTGAAATTACCAACACACACACACACACACACACACACACACACAACTGTGAATTAATCATGGTCATATCAAGTTTTGACAACTACAGATAAACTTTGCCTTGTGGATATGCTAAAATGCTTGACAAAAAATTCTCAATGAAAGAAGACTATATTGAGTTTATGAAAAAGAGACTGAAGTCTTAAATTTGGAGCCCACCAGACTAAATCAAGATTGCAAAAACACTGGAAGGTAATGAGGTCTGTGAATCATAACTAATCCCAAATCATCAAGCATAGAAATTAGCCACATAATAGATTAAATATTTTATAAGTCCTTTAAGTGGGAATTTGTGAGTTATTTAAGAGTCTGTTTATCATATTAAAGTGGTAACCTTTCCTTTTTCTTCTAAATTGTCTAATTAATGGGTTTGGATATTGTGACTCTCTGATTAAACATTTTTAATAGCAAATTTATAAAAACGGTGACCAGAGTAGCTGGTCCAGTCTAAACTATAGTTTACAAGGTAGAATCTCCTTTTAAAAAGTTAAATGTTTCAGTGTGCATATACATGTATAACTTAAGGTTTAAAATTTTAAAATCGTTTTATTAGCACATATTTCACATATCATATAAGTTAAACATTTAATCATATTAAGAAGAGTTGTGTAATTATCACCACATTCAATTTTAGAACAGTTTCTTCTTTCTCCTACTCATAGTCATCAGCTCCCCATTTTCTCCAAACCTCTTCTGACATCCCCCTAGGTAATTATTAATCAAGTTACTGTCTCCACACATTTCCTTCTTTCTTATAGGCAAAATGCCATTCCTTGCTTTCTCAAATTTATTATGGAGATTCATCAGAGTTTCTGTCCATACCTGTACTAGGTAGGCGAGTGGTCGTAATTCAGTCTAATGCGCTCTGCCCTTTGCAAGGCTACCTGCACTGTGAGTTAATAATCAGAAATAATTTAATGGAAGCTGAATCCATGTGGAGAATAAAAAAAGATAGATTTATGGTTTTCACTGTAACTGTCGCCATTGTTTCTCTAGTCAACCCAGCCTAACCCACTACTTTACTATGTTAGTCTGGGTGGATGAGAGAAACAAACTGATAAACACTCACATGTGTATAGGAAAAAGGTTTATACACAAGGGCAGTTGAAAAAACCAACCAGTCCAGATCAAGTCCATAAATATGATATTAATTAGCCCATTTTTCTGAAACCAATCTATAAAGTCCTCTTCAGACTCATGAAACACATACAATGACACCAAATGCAGGACGATCACAGGCAAGTGGGTTGGAAGTCTTGTGAATCCAGTGGCATTGTAAGCATCTCAGCACTGGCAGGGTGCTCCATGTGGTCTCTCCAGCTTAGGGCACTAGCATAGTTCCATGTGTCTTGTTAGCTGCTATGTTTTACAAGGTGTGAGCAGAGAGAGTGTTTTCTGCTTCCAAGGAGGAAATACAGGGATTTCCAGAATCCTCAGGGGAAGGCCAAGCCCACACTGAGGCCTCATTGGCTATACAGTGATTGACAGGCTTGATTCCACCCTACACTCTTAATTCTCAAATTGACACCAGATTATGTAACAACCATTTTGACCCTGAGAGCTTTTGGAGCCCTGCCATGTTTCCACTGACCTTAGATCCATGTGATTCTGCACCCACCAGCCTGTGATCGTCCTGTATCCCACTTCACCTATCTGCATCATCATCCTACAGCTATGTGAGTCAGAAGAGGGTTTTGGCTAGCATTGAAACACATTGATTTAAATTAGTCTGGGCTGGGATGCTTGCTGGAGATGCTGTACATACTTGAGTATAAGCCAACTCGAATATCAGCAGAGGCATCTAATTTTACCACAAAAACTGCATAAAAAATGTGCTGAAAAACTCGACTTAAAAGTGAGTATATATGCTAAGCTTACTTTTCAATATAAAGCTCTTTCTTATACATATATGTCACTGCTTTGTTTCTCTCCACAGGCCAGCTGTGCTGTCCAAGACATCTTTGGAGTACTGTTGCATGAGAGGCTCTTCTTTCTTGATGGTTGTGAGATTTCTCTTCCTTCTAAGAAAGCTAACTCTTTTACCCAGCAGAATGGTAAGCTTGACATATCCCCATATTAGAATTCTCTACACCTTAGTTTCCTTCTGTCTCCACCCCCATTTCACTGAGTGCAGTGCCAAGAAATCTGAAAGTTACTTACCTGGCCAATGGACTGGAAGTGATTTCTGTTTCTACCTATTCCAAAGAACAGTGAGCCAACAGCATGCTCAGATTATAGAAAAAGCTCATTAATATCATTGCAATAAAGCTTTGCTCACGATCAGTCAACACAGTTGCAGCAGTGCATTAACAGGGTGCTGCCAGAAATTCAAGTTCAGATTCAGAAGAGGAACTGGCATGATGCCGAATGGATCTTGGGTAGAAGCAGAGAATATTATAAGGATATTTATTTATGTTTTATCAAAAAAGTATTTGTGCGAACCATAACAAATTATGGATAGCATTGAGAAAAATGAGAATTCCAGAACACTTCATTGTCCTCATGGAGAATCTGTATATGGACCAAGAGTCCGTCAGACATACAGAATAAGGGA
Organism: Echinops telfairi; assembly: GCF_000313985.2. Lineage (NCBI taxonomy): Eukaryota > Metazoa > Chordata > Mammalia > Afrosoricida > Tenrecidae > Echinops > Echinops telfairi. The sequence continues at coordinate 6,982,320 of NW_022111367.1, read as the reverse complement.
ATAGTGTGTAGTTTAAAATAAGTAATGGTGTGTGTCAGGTCCTTCACCATTCTCATAATTGTTATGTTTGACTCTGTATTGGCAGCCATTATGCCCATCAATCTCATTGAAAAGAAGAATGTAGTCAAGAAGATGGATTGATGCAGTGGCTGAAACTATGGGCTCAAACATAAGTTAATTTGTGAGAATGGTAAAAGATCTGACAGTCTTTTGTTGTGAGTAGCATTGCTATGAGCCAGAATAAATAGACAACATCTAACAATAAAAACAAACTGCTCATTGGGTGGGGATTACAAATAATATAAATAAGAGAATCATATTAAGCAAGCATACTTGACCACACATGGTATATCCATTCATGGGAATATTATTGCAAACAATTAGGAGCCCTGGTGGCACAGTGGTTACACATTGGGCTGCTAACTGTAGTCAGTAGTGCAAAACCAGCCACTCCATGAAAGAAGGACAAGATTTTTAAAAAAATCATTTTATTAGGGGCTCATACAACTCTTATCACAATCCATACACACATCAATTGTGTAAAGCACATTTGTACATTC
>NW_022111367.1:6968331-6980875 GCF_000313985.2 Echinops telfairi | reverse complement strand
TATAAATATAGGCTCATAGATCTATTTCCCCATCCTCATATAAATATATTTGCATATGTACATGTCTTTATCTAGACCTCTATACCCTTGCAAAGAGTTACAGTCTCAGACACTCAATAAAAGTTGAGTTTTATTCTGTTTTATAGGGTTGCTATAAGTCAGAATTGACTTGATGGCAGTGAATTTGGTTTGGTTTTATTACAAATAATTAGGCCAGTCTTTGCCTAATGAGGCATCCCTGGGTGGTACAAACTGTTAACCCTTTTGAGTGATAACTAGAAGGTTTGGCAATTCCAGTCCACCCAGAGGATCCTCAGAAAGAAGCCCTGGATCAGCTTCTAGACAACCAGTCAATTAAAACCCCGTGGAGCACAGTTCTGCTCTGCCATATGGGTTTGCAATGAATTCAATGGAAACGTGTTTATTGGTATATTGTGTAATCTTAGGAAATTAACTACAAGACACATGATGAGTGAAAACTGAAAACAAGAATAGTGCAGGCAGTATAATATGGTTTTAAATAAAGTTCCATTTATTTTTTTTAATTAGGATGTGTCAAAATACAATATCTAATTTTGGTTCCATCACAATAATGCACCTGCAGTATTCTTACAAGGTACCAAATACTATCCTCTGAGAATTTAATAGGGAAACCTTACCCTCTTTACCAAAATTGCCTGATTTTGCCCCTTCAGAGTATTTTTTGTTCTCCAAAATAAAACAGCATTAACAACTAACAAATTGAGGCCTTCAGAGATGCCCAAATCCCTGTTTTGATCTGGTGCAAATCAAAGAGCATGTGATTCTTTGAGGAAGAGTTAGAGAAATGGAAATAGTGCTCTCAGAAGGAGACAGTATGTTGAGAAGCAATAACTTGCCATTTTGCTATGATCATTCCTATGATTTTGTAGTACTTTTTTACTTACCCTCATATGTACATATGTATGTGTGTTTAATAAACATGGTTGAGAGCAAGGTTATGAGTGTTGCTTCATGGAATGATTAAGACATGAAATTGAAGACTGTATGGGTTCTCAAAGGAGGGAGAATTTGAGTCACCCCGTCTTCCATTTTCACCCTACCACTGGGGACTGTAGTAATATCTGGAGATATTTTGGTTGCCATGGTGGAGAGGATCCTATGGGCGTCTTTTGTGTACAAAAAACAAACCAAACTCACTGCCCTTGAGTCTCTTCCAATTCATAGCAACTCTGTAGGACAGAGTAGAACTTTCCTTGTGAGTTTATTAGACTGTACTTCTTGTCAGGAATGGAAAGTTTTATCTCTCTCACAGAGCAGCTGGTGCTTTTGAACTGCTGATCTTGATGTTAGCCGCCCAACATGTAACCCACTACCCACCCGGGTTTCTTATCTAGTAGGTAGGTGTTGTTAAATATCCTGTAATGCAAAGGCAGCTGCCCCGCGCCCCCCCCCCCACCATAACCCCCCACCCCCAGCAAAGAATTATCAGATTGCGCCCAAGAAAATCTGGTCTTGGGTACCTTGATTAGAACATTCCAAATGGGCTATCCGGAATAGTGAAATGTACCAATAAGTTGTGACGGCTACTCTATAGCATCAGCCTTTCCCTTATGTGAGCTACATCTTTCTAGTAGCCAGCTACAAAGGAAAGATCTAGCAAACAAGACATTGTCATCAGCTTCCTTTGACCAAATTCTTCTCTCTCTTTCTGTCTGTTTGTTTGTTTTTTTGCTGGTTACAAAGAAAATACTGTAGTGGTTTTTCTATCTTTTAGCAAAATACTCATCGATGTTCAAATTTATGGTTATAGCACATAACGTGTTTTAACAATTGGAAAATAAAGATCACTGTGGAAAACAGATGTCCTTTAGTGCTGACTATAGATGGCAAGGCCTTCTATGAGACAAGCAATGCTACATATTTTCTGCTCAGAGCCATCAAACAAAACACTTTAAGTTAGAAAGTAATGACCACTGCTTTACTTGTGATGATAAACCAGAAAAACTGGCTTTGGTTTATTGAATCTATTATTGAACCCTAATTAGTTGTGGTGTTGAACATTCTTATGCCTATGGTAAGATAAATAATATTTATGGTTACTTCAATGTATCAAATCATTGTTTACCAAGTGCAGCATAGTATGAAATGCTCTCTTCTCTCAGAGTTTAGACCACAGAGTGACCAGGAGCTCATTCTGGGGTTGTGATTGATATCTGGAGCCCAGTATGGGTAATCTTCACATTGACATACTTAAACACAGATGTCAACGTGCTTAACAATATCTCAAGTGCATGCAAACAACTTGATGGTTTCTTAACCAATACCCTTAATGTTTTCATGTACGTTTTGGGTGGAATTGCGGAAGGGTAGCATTAAATATACTGAGTAATCTGAAAATGAAGGGTAGGAGAATTAAAAATGAGTTCAGCTGGGTTCAAGAAAAATTTTTGAGGATGTCAGCTTTTTCCATTTGGGAAAAAAGATGTCTTTGAAAATTTCTTCAAAAGAGAACTTGCTAAAATCTGATCAGTGCATATGTGTACTGAAATAGTGCAGAGAAAAATGTTGACATCAACAAATGTTAAATGAAAATGTTGTCATTAACAAAAAAGTTCCAAAGACCCCCAAATAAACTATGAAGATGAATTAAGACAAAGGAGCCTAGCCTTAGTTTCCTTACCTATAATATAGTAAGAAACAATCTCAGATCCCAAACTCATGGACTCAAATGAGTTTCAAAACTCAGCATTTTTTTAGGGTTTTAGAAAAGTAATCAAGCACATATGTCACTTACTGTATAGAGCCCTAAGAGAACTTTAGGGCAGCTTCCTCTAGTGAGACACACTAATATTTCTGTAGTAAAATGTACATAAAATGTGTTAAATGAAAACTATGAATAGTCTCACATCAATCTGGCCAGGTTTTGTTGTCAAATGAATTTGTTTTATAAGACTTATGGTTACAGAACTTTCAGATTTTAAAATGTAATAAGGGAGTATGCACTTGTATCTATCTCATAGGAGAGGAGTAGTAATAAGCATAGGATGGATAAATTATGCATGGTACTGGTGTATAATGCTGGTACATAGTAATCATACACTGGTTTTTATGGTTATTTTTAGGTAGTTGTTAGGTGCTGCGGAGTCAGCTCTGATTCATCGCAACTCTATGTACAACAGGAAGAAACACTGTCCAGCCCTTTACCGTTCTCACTATTGTTCCTATGTTTCAGCCTATTGATGTAACCCCTGCGTCAATGCATCTCATGAAAAGTCTCCCTTCTTGTCAATGTCCTGGTACTTTACCAAGCATGATGTCCTTCTCTAAGAGCTGGTCTTTTCCTGATGACATTTCCAAAGTATATGAGGCTAAGTTTCACCATTCTTGCCTCCCAGGAGCATTGTGGTTTTACTTATTCCAAGACAGATTAATTTGTTCTGTTGGCAGTCCATGGCACCATCGATATTCTTCCTTGGCACTATAATTCAAATGCATTGATTCTTCTTTAGTAGAGTCAGATGAGATTGCTGTTTGTATAGGTAAAAATGATAAAAAAATTTTTTCAACAGTTTTATTGGCACATAATTTACATATCATACAACTGAATAGTTCAATCATTATCAAGAGGAATTGTACAATGAACACGACATCTATCTAAAAGGATCCTTCCCGCACCCATTGTTAAATCGCCTTTAAAATGAGTTGTGCAATCACAATCCGATCTAGTGCTCCCTCCCCCTTCTCACTTTCATTATTTACTCCCTAAATCCCCTTTCCATCCCTATCACCCATCCCACACCCCAACATTCCCTATAACACCTGGTAACAGTAATTATCATTATACACCCAGGGCTCCTGTGCTTCACAGCTGGGAAACCCAACAGAAAATGAGAAAAAAGTTGCACTAAGGTGGTAAGGATAGGCTCATATTAGTATAAAGACAAAATTATAAATAATGTGTGAGAGGGAGAAGACTCCCATCAACATTCAAGAAACCAGGGAAGAAATTTCTGTCATGGAACCAGTAAGATACACTTGCACCCAGAACAAATTAAATTCAGATCATGTCTATAGGGAGGTAAACTGGCCTAGAATCAAGTTCAGTCCAGCATAATCAAGATTCCAATGGTCTCTGCTGGGCAGTAAGTCTGTTCAGGATTTTTGCCTTTGGCTATCTGCAAGCAGCTCAGTCTGACTAGATAACTCTGCAGATGGGTTTTGGGCTCCCACTGTCCTTCATAGCCTTCTACAAATTATGTGTCCATAACTTTAGCTCTGACACGTTTCTCTTCACCATATTCAAATTTTGTAATCATCATCTTTGTCATCACACAAGCTGGTGTCACCCTAGACACTATTCTGATTGACAGTCGAGCCTCATCTACTTGCTGTAGAGCCTTTATCGTCAGTGATCATTTCATGAAGGTATCGAGCCAGGCCATGGTGTAAGAACTAATTGTTATTAAGTTGGTGCTAGGATTCGGTGCAAGCCCAGAACTCATTCCTGAATCTATGTTTTCTTTTTTTTAATTTGCTGGAACTTGGGAATTAATACATATGTCATATCATTCCATAGTTCATTCGTGTCAAATATAATTGTACAATTGCTTCTGTAATCAGTCTCCAAACATACTTCTCCTTCCTGGACTTCTTGACGTCATCTCCTTCTTATCCTCCCTACCCCTCCCTCTCGCCCCTCCCCTCAATTCCTCCCCTATAGTCTTAACATCCCTGGGTTTCACTTATAGAAAAACAGAAACAAATAACAGTTTCAAGAGGGTGATGCCCAATGACTGCACATCTCTGAGATACAACCTTATATACACAAGAATAAACAAAATCTAAAGAATGGCTATCACAGGATTGCCAAAATAGTACGTCTCTTAATCAGCATACAGGGGCCTTGATGTAGCAAGATCTTGTTTGTCCACCAACCAACAGTACCTCGGTGTCTTCTGTTTCCTCGGAGCCATGTGAGACCAGGGTTCAGTCAGAATCCCCCGAATTGGCCTCCTCACCTACAGATCCAGTGACCACTTAGAGCAGCAGTTCTCAACCTGTGGGTTGCAACCCCTTTGGGGGTCAAACAACCCTTTCCCAGGGGTGGCCCAATTCACAACACTAGGAAAATTACAGTGATGAAGTAGCAACAAAAATAATTATATGGTTGAGGAGTCACTATGACATGAGGAGCTGTATGAAAGGGTCCCCGCATTAGGGAGGTTCAGAACCACTGACTTAGAGGAACTGCAGACGGTGTCCCTACATCAGCACCATCTTCCCAGAAGTCCTCATGGTATCCCTTTCAGTGACTCCTTTGCACTGTTCTCTGTGGAGTGTGTGCTACCGTCCCCCTCCCCCTCCCCAGCCACATTCCTCCTCTGCAGGTGTCTTCCTCCTCTGTGGTGGAAGTGCTCTCCTCATCCCACTGGGTGCTCTCCTCTCCTCCCCCTGGGAGCTCTATAGATAAAATATTATAATATTACTATAACTATTGGGATTCTTCTGGGTAGTTAATTAACTAATTAGTTAATTTTGAGGAGGGAGCTCATTTAGTTAATTTTCTTTTTATAATTTTCCTTTCCTCTCTTTGCCTCCTTCCCCCAATCTATCTGTTAACCAACTCCTCCTAGCTCCCTTCCCTTTCTTTCACCTTAAAATCCTTGTATATCAAAAGTGTTGTGAGTAGCCGTGTTTAACTTAGTGTTATTATTGAACCAGCTTTTTAAGCTACTTCTATATTGGTAGAAGACATTGCCATTAAAAGATCAAAATTAAAGTGGTAACAGGTAACAGGCATCTTACTTATCTTAGATTCCCATGCAGTTCTTGCTCAGTGTGTTTTCACCACAGTGATTGTGATGGCCAGCAATTCCAGAGCGGGCAGTCTGGGCTGAGTTAATTCACCAGAGTGCAGGCCAACGTCATAGTGAGCTGGCATAAAAAAACAAACCGAAACATGAAAGCAGCCAGCTAGCCAACCCCTTCAGATTTGTACCTAAATGACCTGATGCTTATAACTCCATTTCCTATTCCGCATTTTCCTGTCTCATCTTCTGCCTGTAGACCTCTTATTCCTTCTCTCAACTCATTCTAGACCTCTGCTACTAGCTCTCCTTGCCTTTGTCTCTCCTTTTAGATTCAGCCTCCTTCTTATACATAATGTTACCGACTTTCCACCCGAGGAGAACACTTAGCAAATTCATAAATTACCTTCTATTTACAAATTTATTTCCAAAGGTAATTAGTACTTCAATGAAGAAGTTCTTTTATGTCTCTGACAGGAATTGAGTAAAGAAACCTACTTTTATTTCACTATTATATTTAACGAACTCTGCATTTCAAAGACACCCTGGTGGTACAGTTGTTATGCATTGGACTGTAGTTTGAAACCACCAGTGCCTCCTCATGAGGTAGATGAAACTTTGGACTCCTGTGAAGAGTTACAGTCTTGAAAACGCACAGGGGCAGGCCTGCCTTGTCCTGTAGAGCGGCTGTGAATTGGAAACAACCTGATAGCAATGAGTGAGTGTGAGCATTTCAAAATAAAACTAAATCTAGTCTCCTCAAATATTTTCATAGTGGTTTCTCGGGTAAAGAACGTCTTAATTCATTTACAGGGAGAAGAAAGAGTTAACATGGATATCATCTGTCCTCTCTAGTCATCTGAGTAGTCCCCTATCTGACCACTTACCTATTGAGTCTCCATAAAAAGCCAGCCAATGTGATGTGGCAATGATGAAACATACAACTTTCCTCTAGTTCCTAAGTGCTTCTTTCTCCGCCATTATCATGATCCCAATTCCACCTTACAATTCTGGCTAGACCAGAGGATGTACACCATTACAAATAGGAACTGGAAACACAGGGAATCCAGGGCGGATGATCCCTTCAGGACCAGTGGTGTGAGTGGCGATACTGGGAGTGTGGAGGAGAGGGTATGTTGGAAAGGGGGAACTGATTACAAGGATCTACATGCGACCTCCTCCCTGGGGGATAGACAACAGAAAAGTGGGTGAGGAGAGACGTCGGACAAGGCAAGATATGACAAAATAATTTATAAATTTCAAGGGTTCATGAGGGAGGGGGAAATGGGGAGGGAGGGGAAAAATGAGGAGCTAATGCCAGGGGTTTAGTTTGAGAGCAAATGTTTTGAGAATGATGAGGGCAATGAATGTACAAATGTGCTTTACACCGTTGATGTATGTATGGATTGTGATAAGAGTTGTATGAGCCCCTAATAAAATGATACCAAAAAATGAGAAGACATCAAAAAAATCCCATGTAACTAGGGAGAATAGATGATAAAATTCATCTCAAATTACTCAAATGACTATAATGGCCGGATTTGTACTTGCTTATCTTCTAGTTGAAACACTCTCAAAAACAACAGTAACAGAAATACAAAGAACAGCAGCCAGATGACCCCAGGAGGAATTCTCAGTGGTCCAGGTGTGGCTGAAGCTCTGAGTCTGGAAGACAGCAGAGAATTCTCTTCTGTCTCCTTTGCTCTCTGCTACTGAAATTGGATTCTAAGCGTATTTAGCCACAGCAACCTTGTGGTTGTGTGTCAGAGTTCGCACTGTAAACGGCACTTTGAGATTTGAGAAAATAACTTTTCTATCATTACACAGGGATATATTATGGAGCTGTGGTTACAATGACTAAATGTGGCTGCAAACCTAAAGGTTGTTGTTTCATATCCATGTTCAGCTCCAAGGGAGAAAGACTTGGCTACCTGCTACAGTAAAGATTACACCCTAGGAACCTATAGGAGAAGTTCTGCTGTCTCATGGGGTCTCCTTGAATTGAAATCAACTTGACAATAACCACCACTACCACCACTACCACCATCCTATGATGGAATACCATGCAAAGGAATTGTATGCTTGTCGAAGGTTTTGAGATATGCTCTGACTCTTCCAGGAGTATAGGTAAACGAGTATACAAGGCTCAGTATTACGATTTTGTTATAGGTAGATTTGGCTAAGGAATGATTTATAGGGAAAGGAGTGGTCTCCCTTTTTTGATGGGACAATAATGAATACATGTTGAACAGACCCCTTTTTGCTCTTTGCTTATTAACCCAAACACCAAGAGGATGGTATTTGCCAAGTGTGCTATTTGTTCAACTTATTTTTTCATCATAGTTCGCACTAATATTATTTTGATTTTTGACATCACGATTAGATATTGAAAAGACAAAATTTATCTTAGTTTTGAGGGCTATTGTAAAAAGTACTACAAGTGGGAGTCTTTAAAAAACAATTTATTTTCCCCACAGTTTTGGAGGCTGAGAGTTCAAATCAGAACATTGGCCATGGGGAAGGGCACCTCCTTGTCAGTCCCTGGTTATTTCTTGACTTGTAGACAGTTCCTCACTAGGCATCTGCCCCTTTCCTACCCACCACAATGTATTTCTGTGTATATTCTGCCTTGCTGATTAAAATACTTCTCAGAGGGATATGTTTAGGATTCATTCCACTCTTGCATGGTCTCATTAACATAAGAACCCCCCTGTTTCTAAACTGGCTCACATTTACAAGCACGGAGGTTAGAACTTTAACATGCCTAATTTTGAGGGGCATAAAGTTACAAAGTAGATTTTGGAAATGCAAATGTCTTTAGGGTCCTGGAAAGGGCCTGCAAATATGTGGATCTGAGGTGTACGATAAAGGGTGATATGGTTACTGTGACAATGGGAGAGTACATTCCCCACTTAAAGGCTTTCATATTTGAATATTTTTAAAACTGTGCCAACCCAAATGCTCTTACTTGTCTAGATTATATGGCAGTGGCAGTCTTTGCTCTGGAGGCCACCTGTATGCATCTGGGTTTCATTTCCACATTTCCTAGAGTTACTGAAAAAGGTCCACAAATCCATGTGCCAATGAAACCTTTCTGCTGACTCCTCAATAACCAACCAACAACTGAACTACCTACCAATTGCCTTTGAATTGATTCCAAATCATGGTCACCCTATGTGTGTCAGAGTAGAAATGTACCTCATAGTGGTTTTAGTGGTTGATTTAGATCAGAAATAGATCTCTAGACTTTCCTTATGAGGCACTTCTGGGTGGACTTGCTCCTCTAAGCTTTCAGGTAATAATGGAGTGTGTTAACCATTTGTACTACCTAGAGACTGACTCCAACTCAAAGATACCATTCTAATGTTTGCCTTCTGGTAAGTTACAAACTCACTGGTAAACTGAAAATTCATCTAAGAGTAGCTTTATTTATCATGCACTTTCCTATCATGTTGCTGGGTGAGATTTATCCAGATTTCTGAAAAAAACAAAACATGTGGTAGTTACATAATCTGTTGTCAATTCAAGACTTATGAGTGAAGAGGTGGAGTTTACCTGTCAATCAGATTACAGCTTGATGACCTCATTTGGAGGCACCAAGGATATAAATAGCTCATTGGGGGTGGGACATACGCTCATTCCCTGCAGGACATTCTTGTTGACAAGCCACATGGAGACAGGCTGATGGCAGCCAGAGCCTTGGAGTTGGAGAAGCCATGTGGAGACCCCTGTCTGTGCTGAGATACTTACACTGCCACTAGATCCACAAGACTTTCTACCCACTGTCCTGTGATCGTCCTTCATTTGGCATCATTGAATGTGTTATGTGAGTCTGAAGAGGAAATTACAGACTGGTATTAGACATATGGGCTAATACCGAACTTATGGACTTGATTTGGACTGGGCTGGAATGTTTTCTCAATATGCAATTGCTCTTGCATCGAAAGCTTTCTTATATACACATGATTGTCTATGAATTTGTTTCTCTAGTCAACCCAGGCTAACGCAATATACTAAACTATACAACTGATGCATGAAAAAATATTTTTTGGTCCTACAAATCCTACACTTTGAATACAATTCTATTTATTTGTGGTCTTCTTGAATATACACATGGGATCTCTCATCTTGGCCCCTCAAAGTAGCTCTGTTACCTCTTGCTAAAACGAAAGACTGGGCCTCATCACAGAATATTTGAAGTACTTATTCACCAGGATTGTAAATACATATTACAATTCTCTGAGCTTTTATAGCAGTTGTTGCAATTAAAAGTAATTCAGCAAACAGGATAGTTTTATGTGCTAGAGAACAGTTCAGAAAGAAGTGTTGGGATTGAAGTTACTGTTAGCCTGCTCAGGCAGTCTCCACATGCCAGGAGGTGGTAATTTGATTGACAGCTTCCTTGAAGTAAATTTGCACTGAACACACAAAGCTCTTTCCTCTGCACTGGCCAAACATTAAATGGGCTTTTATGTGCGTCTTTGTCCTTAAAAAATTAATGATTTGATTTAATGAAAACACTGCACATCTTCTTCCTGCGGTATTTGTATCCATGTCTTGGATTCAAAGCCTCACTCTTAGGCAGCAGTTTGCCTCAGCTAGCTACTTGCCCTCCATTCACCAGAACAGCTACGTTCCTGAGACCAGGAGAAATCCGGTTGTGCAGAGTGAGCCTATGAAAATATTAGCAGTGGTGTGAAAAAATCTCTTGAATGACCTTCTTTTTCAAGACTCAGGAAGTCTACTTCTTCTCAGGCTGATTATCATTGCTGCACAGTTTTGATTTTCCCAATATCCAGTGTTAGTTTTCAAATCAAATTATAGCAGAAGCAGAAAGAGTTTCCTGTACTTGGCAATCAGGAGCTTTCTTCACCAGGGAAACAGCCTTGTTTGCTTGGACTTCTCTCACTTGCTAAGGCCAGGAGGTGGGTCTTATGACAGAGACTTTGAACCTACTTCCCCCATGGAAGCTGGAGCTGTGTTTATTTCCCATATTGATATGTGGATTGTGGTGAGTGGGGCAGAACTAGAACCACTGGTGCTCCAACATGTACCTACTTTTCAATAGCAGGGCATGATATCCAGACATCTTGGTATTAAGATCTGATGATTCACAATGATGAAGGTAGCACCCCAGAACTCAGTTGCTTCCTTTTCTAAATGATAACTCTAACCAGTAGAGTATGATGATAAACTAATGACACTCTAACCAGTAATGGACTGAACCTAACAACAACAACCACTAGTGGAATCCACGGTGGATTTAGTGGTAGAATTCTCATCTGCTTCCATGCAAGAATCATAGGTTGGATTCCCAATCCATGCATTTCACACTTGAATAGTCTTGTAATACTGAGTAGGTTTCCATAGAACTTTCAGAGTGAGGGACACTCACAAGAAAGGTCTGGCAATCTATTTCCTAAAGCCAGCCAATGAAAATCCAATGGATCAAAACAGATCCTTCAATAACTGATCATGGGAATGGAATAGGACTGAGTGTTTCATTCCGTTGTGCACAAGGTCCTCGTGAGTCAGGGCCCACTCTGTGGCAACTAGCAACAGCAGAAGCAACAACAACAACCCTAAACAATGGTTAAAATGCAGAAGACTTAATGACCAATGTTTTGTTTTGAATTATTGAAAAATGAATTGGTGTTGAGGACTGTTAGTTTAGTAATATAAGAGTCTTGTCTGTCTTATTATTCTGCTGTATTATTTACGTAAGATAAATATCTGTTTTAAGAGTCACTGAGGCTAACATGAAGTCTTAAATTAAAACCAGACATTTCTCCAAGAACAAGATAAAAACTTGTTTGATTCAAGTTTTGGGATGCCAAAAGCCATTGTGTTTAGGTTGTACTTGTTAATTATTGTCAAAAATGGTCGCAATCATATTGAGCTTAAATTGAGAGATCTTGCAGCCTATCCAAGAATCTATTTGCACAAATCATTACAGCCAACAGAAATCTATGTGAGGCCCAGGTTGGGGCATGTAAAAAGAACAGTTCAAGACAATTGTCAGAGCGTTGATTTTAACTAAGGCAGTCCCATATGTGTCAGAGTATAACTGCTCTCCATAGCATTTTAAATGACCAATTTTTAAGAAATAGATCACTAAGCCTTTCTTTTGAGGTGCTTCTGAGTGGATTCAAACCTTCGGTCATTTGGTTAGCAGTTGAATGTGTGAATTTCCCTGGGACTTCTTACATGCATACTTATTTCTGTTAACTGCTGTCAAGTTGGTCTCTAATTCATGGACTGCCCATCAATAATAGAATCAGACAGTTGTGGTAGATTTTTGGAAGTAGATGGATAAGACTTTTTTCCCTAGAGTCTATTTTAGTCTGGAAGCTCACCTAAAACCTGTCCATTGACAGGTATGTGGTAGCTGCACATGAAGTGTATTGGCTGTGAATTGAACCCTGGTATTCCTCATAGAAGGGAAGAATTCTACTACTGAATCACTAGTGCATCACTGTGTTCGCCTGGGTACTTTAGAGAAACAAATCCACAGAAACTCATATATAAAAGAAAGTTTTATATAAAGGTTTAGTGCACACCAAGAAAACATCCCAACCCAGTGCTGCCCAAGCCCACAAGTCCAACATTTACCCATATGTCCAACACCAATCCACAAAATCCTCCTCCATCTCACAAAACAGACTCAATTATGCCGACTGCAGGAGGAAAGCCGAATCAGTGAACGTGTAAGCATCTCAGCACTAGCAGGGGTCTTCACATGGCTGCTCCAGCAC
>NW_022111367.1:6911732-6968231 GCF_000313985.2 Echinops telfairi | reverse complement strand
AGGAAAGCCGAATAAGTGAACGTGTAAGCATCTCAGCGCTGGCAGGGGTCTCCAGTCAGCTTCTCTAGCACCCCTGGCTGCATCAGGGTAGGTCCATGTGGCTTCTCCTCAGGGATGTCTTGCAGGAAGTCAGCCTTGCCAGCTGAAGCAGAGAACTGGCTAAGGCAGCTACACCCTGGTGCGATGATCACAAAGCAAGAGACCTGAGAACTAGAAAGGCGAGGCTCACTGAGCCATTTGTCCCTCCGCCCTTCAATTAATCCCGCATGTGTTTATTGGCCAGGTTGGCACAATAAACTAACGACCTCAATCACACATACATTAGACTTAAAAAAAAATTCCAACAGCTATAACACACTACTTGTTTTTTCCAGAGATTGAATGAAGAAAGCAAAAAGTCCCACATTAATTTTGTGACCATTTCTATGGGTGTGTGTGAGGGAAATTAATTGGGTTCTGATTTCAAGTCAGATGAGACTTTAATCTTGAATTTAGCTCTGCTGGATGGTGGCTTCACCCTAACCAAAGACTTTGTGGCTGATAGGCAACACCTAAGGAGTAGTTTGCCTGAAAATGTCCTATGAACGGGTCTTAGAGGAGGCCAGGGTTCAGTAATTCTGCCCTTCTTCATGCCCTGCTCAAAAGGATGAAGTAGATTGGAGGTTCCCCAAAGACTTGATGAAATTTGGGGATAAAATACTTAAAGGATAAAAAGCCCTTAAAGGGGAAGAGCTTCTGATCGTCTCTAGAAGATGGCCAAATACTGTTAAAATATGTTCATTTCTTTAAAAAAAAAAATCATTTTTTGGGGGCTCGTACAACTCATCCATCCATTGTGTCAAGTACATTTTTACATTTATTGCCATAACCATTTCCAAAACATTTTCTTTGTACTTGAGCCCTTGGTATCAGCTCCTCATTTCCCCCCCAACCTCCCTTACCCTCTCTCCCTTATGAACCCTTGATTATTTATAAATTATTATTATTTTTCATGTCTTACACTGACCGATGTTTTCCTTCCCCTACTTTTCTGTTGTCCGCCCCCCCTGGGAGGGGATTATATGTAGATCATTGTGATCGGTTTCCACTTTCTCCCCCACAACTTCCTCTTAACCTCCTGGTGACACTCTCAATATAGGTCCTGAGGGGTTTATCTGTCCAGGATTCCCTGTGTTTCAAGCTCTTATCTGTATCTGTGTCCATGCTCTGGTCTAGCTGGATTTGTAAGGTAGAATTGGGGTCATGACATTGAGGGAGAGGAAGCTTTAAAGAACTAGAGGAAAGTTGTATGTTTCAATGGTGGTACACTGCATCCTGACTGGCTTGTCTCCTCTCCAAAACCCTTCTGTAAGGGGATGTCCAATTAGCTACAGACGGGCTTTGGGTCTCCATTCTGCACTTGCTTTCATTCACAATGATGTAATTTTTTGTTCTGGGTCTTGATCCCTGATACTTGATCCTATTGACATCTTGTGATCACACAGGCTGTTGTGCTCTTCCATGTGGGCTTTGTTGCTTCTCAGCTAGAGGGCCAATTGTTTATCTCCAAGCCTGTAAGACCCCATGTGCCATACCTTTTGGTAGCCAGGCATCATCAGCTTTTTTCACCACATTTGTTTATGTACCCGCTTTGTCTTCAGGATCGTGTCAGAAAGGTGAGCATCATGGAATGCCAGGTTATTAGAACAAAGTGTTCTTGCATTGAGAGATTACTTGAGTAGAGACCCAATGTCCCTCTGCTACCTTAATACTAAACCTAAAATATATGCACATAGATTTATTACCCTGTCGTTATTATAAATATATTTACATATGTACATGCCTGTATTTAGACCTCTATAAATGCCCTTTGCCTCCTAGTTCTTTCCTCTATTTCCTTTTACTTTCCTCTTGTCTCACTATCATATTTGGCCTTCATTTGGGTTTCAGTAATTTCTCTTGGTTACATTGCCCTTTATCAAGCCCTACCAGGCCTCCTGCACCTTCCTTGCCATTGATTTTTGATCACTTGTTGTTCCCTTGTTCCTGGGTTTGTTAATACCCACTTCCTTTCCCCCGCCTCCCCCTCTCCTATGTCCCGCCCCACACCAGATCTGTTGATCCTGTTGTTTTTCTCCCCTGGATTGTTTAGCCTGCCTATCTTAACTAGATAGACATGCAGAGACAATGATAAGCACAAAAATAAGACAGAGCAAAACAAAGCAACAAAAGAAAACAACAATAACAACAAAATCCCAATGATCAAAAACAGAAAAGCCTGTAAATAATTCAAGGTCTGTTTGTTGACCTTTAGGAGTGTTTTCCTGTTGAGTATGATGGGGTGCCATGCTCTGGCCCCACTGTCTAAAATATTTCCATTTCTAATAAATTAATCAATCCAAAATATTTACATAATCCTTCCCATGGTTAACATTTTTACCCATAATTTCCTATTATAGCAATTTTATCTGTAGAAAGAACTTAGTTAAGTAAATGACAAAACCATGAAGACCATTACCATGTATAATAACAAACCAGATTTGCCTAATACTAATTTGTAGCTTACTGAGGGAGCAGGTATCCAATCAACAGTTTATAGTATACTAAGAAATCAGTACTCTATGTGATTCTATGACAATAATTGTGTCAGGCCGGGTAGACTAGAGAAACAAATCCAGAGACACTCATATATGTGTAAGACAGAACTTTATATCAAGAAGTAATTAAGCATCAAGAAAACATCCCAGCCTAGCTCAGATCAAATCCATAAGTTCCATATTAGCCCATCAATTCAATAATAGCCTTTGAATTCTTCAGACTCACACAGCACATGCAGTGATGCCAAATGCAGGAAGATCACTGTCCAGTTGGTGGAAAGTCCTGTGGATCCAATGGTAGTGGACATATCTCCAGGACTTTGGCTGCCATCAGCGTGGCTCCATGTGGCTTGTCAACAAGAATGTGAAGCAGAGAGAGAGAGAGTGGTCCGCCTCTTCTGATGGCAGAATCAAGAGAGAGGAAGTTCCAGTAACCTCATGAGAAGGCCACGCCCACAAGGAGTGATCATCATGTTATGACCTGATTTACAGGCTTGACTCTACCCCTTCATTAGTTTATCAAGTTGACATTAAATTGTGTAACTACCACAGTAATTTTGGCTATATTTCAAGGAAAGGTCACAGTTCTTTTCCAAAGAGGAACTGAAAAAAAAATCATAAATTTAGCATATAGATTTCTGTTACATTTTACACATGGTATATAATTTATTTTAGGAAATGAGATGGCTTATTTAGAATTACTGTTACTTCTGGAGTCTCTCTATAGTTTACTGAAATAGAAATAGGAACAATTTTGGCTATAGTTAAGGCTTAGTCTCTTATTTCTTTCAAATGTCTAACTGTAGAGTTTAATATGTGTCCTAAAGGTTGTGGCTTTCCTTTAATGCTTACATCCCATTTTATGGTAGGATGAAGCTTTGAAGTTAATTTGAATCTGGCTATTGATTGCATTATAACCCATGCACAGTGGAACAAAATGCTGCCCAGTCTAACATCATCTCCACAATGTTGTGATTTTCAGAAGCAGACCTCCAGCCTTGCTTCCTAGTCCGTTTTAGTCTAGAAGTTCTGCAGAAACCTGTTTAGCATCGTAGCCACATGAAAATTTCTGCTAGCAAATGGGTGATGCCTATGCAAGAAGAGCATCGGTCAGGGACTGAACTCAAGTTTCCTACATGGAAGGTGTCTTAGTTATTTCCAAAACAAACAACTAAACTCACCGCCATTGATTCAATTCTGACTCATAGTTACCGGAGGCATAACTACTACAGTACTAGGACTAAATAACTTCTTCATTATTTAGTGCTGATATAATAGAAATATCATAAGTGGATCAGCTTCACAAACATAAATTTATTGCAGGACTTGTATTTTAGCAGAGAGCAAAGCTGCAATTACTATTCCTTTCCCTTGGCTTCTAAGACTTTATACAATTGTTCTATTTACTCAAAAGCTTGGCAATCAGAATTTCAGCATTGCTGGTATCTGTTGTCTGAATGGAGTGTCAAGGTCAAAGGATTTATAGCCAACAGAAGTTCAGGGAATTCCAGTGACCCTTTCTTGTCTTGGAGAATCAGTTTTACAATGGAAATTAGATAGATGCATACTCAATTGGAGTATTGTTAGCATTAAACTAGATAATATATGTGAAAGAATTTTACAGGTTGTTATTTCTGGAAGCATTTAAATTCTCCTCCCAGGTTGACAACATGTGGTCTTGTGCTTTGCCATCCTCTGTTTAGGAACCTATTAAAATAATTTTTCCATGAATGTTCTAACAACCAAGATCCTGGTGGAAACCAGATGATACACTCATGCTGGGTTGCTTTTAATCAAGGACAGTTTACAAAGGTGTGTGCAGGGTTTAGGAAAAAGCAGCAAGAGTTGTTGTGGTACCCAGAGGGAAGTTATTAGCAACAGTAAACCTGGAGAGAAAAGGGGAGAAAATATTTACCTACAGTGAGAGCTCTTATAGAGGAATTGCCCTTGATTATGGAAGGTGTGATATTTATTTATTTCCAAAACCATTTTATTGGGAGCTCTTACAGATATCATACCATTCCATAGTTCAACCACATGAAGCAGTATTGTACAATTGCTACTACAACCAGTTTCAAGACATTTTCCTCCTTCTTGAACTCCTTGACATCAGTTCCCCTTCACCCACCCCTCCCCCATTGTACCCCCCAGGAACCCTTGTTCTACTTATTGTCTCTATGAGTAGAGACCATACTTACAGAGTATTTCATACCGAAAAGCACATCACAAAGGGCTAACCACACTGACTTGCCAAAATATGTTAGAGATATACCCCACTATGGGGAAAAAAAAAAAAGAATTGAAAACCCTATCAGGCTCAAAGTGTATCAGAGTGATAATGTTTTAACTGTTCAAACCACGGTTTATCATTTTGATCTCCTATATCTAGCTGTCTAATCCTGTCTGGTAATCAGTTTATTCCCATCCCTCAATTATGGATAGAGGGAAGCTACCAGCGGTTCATTTTCTGTGTAAATACTGAAAATGTATCTTGGGCTTCCATTATCACCCATAGCCTTTGTGAACCAGAATCTCAATTTAGTCTCGTATCCTATTCACTCCATTGGTTTGGGATGGTATGATTTACCATCCTTGGGTCATAGATGGTGTGCTTCGTCCATATGGACTTAATTGACATCTCACTTAGAGGGCTGCTTGTTTGGAAATAAGCTGTTAAGACCGCAGATACTCTGCTATTTGTAGGCACCATCTAATCATGTCGTCACCACTCTTTACTCTTCCTTCATGAGGAGCACCGAGAGCAGGGTCATGTTGTAAGAATTAATTGTTCTTAAATTGGAGCTGGGATTTAGTGCAAGCTCCAAATCCATTTCTGGATCTTGTTTTGTTTTTTTTTTTATCTCCTTTTGACTCCCCTTAAAAAACTCCTTGTTAACCTATGGTTGATAATCTTCTTGATCATGCACCCAGGGTAAAAGGGTCTTCTGTTAATAGTGCCATTGATTAGCCCCTGGTACTAATTTTTGAAACTCTGTTGAGGGAAGGATATTATACCAGTATAGGCTAACTACTCATCCCAATACCTGAATTATTCCCCTGTAAAGAATAAAACCTTATATGGCTGGACACTATTTACACAAACAATGGGAGTTGGTTGTTGGGCAAAATTTACAATAATATTCACTGACCATGTCAATAACAGGTTTGCTAGTATAATATAATTCTTAATACAGCAAGTACATTGATGTACTAAGTTAATGTTTGCCTGCCTACTGCCAGTTCAATATTCTTGGTATCGCTGATTCTGCTTCCAACAAAATGAATTTTCTGTCTCAAGTCTTCAGGTTACAGGTGGGTTAGAGGTAGAGTCCAGTTCACCTAGTGGAGTTTCCATATCCGATCCCTGTGGTGAGGCCTTTGGAGCATGTTGTGCCCCTTGAAGGTTCAGGATTCAATACCCTAGTCTATGGCACTTGGCCTGAGTCCCCAGGGTCTGTACAAAACCTTGGGTCAATGTGGCTTCTTAGGTCCGTATTACCAAGCATACTCCCCACCTTGGGGTCCTTAAAAGTGTTGCTAGTCAACCCCACTCCCACGTGGAAGTCGGTATTCCCCCTTTTTCTATCAACAGGAATCCACTTGCCTTCTCCCAGATGTACCAGCTCCCTTTTCCTTCTCCTGACTTGGCTTTCCCATGGTTGTCCTCATTGCTTTCTTAGGAATGTCTATCTGTCCGGGGGATCTCATCATGACTTTGCATGGCAGTCATTAAGTGCTCAACATCCTCTCCCTTGACATTTTGATCTCAGCTGACATTAAGGCTCCCTCTGCCAAAGTTACCTTTAACACACATACCTCATTGGCACCCCTTCGGGTGCTCTATAAGGCTGTCTGGCTGCCCTGACCTGCCAGCAAGCCTGAGCTTGTGCCTGTCCTGTTGTTTGTCCCTACAGCAGTGGACTCATATGGTATTTGTCCTTTTGTGATTGACTAACTTCACTCAGCATAATGCTTTCCAGATCCCTCCATGTTTTGAGGTGTTTCACATTTTCATCTCTGTGTTTTAGGGGTGTGTAGTATTCCACTGTGTGTATACCAATATTTTTTTAACCCATTCTTCTACTGATGGTGATTTAGGCTGCTTTCAGCTTCTTTCTATTGTGAACTGTGCTGCAATGAACATGGGATAGCATATGTCTTTTCATGATCTGTCTCTTACTTATTTGGGTATATTGCCAGCAATGATATTGTTGGATACGGTGGTTGTACATATGTACAAGCCCACCAGTAGTGTGTAAGAGTTCCAATCTCTCTAAAAGTTTGTTATTTAGATTTTGCATCGACTTAGCTGGCCTAAGATTCTCAATGGTTTGGCAGTCGAGTCCTAGTAACTCCCAATGACCTAACACAACAGAACTAACTATCTCCAAAATGAGATCTGCTACGAGCAGACTGAGTTATAAGGAGGTTAGGGTGGGATACAACACCCATACTCCGATAATAGCCCTGATACAATCAATTGAAAGGGTATTCCCTTGAAAATGTGTCCTTGAGACTTGTTTTCAATATAAGTGGATGTTGATTGTTTTTGCTGTGCCTGCATCTTCCTCCTTCATTGACCTCTGGTTCTTTAGGTTTGAGTCAACAATGTGTCTTATTGCCCACTAAACCTGGGAGTCATCAGCAGCCTACTACTTATCTTCTGACTTGGATGCATTCACTTCTGCAGCCACTAGCCTGACCTTGAATTAATTTGCCTCTTCAGCTCCCAGCCTGTCATCTTCCTGCTAACCTTGGGTTCATCAGTCCCTGCAGCTATGTGAGTCAGTAGAAACCTCCAGCCTAATATCTGACCCATGGATTGGAACTTAACCTGCCTGGAATTGGGCTTGTCTACTTCTACAACTGTGTGAGCTATTTTCCGTGATAGGATTTTCTCTGTGTATATACATATATAAACGCCTTGGCTTGGTTTCTCTAGAGAAACCAGATAAAGACAGAAGGTGATTACATTCCATCGCATTGGAGCACATTATAGAATTTGTCTAGTATTTGACAAAAACACTAGGAACCATAGTCTAGCCAAGTTGATACATGATTTCTCGAATAAACTCACTGTCATCAAGTGAATTCTGTTTATTTTCTTTCAGTTTTAGAGATCGGGCATATGAAATGAGTCTCACGGCCCAAATCAAGGCATCAACAGGATTGTGTTCTTTTCTGGAGGCTCTGGGATAACATCTATTTTCTCCCCTTTACAGCTTCTAGAGGCTGCCTAAATTCCTGGTCTGTGGCTCTCTTCCATCTTCAAATCCAACAATGGTTAATTAAGTCTTTCTCACATCACAGCACTCTAATACTGATTACCGTGTTTTCTTCTTCCACATTTAAAGTAAACTTGTTCTTGTAGCAGGGCCATCAAGATAACAAAGGCTAATCTCCTTATTTTAATGTTAGCTGGTAAGCATGCAGGAACTCGGGTGGTGAAATGGTTAAGTGATTGGCTGTTAGCTGAAAGGCTGGCAGTTTGAAACCACTTTCCATCTGTGTGCAATCAGCTCCTGTAAAGACTTAGTGTCCTGTGGGGCAGCTCTACTCTGTCCACCAGAGTTCTATGTTTCAGACATATGGAATGTAAATATTTCTCCCTTGAGTATTTGTCTTTCTAAAATATGGCTCCCCACGTCTAATTCTCCATCACTTGTCTGCCAGTTTGTGGGATGGTAGTGGTCTGCATGTTGCTGTGATTCTGAAAGCTGTGTCACCAGAATTTCAAATAACAGTTGGGTCATCCAAGGTGAAGAGGTTTTAGTTGAGCTCATAGACTATGAAGAAGGCGTAGGTTGTCAGCATTTGAGGGATTAACCACTGAAAACTATGAATAGCATCAGAACATTATCAGATACACTGAAAACCTTATGAATCAGAGCCGAACATTGTCAGATATCTTGCAGGAAGTTGAGTCTATCGGGCCACAAGACACGCAGTGTAGAGTGAATGATAATGATGTGCCTGGAGTCAAACCACCAGGACCCTCATTTGCTTATGGGGCATTTCTCAAAATGAGATGAAACAGCTGAAAGCAACTATTAGTAATCAGAATGTGGAATATACAATGCATTAATCTGGACAACTCAGAAGCCATCAAAATGAAGCCCTCAAGATGAAGTGGAATGCATAAAGATTGATATCTTAGGTATTAGTGAGCTGAAATCAGTAAACTGAAACTAGTGTTTGGCATTTTTGAATAAGACAGTCATAATGGTTTAATATGCTGGGAATGACAAATTCAAGTGGAATGGTGTTGTATTCATTGTCAAGAAGGACCAAAAGTTATATCTTGAAGTACAATAATGTTTGTGATAAAATAATATTTATACGTATACAATGATATTCAGTTTCTACAACTATTATTCAGATTTACAACTAACCACAAAAGATGGTGATGAAGAAATTGAAGAATTCGACCAATTTCCACAGTCTGAATTGATCAAACATGCAATCAAGCTTGATTGATAAATGTCGGCAATCGGTATGTGAAAGTTGGAAACAAAGAAGAAGGAACTGTAATTGGAATATGTCCTTGGTGATAGAAATGAAGCTGGAGATCATATAATAGAATTTTGGCAGATCAATGACTTCTTCATTGCAAATATCTTTTTTCCAATGACATAAATGCTGATTACATACATGGACCTTTCCAGATCGAATACACAGGAATCAAATTGACTACATTTGTGGGGAGAGGTGATGGAGAAACTTACTATCAGCAACCAAAACAAGACCAGGAGCTGAATATGTAAGTTGCTCATATGTAAGTTTAACTTGAACTTGAAAAAAATTAAAACAAGTCTACAAGAGCAAAAATATGACCTTGACTCTATCCCATTTGAAATTTTAGAACATTTGAAGAATAGTTTTCAGCCACTGAACACTAATGACAGAAGACTTTCCTAGCTGTGGGATAACATCAAGAATATCACACATGAAGAAAGAAAAAGAAAACAAAACAAAAAGAAGGAAAGAAAAGATTAAAGTGGCTATCAGAAAAGACTCTGAAACTTGTCCTTAAACATAAAGGAAATGGAAAATATGATGAAGTAAAAGAATTGGACAGAAAAATTTAAGGCAGCTTGAGAAGATAAAGTAAAATTGGGACAACTGGAGTTAGAAAAACCAAAATCATGAAAATATTAAGTTCACATCAAGCTGAAAGAATTGAGGAAAAATTCAAACCTTAAGTTCCAATTTTGAAAGATTGTATGAGCAAAATAGTGGATGATGCCGGAAGCATCAAGAGAAGACAGAAGGAGTACACAGCCCCTGTACCAAAAAAGAACTGGTTGACATTCAACCAATTTAGGAGGTAACATATGACCAAGAACTGATGGTACTGAGGTCCAAGTTGCACTGATGGCATTAGCAAAAAACAAATCTCCAAGAATTGACGGAATACCAATTGAACTGTCTAACCAAATTCATCAGGGGAAGTGCTCACTAATCTATTCCAAGAAATTTGGCAGACAGTTATCTGGCCAAGACAGCCATAATTGTACCTATTTCAAAGAGGGGTGACCCAACAGAATGTGAAAATTGTGCAACAATATCATTATTATCACATGCAAGTAAAATTTTGCTGAAGGGAATTCAACAATGGTGGTAGCAGTTCATGGACAAGTTGCTGTCAAATTCAAGCCTGAGTCAAAAGAGGACCTGGAACGAGGAATATCATTGCTGATGTCAGATGGATCTTGGCTGAAAAATGTGAATACCAGAAAGATGTTTACTTGTATTTTATTAACTATGCAAAGACATCCCACAGTTTGGATAATAACAAACTATGGATAGCCTTGAGACAAATGGGAATTCCACAAACACTTCATTGTGATCATACAAAACATGTACATGGATCAAGAGGCAGTCTTAGAACAGAACAAAGGAATACTGTGTAATATAAAATCAAGAAAGTTGTACATCAGTGTTATACCTTCAATCTGTCTATTAAGCAAATAAAGCTGGACTATATAAAGATGAATGGGAATTCAGCATCGGAGGATAGTTTATTAACAACCTTTGATATGCATATGATACAACCTGCTGAGCATGAGAAAGTATTAAAGCACTTGCTGATGATATCAAGGACTGCAGCTTTCAGTATGGATTAAAACCCAATGGAACCAAAAAATCCAAAAAATCCAACTCACTCTCGAGTCAATGCTAACTCAGCAACACGGTAGGACAGGATGTAACTGCCCCTGTGGGTTTCCTAGATGGTAACTCTTTAGGGGACTAGAAAGCCTTGTCTTTCTCCCAAGGATCAGCTGGTGGTTTCAAACTGCTGACTGTAGAATAGTAGCTCAACTCATAACCACTACACCACCAAGACTCAACCAAAATCTACACAACTGGACCAATAGATGACATAGTTGGAGATAAGATTGAAATTGTCAAGGATTTCATCTTGCTTGGATCTACAATCGATGCTCATGCAACCAGAAGTCCAGGAATGAAATGGCCTCAGATACAGGAACCAGACTCTATAGTTGAACACACACACAAACCCCCCCAAATTGATCTTTTGTATAAATAAGAATCACTAGGGAGTCTATAAATATCACCTGGAGATTTATAAGAACTATTAAAAACCTAGGGATCATGTTCCTTTGAATCCAGACTCTCGGGTAATCTGACTGGAACATTTGTGCCCAGAATTAGTTCAGCATTTTTATAATGCCAAACTATTGTGCAGTGTATGTATATGCTTTTAAAACACAATAGTTTGGCAATTGCTGACAGCTTTTGGCATGAACTCTTATTTGCCTTCCATTTACTTTAGTGCTTGATTTTATGGGCAAACGCAAATCCATGTAGTCCTTGGCTCTGTTTTTGTTCAATTTAAAGGTGAAGTGTTTAAAGTGAAATCCAACATAGTTCAAGCATAAACCATAGTGACACTCAATTGTGGAGTGGTTCAAATTGTGGAATGATTCCTCCTTGACATAGGCAAGGAGGAAACTGAACAAATCATCATGATCAGGTTTGAAATGAGGGTTATTTTGGCCTCATAGAATGAACAAAAAAGTGTTCCCTACTCCTCCATTTATGCTAGACTTTGTGTGCTATTGGTGTGTTTGGAAGACTAATGGTCCACTGCAGTTAGCTTGTCCTCATCTGCAGAAGCTGTGAATGTATTGGGTTACATGGTAAAGGGAAACTAAGGTAGAATAAAGATGGCTTTGTTGCTGTTGACATCGAGTTGATTTCAACCCATAGCACACCTATATTCTTTTATTTTATTAGTAATTGGCAGTTAATACATATATTATACCATTCCATAGTTCAATCATATGGAGCAGAATTGTGCAATTGCTATCACAGTTTCCAAACTTTTTCCTATGGGACTCCTTGGCATTGTCTCCCCCCATCCAACCCCCACCACTGTACCTCCTGCCCCCCAAAACCCTTATTCTACTTGCTGCCCCTATAGGTTCATCAATCCCGGGTTTCATATACCAAAAGACATAAAATATACAACACAACTTCATGAGGATGACCTCCAATGACATAACATCTGAGATCCACCCTAATATTAACAAATAAAACAAACAAAACAAAAACACAGGAAATGTTGAAAACCAGATCAGGTCTAGCATGCAGCAGAGAGGGGATCAACTGACAAGGTGTTAACTGTTTGATTCAGATTTATATGTTTGATCTTTACTACCCATCTCTCTAATGACTCTGTTTAGTAACTACTTCCCTCCCATAGTCTTTCCCCAAAACATTAGTAAGAAAGTTTTATTAAAAACTAAGGCGCTTAGAAACTACATAGAAAATGTAAGGGATCTATCTTTCCACAAAACCTTTTAGAAGAGAGGGTAGAATCCTCAGAACAACACTCCATCCTGCCAATTTGTCCTCATTTTGGCGCAGGGCCGCTATTTAACCACCTTGATTTTGGTTATTTTGGCTGATGTTAGGAGTTCTTCTTCAAATGCACCTGGCCTGCTTAGAGGACATTCAATAGCAAATCCTGTGTCTTTGAGCTCACCATGTTGTCTGTTTTTCTAAATTCTCCTCTGTTGTTGTTGTTAGGTGTTGTTGAGTTAATTCTGACTCCTCATAGTACCACAGAACAAAACATGGCCCAATCCCTCAACATTCTTATAATTGTTGCTATGTCTAAGTCCATATCTCATCGTATCTTCCTCTGACCATGAGTATAAGTGCAGGGTCAGTCTTCTACTTAGTCATCTGTGCAATTTTCTTTGTTCAACTCAATTAAACACAACCTAGGGTCATTCATTTGGTGGGCTTCTTCTCTTGTGCTCTTATTTCCTTCTGTTATTATCAACTAACAGAGCTGAATAGAAAATTCCAAAGGGCAGCTAGAGAAGGCAAATTAAATAGTATAAGAAAATATGCAAGACCAATGACTTGTCCATAAAATATACTTATTTTTCAACAACACAAAAGGGAACGATACACAGAGACTTCTCCAGAAATCAAATTGACTATATCCATGAGAATAGATGATGGAGAAACTCAATATCAGCAGCTAAAACCAGGCCAGAGGCTGACTGTGGATGAGACCATCAAATACTCATGTGTAAGTTTAGGATAAAGCTGAGGAAAATTAAAATTTCCACAAAACCCAAAACACCAACTTGAGTCTATCCCACTTGAATTTTGAGAACATCTCAGGAACAGATTTGATGCATTGACAGGAGACCTGATGAGATGTGGAAAGACATAAAGGCCATCATTCATGAAGAAAGCAGAAGGTCATTAAAAAGACAGGAAAGGTAGAAAAGGTCAAAGTGGATGTCAGAAGAGACTCTAAAACTTGCTCTTAATTGTAGAGTAGCTAAAGAAAATGGATGGAAGGATGAAGTCAAAGAGCTGAATAGAAAATTTCGAAGGGCAGCTCAAGAAGACAAAGTGAAATATTAAACTGAAATGTATAATGACATAGACTTAGAAAACCAAAAGGGGAGAATTCGATCCTCAAGTTGAAATACTGAAATATTCTATGAGCAAAATATTGCATGATCCAGGAAGCATCAGGAGAAAATAGAAATCAGAGTCACTTTACCAAAGAGAACTAGTTGACATTTCACCATTTCAAGAGGTAGTCTATGAGCAAGAACCAATGGTGCTGAAGGAAGAAGTTCAAACTGCACCCAGTGCATAGCAAGGCTCCAGGACTTGATGGAATCCCAATTTAAATGTTTCAGCAAGATGAAGAAGTATTGGAAGTACTCACTTATGTATACCAGGAAATTTAGAAGACAGCTACTTGGCCTGCTGACTGGAAGAAAACTATATTTCCACCCATTCCACACATAAATATGACCCAACAGAATACTCAAACTACAGAATAATATCATTGATAGGCATGCAAGTAAATTTTTGCTTAAGAGCATCCAACAATTTTTGCAGCAGTACATTGACAGGTAGCAGTCAGAAGGTTAGGCTGGATTCAGAAGAGAACGTGGAACAAGGGATATTATTGCTGACGTCAGATGGATCTTGGGTGAAAGGAGAGAATACCAGAAAGATGTTTACTTATGCAAAGGCATTTGACTGTGTGGACCATTAATACATTGTGGATAACCTTGAGAAGAATGGGAATTACAGAACACTTTACTGTGCTCCTGGGAAACTTGCATGTGGGTCAAGAGAAAATTGTGCAAACAGAACAAGGGCATAGTGAATGGTTTAAAATTAGGCAAGGGGTGCATCAGGATTTTAGCCTTTTACCATTCTTATTCAAGCCATATGCTAAGCAAATCATCAGAGAAGCTGGATCATATGAAGAAAAATGTGGCATCAGGTTGGGAGGAAAGCTTATTAATAACCTGTGATATGAAGATAATATAACCTTGCTTGCTGAAAGTGAGGAGGACTTGAAACACTTGGTGTTGAAGATCAAGCATTGTAGCCTTCAGTATGGATTATAACTCAATGTAAAGAAAACCAGAATCCTCACAACTGGACCAATTGTTAATGCCAAGATCAACGGAACAAAGGTTGAAGGTGTGAAAGGTTTTGTCTTGCTTGGATCCGCAATCGATGCTCATAGTGGCAGCAGTTAAGAAGTCAAATGACACCTTGCATGGGGTAAATCTGATGAACAAAACTTCTTTAAAGCACTGAAAAGCAAGGACGTTACTCTGAGGACTAATACGTTCCTGGACCAAGTCAAGGTATTCTTCATTGCCTCATATGCCTGTGAAAGTTAAATACTGAATAAGGAAAACTAAAGAAGAATCTGTGTATTTGAATTATGGTGCTGGTGAAGAATATTGAAAGTATCATGGACGTCCAGAAGAACAAACACATCTTTCTTGGGAGATGTACAGCCAGAGTGCTCATGGGGAACAAGGATGGTGAGATTTCATCTCATGTACTTTGGACATCTTATCAGGAGAGACCCGTCCCTGGGAAATGACATCATGCTTCAATAGAGGGGTAGCAAAAACAGAGGGAACCCTTTGCCAAGATGGATTGACACAGTGACTGTGTCACAATGCGCTCAAACATAAGAACGATGACGAAGATGGCGCAAGACGGGCCGCTGTTTGGTCTGTGCACATAGAGGCGCTATGGGGTAGAACCGATTAAACAGCATCCACCAACCACCACATAAAATACCTAAAATGTTTTCCTACATGTAACCCTTTATATATTCTGTCCCAGTCTTATAGTTTTTCACTGCTTTCAAGTGGGTCCCCACTCATTGCATCCCCATGAACAGCAAGTTGCATTGAACTATCATAACTCATATGATTTTCATTGGCTTATTTTTGGAAATAGATCACTGAGGCTTTCTTTCTAGTCAGGAAGCTGTCCTGGTAATTGTTCAACATTGTGGGTTCTAGTCTCTATTTGAAGGTTTAGGGATAGGAATTGAACCTATGCAGCACTTACGAATGCAAGAATTCTACCACTGACCCCCTCTTGGTCAAACTAGGGTACTGTATATCCTTCCTAGTTTCCTCACCTTGATCCTATTGTTTCAGCTTTTGTCTTTTCAGTGTGGGGAGAACTCACTGCTCAGTTACTATTAACTAAGGCCCCTTAGATTCCCTTTTCTTGTTTGTTTTAAAAATATATATATTTCTTCCGGTTCTTTTAATTTAATTTATTATTTTATTTTATCTTTAATTTTAATAGCACAACTTCAGGCCCTGATGGAAAAGCATGTATACTCCTCGGGCATTTCAGTATGATCATCTCATCTCTAAGGAACATTCTGGTTGAATGTTTTCTAAGACTGATTTGCTTCTCCTTCTGCCGGTCTGTGATGCATTCAATAGATTGTCACAACACCACGCTTGAATGTGTTCGTTCTTCTCCTGTCTTCCTTTGTCAGTTTCCTGCTTGGACATTCAGAGAAGGTGATTGAAAAGGCCCTGGCTTGTGTCAGGCGCACCTTAGTTATCACATGACTCTCTTGGCTTCTTTCAAAGAGGTCTTTCACAGCAGATTTGGCCAATCTATATGTTGTTTGATTTCTTGACCCCTGCTTCCATGGACATGGGCTATTTGTGCAAGGAGAATGAAACAATGGACAACTTCAATTTCTTTTCATTTATCAAGTTCTTTTCATTGTTTATTGGTCCAGATACAGGATTTTTGTTTTCTTTACATTTAGCTATAATGCCGGATATAGTTCTTGACCTCCAGTAAGTGCTTCAGGTCATCTACGTCTCAGCCGAGCCTGTCTGTGCAGTCTGCATGCCTAGTTTGTTAGTGAGTCTTCCTCAACTCCTGCTGTCATGTGCTTCTTCGTGTAGTCTGCCTTTCAGAGTATTTGTTCAGCATATAGATGGCATCAGTAAGGTGGAGGGACACAACCCTTTTCTAATTTTGAACCATGTCGCATCACCTTGTTCTGCTCTTGATCTAGGAATGGGCTTCACATGAGAACAACTGTTTGTTTTACGAATTCTTCACAATCTTATCTATGAATTCCAATTTTATATAACTGCATTTCATTGATTATGTGAAATTACACCACTCCTCTGTCAGTTTGTCCTACTGTGGTGGTGTACCTATTCCTGTGATGCTGGAAGCTATGCCACTGGTATTATAAATATCAGCAGAGTCATCCAGGACAGCAAGTGAGTCAGCACAGCCTTCAGACTAATACTGACATGGAAGAAGATCAACTGACTCTACCAGATCCATATTCATGCTGATTCGAAATAAGGGTGATTCAACAGAATGTGGAAATTATTGAACAATATTGTTAATGCCACAAGCAGGTAAAATTTTGCTGAAAATGATTCAATAAGGTGCAGTAGTACCATGTCAAGTAACTGCCGGAAATTCATAAGAGGACATGGAATGAGGAATGTCATTTTTCATATCAGATAGATCTCAATCGAAACCAGAGAAAACCAGAAAGATATTTACTTTTGTTTGATTGATGATGCAACGGCATCTGATTCGATTGTGTGGATCACAACATACTACAGAGAACATTGAGAAGATTAGGAGTTCTAGAACACTTCATTGTGCTCATGCAGAACCTATACATAAACCATGAGTCCAACCATTGTAACTGAAAAGAGGATGGGGGGGTGGGGGTGGATATGGCATGGTTTAAAAACAAAGAAGGTGTATGCCAAAGCTGTATCCTTTCACCATGTACATTTTATATTTATGCTGAGAAAATCTCCTGAGGAGCTAGGCTACAAGAAGAAGAATACAGCACCAGGATTGAAGGAATTCTCATTTAAAACCTGCCATGTGCAGATGACACAACCTTGCTTGCTGAAAGTGCAGAGAACTTGAAATACTTACTGGATTACATCTCAGCATAAAGTAAACAAAAATTCTGAACCAATAAGAAGCATCATGAAAAATGGAGAAAAGATTGACGTTGTCAAGGATTGCAATGAACTAGGATCCATAATCAATACCCATGGGGGCAGGAGTCAAGATAACCCATGGTACATGGCACTGAGTAAGTCCGCTGCAAAAGCCCCCTTTAAACCATTCGAAAGCAAACATGTCACTTTGAACATTAACATGTGCTTCACCCAAGTCGTGGCATTTTTAATCATTTCATATGCATGTGAAAGCTGGACAATGAATAAGAAAGACTAAAGAGGAATTGATGCTTTTGCATGATGGTGTTGATGAAGAATATGAAATACATCCTAGACTGCAGAAGAGTGCAAAATCTATGTTGGAAGAATTAGCATTAGAATGTTCCTTAGACGTGAGGATGGCAAGATTGATAACGTGTATTTTAGACACGTTATCAAGTGGGACAGGCATCATGCTTGATAAAGTAGAGGGTCGGGGAAACAGAGGAAGACGCTCAGCAAGATGGATGGCTGCAGTGGCTGCACCAATGGCCTCAAACACAGGCCTGATTGTGAAGAGGGTGCAGGATCAGAAGATGGTTTTGTCCCCTCTTATATTTAGGGCCACTATGAGTCAGAACCAACTAGATGGGACCTAACAACAGTGATGTGAACATACCCTTTAGGGGTCTTATGCCCTATTATAGTGGGATTGTCTTGGGATGCCAGGGAATAGATTGCCGGAAGAGGTATCAGGGAAACCATCATCAAATAGCTATAGTTGGGCAAATTGGGAAGCACTGTTAGGAGTTCCCCAGACTAAGTAAGCAAGATCATTCATGGTAGTGGAAAGTGGCATTGGAAAGGCCCACAAGAAGGAAAGATGGTTGCTGATATCCACTCTGTTTATCCATCTGTCCACAGAGCAAGTTTTCTTGTCATTATGCTTTTCTTGCCAGCCATACAAACAGAGCATGCTTTGATGGGGTCATCCAGAGAGGTTAAATCCTGCATGGCTTATGAAAGGGCTGGGGGCTGGGTCTTGGAAAAAGGCAAAAAAGGGGCGTCACTTAAAGCTTTTTTTGTGCTGAGACAAGGCTCTTACAGGAGCCCTGGGATTTTTGCAGAGGAGAAAGTGCTTAAAGATAGATTATGCAGCCAACAGTGAGGCAGTAAATGGTTTCAGTGGGGCCAATATTGGGACATTTGGCAGCCCTGTTTATTAGGCTTGGCTATTGGATACCTTTGTGACTCTCCTTGTGAATGCCCATGAGGGGGTTAGAGTGAAAATGTGGAACTTTTAAGGATTTTAATGTGATTTCAATTGCATTTTAATTTTTAATAAAACTTTTAATAAAGTTCTGTTTAAAGAGCCACAAGGATCAAAAGATTCCATTTAATTGGGAGTCCAATACCACTCATTCTCTTCACTGGGTGAAAGATGGACTTAAAAAGACCCAGGTACATTTATTTCAAGTAAATGCAATCAGGAGGCTGTTGGAATAAAAGGGAAGGTGTGTGTGTACATGTGTATATCTCCCCCCCCCCACCATGTTGTCAGTAATTCTACTCTTTGGAAGTAACTGCTGAGCTTCTGGCATCTTTGACTAATACTTTTCTCATAGAATAGTTATCCCACTCCAAAGACACTACGGACATCGGAGCCAAACATGTTTCTGTTTTGTTTGCAAGAAATCGAACTGACAGATATACCTGTCTATTTTCCTTCCAAGAAAATGTCTTGGTAGAAATGTGTGAAAATATATTATATGGCAGTCTCTGGAAATGTTTCAGATGCAGCAATAAATTGATTGTGGTTTTTGGACCAGATGTGCACCAGGTTAGAATTAATGCTTCTCCGTATTCTAGCTCCACGCTTAAGTAAATAGAAATAAGTGCTTTGTTGTTCCATGAGACGTCTTATGTGGATGGGCAGCACTTTTTTTTTACATTTAGTGCTAATAGAATCATAGCAATTACACAAGTTGGGGCTACTCCCTCTCTTCACACCCACTGTGTAACCAATAAGATGCAAACAAAGGACCTACTGTTTTTGTTCTGACTTCTGAGGTTAAGAGACAGATTTAGTTGGAAAATCCCAATAGCTTTACGTTCCCTTATTTTCTTTACTCACATAGAAATTAAAGAACAACATTTCATATCTGACTGCAGTATTTTAAATCACTGCTTTTTATTTAATATACAATGTGCTTCAACTAGTTTGTGGGAAAATTCCATCATCTTTCAATTCTATTTTTCCATGGACATTCTGAAGCCTCTCATATGGTAGAACCAGTGGTGGGATTCAGTCGTACCGGTTCAGGAGAACCAATACCTAATTTTTTGTTGAGTTCAGCGAACTGGTAGTTACATACCTTGGACTGTCAAAATATATCTATATACCTTGGAAGAAATATAGCCATAATGCTCCTTAGACGTTAGGATGGTAAGCTTTTTCAGAAACGGGTTTGCCACTAGAATACACATGTCAGTGGAAACCATCGCAGAAATCCAAGCCAACGTGAGAAAGGAGAAGACCCTTAGCAACATCGTTGTCATTGGACACGTCGATTCTAGCAGGTCAACCACAACTGGTCACCTGATCTACAATGAGGCGGGATCGACCAAAGAACCATCAACAAAATTGAGGAGGTGCCGCCTAAGATGAGGAATGACTCCTTTAAGGCTGCCTGCCTCTTGGATAAGCATGGCATCCCCATGGCTATCTCCTGTGGAAATTTGAGACCATCAAGTACTACCTGACCGGTGTAGAGACTTTATTAAAAAACGTGGTTACAGGAATTTCACAGGCTAACTATGCTGTCCTCTTGTTGCTGCTGGTGCTAGTGAACTTGAAGCTGCTATCTCCAAGAATGAACAGACCCATGAGCATGCCCTTGTGGTTACACATGGGGTGTGAAATAGCAAATAGTTAGTGTTAACAATTGATTCTACTGAGTCACCCTTCAGCCAGAAGAGATATGAGGAAATCATGAAGGAGGTCAGCACCTACATTAAAAAAAATTGGCTGCAACCCTGACACCGTGGCATATGTGCCAGTTTCTGGTTGGAGTGGTGCAACACACTGGAGCCACGTGCTACTCTGCCTCAGTTCAAGGGACAGAAGGTTTCCTGTGAGGCTGGCAATGCCAGTGGAACCACACGGCTTGAAGCTCTGAATGGATCCTGACACCAACTCGCCCAAGAAGCCCCTGCACCTGTCACTCCAGGATGTCTACAAAGTGGGCACTATTGCCACTATCCCTGTAGGCAGACTAGACACTGGGGTTCTGAAACCCGGCATGGTAGTCACTTTTGCTCCAGTCAATGTTGCCACTGAAGTGAAGTCTGCTGAAATGCACCATGAGGCTTGAGTGAAGCTCTGCCTGGGGACAATGTCGGCTTCAATGTCAAGAACGCCTCTGTCAAAGATGTTCGCCGTGGCAATGTGGCTGGTGACAGCAAAAATGACCCATCAATGGAAGCAGCTGGCTTCCCTGCTCAGGTGATCATCCTGAACCATCCAGGCCAAATCAGTGCTGGAGACGCACCTGTGCTGGATTGTCACACTGCTCGCATGCTTGCAAGTTTGCCGAACTCAAATAGAAGATCGATGGCTGATCTGGTAAGAGCTGGACGAGCTTCACATTCCTGAAATTTGGTGACGCTGCCATCATTGGCATTGTACCTGGCACACCCACGTGTGTGGAGAGCTTCTGACTATCTTCCTCTGGTCGTTTTGCTGTGCGAGCTATGAGACCGACAGTTGCTGTGGGTGTCATCAGGCAGTGAGCCAAAAAGCTGCTGCAGCTGGCAAGGTCACCAAGCCTGCCCAGAAGGCTCAGAAAACTAAATGAATATTACCCATCACCCCTGTCACCCAGTCTTAATCAGCAGCAGAGCAGTCTCCGGACTGTTTGTCTCAATGGGCCATTTAAGTTTCATAGTAAAAGACTGATTAATAATAACAATGCATTGTAAAATGTTCGGAAGGAAAGGGGCGTTTTGTGGACCAAATGTTTCTTTTTGTGTGTGGAAGTTTTATCGTATTAGTTTTCAAAATCAACACTTCTTAAATGGAAAACAACTTGACCAAAAATTCGTTACTGAATATTGAGAGCCAGGAAAACAAAGTTTAATTAGGGGGGTTGGGGAGAAGTTAGGGTGATGAGACTGTATCTCATTTACTCTGGACATGTTATCAGGATGGACCAGGTCCTGAAAAAGGACATGACGCTTGGTGAAGTAAAAGGGTAGCAAAAAAGCAGAAGATTGCTGATGAGATGGATTGACATGGGGGTGCAGCACTGATCAGAATGGCACCGAACTGAGCAGTGTTTCCTTGTGATAAACACAGGGTCACTATGAGGTGGAATGACTTGACAGCAACTAACAACAGCAGCTCCAGAACTGGAATTCAGCCCCTTTCTCTCCATATCACTGGCTACTCAAGGGCTGACATAGAATATAAGTCTAGACTATTTTTTTAAAAAAAAATCATTTTCTTAGGGGTTCATACAACTCTTATCACAATCCATACAAACATCAATTGTGTAAAGCACATTTGTACATTCATTGCCCTAATCATTCTCAAAACATTTCCTCTCCACTTAAACCCCCGGCATTAGGTCCTCATTTTCCCCCTCCCTCCCCGCCCCCTCCCCCCATGAGCCCTTGATAATTTATTTGTTATTTTGTCATATCTTGCCCTGTCCGACGTCTCCCTCCACCCACTTTTCTGTTGTCTATCCCCCAGGGAGGAGGTCACATATAGTTCCTTGTAGTCGGTTCCCTCTTTCCAACCCACTCTCCCTCTACCCTCCCAGTATCACCACTCACACCACTGGTCCTGAAGGGATCATCCACCCTGGATTCCCTGTACTTCCAGTTCCTATCATTACCAGTGTACATCCTCTGGTCTAGCCAGACTTGCAAGGTAGAATTCGTATCATGATAGTGGGGGCGGGGTGGAAGCATTTAGGAACTAGAGGAAAGTTGTATTTTTCATTGTTGCTACATCGCACCCTGACTGGCTCATCTCCTCCCCAACACCCTTCTGCAAGGGGATCTCCAGTGGCCTACTAATGAATTTTGGGTCTCCACTCCGCACTCCCCCCATCATTCACTATGGTAAGATTTTTGGTTCTGATGATGCCTTATACCTGATCCCTTCGACACCTCGTGGTTGCATAGGCTGGTGTGCTTCTTCCATGTGGGCTTTGTTGCTTCTGAGCTTGATGGCCACTTGTTTACCTTCAAGCCTTTAAGATCCCAGACGCTATACTTTTTGATAGCCGGGCACCATCAGCTTTCTTCGCCACAGGGGAGACCTGGTAATGTTTCCAGAATATCTGAGCTGGAATGTGTTGGAGAAAATGAGTGGATACCCAGCAAGTGTAGACGAGGAACAACGAGGGATACACAGTTAAGGTGTGGGTATAGGAGTTCACATGTGTTTACTATACATGTTAGGGTATGTTTAAGAACACAGAGGAGAAGAATCACTTAACTAAAGTTTCCAGCATGTTGGGGGCTATCCTAAGTTGAATTAATAATGAGAAGGTCATATTTCTTTTTTCCATGAAGTAATAAGTCAATATCTTTACCGAACTGAAAGTATTTGAGAGTTGTTGGCAAAATGGCCAAATTCTTTGTGAGTCTGTGAGAAGAGGAGGAAATGGGGTTCAGGACAATGGGACAAGCAGAGAAAGAAGGGAAGCCAGACTCTCATAGTCCAACACTTTCTTAGTCATTCTGTAGGGACCTGGAAACAAAGGTAGATGAAAATATGAAAGAAAGAAGATGCAGAGGAAAGACCTGATGAGCCCAGGACCCAGCACCGAGCTCAAAGGTTGATTCTGGGACTTAAAATAAGGTTATATTTTTAAGAATATTTCTAACAAATATTTGTTAGCTATTATGTGCTAGACACTGTAAACTAAAGCATCAATTCATAAAGTATAATTGCTGACTTTTTCAGGCAGTAGAATAATACATTATTGAGGTATCAACAGCTAGTTGTTTGTTCAAGAACAGGTCTCCTTTTGTTCTGCAGAGCTCAGAAATCCCTAAAGTTCAGGAAAATATAGAGGGATTTGTTGAAAGAATACCAAAAAATCTCTCCAAAACAGTCTTAGTTACCCGGTGCTGCTGTAACACAAACACCACAAATGGGTGGTTTAAAGAACTGGAGTTATTTTTTTCCCACAGGTCTGGTTCAAATCAATGTGTTGCCTATGTTTATTCTTTCCTCGTTGGTAGCCCTGGGGATCCCATGTTTTTTTAAATTTCCCTTGTCTGTAGATTATCCGCACATGCCCTCTGTCCTTCCACTTTCGTACTTCTCTGTGTCTGTTTTGCTCACTTTGTAACTCAGAAGTGATCAGATTTCGTACCCATGGCTTTATCAACATATGTATTTCCAAACAGGATCATACTTACTGGTATAATATAAGAGCAGACATTTTGTTCTTATGTCAATTTTTATTCATAGTAACTCATGTGCAGAGTAGAACTGTACTCCATAGAATTTTCAAAGTTGTAACCTTTGGGAAGTAGACCACTAAGCCTTCTTTCTGTGGAGCCTCTGGGTGGAGTTGAACTTCAAGCTAGTAGTTGAGTGCTGGTTCAGGATATCAATACGTATTTGTGGGGTTTGTTGGCATAAGTCAATACATAATACAATCCAAGAACAGAAAAGTATACCTAGGTCTGCGGGGATTCCTACAAAGTCAAAAATGAGGGCTTGTTTTCTCATCTCTCACTGGGCAAGTAATTGATTTCTAATTCTTAGTGTCCACATTGATAAAAGGAAAACAATCTCTCCCATTCAGGGCTTGTTGTAAATATTAAAGAGAACATGAATGCAAAGAATTTAGCCCAGTGTCTGATGCATCTTAAATACCCACCAAGTGCTGGATGCAATTAGTTCTATTATTAGTGAAAATGTTATGTAGTAATTGACCCTGAATGGATTCTAATTCATCCCAGCCCCAGCTGTACAGAGTAGAACTGCTCCATGGTGTTTTCAAGGCTGTGAACTTTCCGAGGCAGGTTATCAGGCTAACCTCAGAGGTACCTCTGGGTAAATCGGAACCACCAATCGCTCAACTACTAATCTAGCATTTGACTCCTTGTAGCAACCGGGGAGTGGAGGACATTAGTGATAATCAACTATATAAATTATTCAGTTATTAAGTTTTATTTACTCAGGACATAAAAAAATATATTTATCTGAATGCAAAGTGTTTTCTGTGTGTTAAATGGTAACTATGTGATTAGTTTATGGGGTAAAATTAAAATCAGAATCACAATGCTATACCAAAATTGATCATTAATAATCATCTAAATTAACACTTATTAACAATGAAAAGGATGAGATGATGAAGAGATAAAGTTGGATATATATTTTTCTTATGCTTATAAGTATTAATATCATATCTGATTTTAGGTTTATTTTAAAGTCTTCATCTAATGACTTTTCCTTTAGCATTTTGACCTTAGTGTGACATGTAGCAAAATGTGATTTTTTTCAAGCCCAATGTTTCACAAACAAAATGTATGTTTATGTCCAATTGCATGCAAGCTGCTAATTATGGGCATCTTTTCCTATAGCTCACTATAAATCACTCATGCCTTTGGGGTTATATAGAAAACAATTTATGTTACAAAACAAAATCCACCCTTAAAAATATTTGCTCCAGAGTAAGGCAGGAAGAGTCACAGACTGTGATTATTTTCCCTTATGTGGATCTAAATATTAACATTCTTGAAGTTTTAAAGGTTATTTTTATGCTGCTCCTTTCTAAACAACTAAGTCCTCTGTTGTCTCTGATCTTTTTTCTACAACATACCCAAAAACTATGATAAAAAATGGAAAAACGGAGTCACCCAGGTTATTTGGTACTAAATGTAGAAAATAAAAACGCTTAAACAGAACTTAGAGCATTTTTAAAAATCAGATACAATAAATTAACTTGCATGTTTAAACACAGAAGATGGAAGTGCTGTTTCTTTATCTCCTGCACCTCTATGAACTACCCAACTGCCAAGGGAATTGCAGCAGTGGTGGCAACAGCAGTAATAGTTACAGGAGGAAGAAATGCAAGAAAAGAAGAGGAGGAAGAGAACAGGACTTCTGGATCAAGATAGCCACCAAGACTCATGCATAAAGAAATGTCTCCACAGAAAAACAGGAGAAAAATCAACATGAAAGAAAAACCAGGTACTTAGACTCTTGGAAGACAAGATAAAAGCTAAATGAGGAGAATCATCCACAACCAAGACAGACAAAGGGGAGGAGCAGGCAGATCTGTCATGCCTGGAAGAAGGATGGTACAGGGATGGAACTCTCTCTGTTTCTCCAGAGGTCATGGTTATTTGGAGAAGATACATGCCCACATGCCCACAAGTAGACTGGGGCTACAAAATCAATGTGGGGTATTTTCTGTGTCTATTTTCTCTTTAGGCAGCTGTTAGACCTCACGTAACTGGCAGGAACTGATGAGACCAATGCCTTCACACGCCCCGTGTGCTCTTAGTCACTCATGCCTGTGCTCTCCTGGCTGCTGGGGTGCTCCTTGCAACTGTGCTCTCCTGGCTGCTGGGGTGCTCCTTGCAACTCTTTATTGGGAATGGCTACTGCCAGCTACCTCAGAGCTGCAGGAAAGGGCTACCAACAGCAAACTCCTTGAAACTCTCCATCACAGCGTGCTTTCGAGGAATACCAGCTGCTAACAATCCCCAGTTGGTACATGTAAACAATGGAATACTCTGTGTTGCTAACGAATAATGATGAGACTGTAGCACCTTATGACATGAATGAACCTGGAAAATGTGGTGGTGGTTGTTTTTAGGTGCTATCAAATTGGTTCTGACTCATAGTGACCCTGTGTACCACAAGATGAAACACCACCTTATTCCCATGCCATCCTCACAATTATTCTATGTTTGAACCCATTGAAAGTTTCTGAACATCATTCTTCTGAATTCTTTTTCTGGTAGTTCCAGAATTTTTTCTTCTTCAAAAAAATCCTTTGGATCTGACTATTTTTCACAATTTTATGCCCATCTCTCTTGATTCTTTGTGTGAACTAAGATTGATGACTGTCTCTGAAACATCAAGATGCAGCTGCGAGGGCTGGAGGGTGGGTGGACCATGTGGGCATAAATGACTCCATCATGTAGTACAGGAAAAAATATAAACCACAAATGAAAAATCACCTTTTAAAAACTGCTGCTTGGGACGGCTCTTCCCTCTGCCCCAGATGAATTTACAGACTGGTACTGGACATATGGGTTAATATCGGACTTATGGACTTAATCTGACTGGGCTGGGATGTTTTCTTAATGTACAATTACTCTAAATCAGTGTTTTTCAACCTTCATAATGTCATGATCCTTTTAATACAGTTCCTCATGTTGTGGTGACCCCCCAACCATAAAATTATTTTTATTGTTACTTCATAACTGTAATTTTGCTATTGTTATGAATCAGGCAACCTCTGTGAAAGGGTAACTCAACCCCCAAAGTGGTCACGACCCACAAGTTGAGAACCTCTGCTCTAAATAAAGCTCTTTCCTATACACATATGAGTGTTTATGAATTTGTTTCTCTAATCAACTCATTCTAACACATGCTCTAATGCAGTGGTTTTCAACCTTCCTAATACTACGACCCTTTAATATAGTTCCTTATGTTGCAGTGACCCCCCCAACCATAAAATTACTTTCATTGCTACTTCATAAGTATAATTTTGCTACTGTTAGGAATTGGTTCAACCTCCAAAAGGGTCACGACCCACAGGTTGAGAACCACTGCAGTCTAATCTTTATTATTTTT
This sequence comes from Echinops telfairi, assembly GCF_000313985.2. Lineage (NCBI taxonomy): Eukaryota > Metazoa > Chordata > Mammalia > Afrosoricida > Tenrecidae > Echinops > Echinops telfairi. Next base: position 6,941,031 of record NW_022111367.1, on the reverse strand, counting down.
CTGTTTGTTGAAAATTTATTTTGTTGCTTTTGTTTTAATTGTTGAAGATGCTTGTTTCACATGTTGATTATAGTTCCTCTTCTTTTTTTCGTGTGTATGTTCATTGTTATAAATTGTCTTCTGAGTACTGCTTTCGTTGTTTCCCATAGTCTTGGCATGCTGTATGCTCATTCTCATTTGTTTCAAAGAATTTTAAAATTCCATTCCTTGTTTCATCAATCACTCAATGATTTTTAAATAGAATGTTACTCAGTCTCCAGATTGATTTTATTTTACCTTGCTCTACCTATTGTTGATTTTTTATTTTATGGTGTTTTCACATAGGATTTTGTGGGAGAAATATTTTTCTCTTCAATTATATAAAAGTTTGTATAGCATATTTTGAGGGTCTTTCATTGGGTGCATGTGATGGTTACCTACTTGGTGGGGTGGGGAGGTGAAAAGACAAAGCGATAGGCTAGACACATAGATTCCTACATTTATTTGGTTTATGGCCCTCTTTCCAGCAAAAAATTACCGAGTACCTGCCTGGAAATTTGAAAAATTTGTACTGTAGTCCATAATCCAGGATAAAGTGTTGTTTCTGGGTACTGTCCAGTCAGTTATAGATTCATAATCACCAAAGGTACTACAGAAGAGAGGAACTACAGCCCAGTCCTGCTCCATTCTCACAATTGCTCTTAGGCTTGAGTCCTTTCTTCCAGTCACTGTGTGAATCCATTCATCATTGGTGTTAGCAACTCAAATGTATAAGAGAGAGTTTTATATAAGGGGTAAGTGCACATCAAGAAAGCATCCCAACCCACAAGTCCAACGTTAGCCCATATGTCCGACACCAATCCACAAAGTCCTCCTCCATCTCACAAAACACACACTATGATGCCGACTGCAGGAGGAAAGCTGAGTCAGTGAACGTGTAAGCATCTTGGCGCTGGCGGGGGTCTCCACACAGCTGCTCCAGCACCCAGGGCTGTATCGGGGTAGGTCCATGCGGCTTCTCCTCAAGGATGTCTCACAGGAAGTGAGCCTTGCCAGTGAAGCAGAGAACTGGCTAAGGCAGCTGCACCCTAGTCTGACCATCACAAAGCAAGAGACCTGAGAACTAGAAAGGTGAGGTTCACTGAGCCATTTATCCCTCCGCCCTTCAATTACCCCAAAATATGTTTATTGGCCAGGTTGGCACAATAAACTTTAACTATTTCAGTGTTTCTCTTTTTTTTGCCCCTCTGATTTACCAAGCAAATGACCAGTCTCTCCTGATCACATGTCCAAAGTGCTAGAGGCTAAGTGTCACCATATTTGCTTCCAAAGAACATTCTAGATGCCTATCTTCCAAGACAGATTTGTTTGTTCTTTTGGGAGTCCATGGTATTTTTAATATTCTTTGCCAACAGTGTAATACAAATGCATTAATTCTTTTTTGGTCTTCCTTATTCAATGTCCCGAATTCACCATCAATATGAGGCAAATGATAATACATTGGTTTGGGTCAGATATACCCCAGTTCTCAAAATACACTAAAGAGATTTTGTGCAGCAAATTTACCCAATAAAAACTGTCATTTGACCTCTTCACCATTGCTTCCTTGAATATTGATTATGGACCCTAACAAGACTAAATCCTTGAAAACATCCCTTTCTCCATTGTGAGGATTTGAATTTTCTTTATATTGAGTTGTCATCCATACTGAAGGCTCTAATCTTGGATCATCACCAGCAAGTACTTCAAGTCCTCCCCATTTTCAGGAAGTGAGCTTGTGTCATCTACAAATCACAGGTTCTTAATAAGCCTTCTTCTGATCCTGATGCCACATTCCTTTTCATATAGACCAGTTTCTCTGATCATTTGCTTAACATATAGATGTATTAAATATGGGGAAAGGAAAAAAACCTTGATGCACACCTTTCCTGATTGCAAACCTTGCAATATGCTGTTGTTCTGGTCACACGACTGCCTCTTGTTCCATGTACAGGTTCTGCAAGAGCACAATTTCAAAGTCGAATGGAAAGTAAATGTCTAGAAAAGAACGATGGAATATATATACTAATATGTCGGATACAATTGATGTATGTATTGTAACAAGAGTTGTAAGAGCCCCAATAAGATGATCTAAAAGAATACATACCTTGCAGAGGGGTAGTGGGGAGGAGATGAGTCACTTAGGGTTCAGTATAGCAATAATGAAACCCACAACCTTCTTCTAGTTCTTAAACTAGACTACCCTGACCCCAATTCTACCTTGCAAACCTGGTTAGACCAGAGAATGCACAATGGTACAGATGGGAAATGGAAACGTGGGGAATCTAGGACAGATGAACCCCTCAGGACCAGAGGTGACAGTGGCGATATCAGGAGGGAAGGGGGGGGGCGAGTAGAAAGGGGGAATTGATCACAAGGATCTACATATAACCTCCTCTCTGGGGGATGGGCAAATGAAGGATGGGTGAAGGGAGATGCCGGGCAGTGTAAGATAAGACATAATAATAATTTATAAATTATTAAGGGTTCATGAGGGAGGAGGGAGTGGGGAGGGAGAGGGAGAGGGGAAAAGGAAAATGAGCTAATTCCAGGACCCAAGAGGAAAGCGAATTTTGAGAATGATGAGGGCAACAAATGTATAAGTGTGCTTTACAAAATTGATCTATGTATTGTGATGAATTGTATCAGCCCCAATAAAATGATTGAAAAAATAAGCCTGGAATTTTTATTCTCCTCAAGGCTATCCATTATGTATTATGGTCCACATATTGCATAGTCAACAAAATACAAGTAAACATCTTTCTGGCATTCACTGTTTTCAACCAACATCCGTCTGTCATCTGAAATGATATACTTTGTTCCACATCCTCTTCTGAATCTTTTCTGAATCTCTGAGAGCTCCCTGTCAATGTATTGCTGCAACCTTTGCTAGATAATCTTCAGAAAAATTTTACTTACATGTGATATCAATGATATTGTTCTATAATTTGAGTATTCTGGTGGGTCACCTTTCATTGGAATGGGTACAAATATGGATCTACTAGGCATAGACAAATGAGTGCTTCCAGCGCTTCATCAGCTTGTAGAAACATTTCATTTGGTGTACTTTCATCTCCTGGAGTTTTGTTTTTGGCTAATACTTTCAGTTACAGCTTGAACATTTTCCTTCAGTTATGTTGGTTCTTGCTCATAGCTACTTCTTGAAATGGTGGAATGTCAACTAGTTCTTTCTGGTACAATGATTGTGTATTCTGTCCATCTTCTTTTTGATGCTTCCTGCATCATTGAACATTTTGCCCATGTAACATTTTAATAGTGCCCCTTGGGGCTTGAAAAAAATTTTTTTTGAGCTCTTTCCCTTTCAGATAGGTTGAACACATTCTTCTTTTTGGTTTTCCATCTCCAGGTCATTAAAATATTGGGTTCTCTCTTCTATAGATGTCCTTTGAAATTTCTGTTCAGTTCTTTCACTTCATCCTTTCATCCATGTGCTGTCACTACTCTACAATTAAGAGCAAGTTTCAGGATCTCTTTTGACATTCACTTTGATCTTTTCTTTCTTTCCTGTCTTTTTGATGACGTTTTGATTTCTTCATGAATGATGGTCTCGATATAATCTCACAGCTCTTCAGGTCTTCTGTAATTGGTGTTTAATGAAGCAAATCTGTTCTGGAGATGGTCACAAAATTCAGGTGGGATATGTATCGCCCAGGCATATTTTGGCTCTTGTGGACTTTAAAACTTCAGCTTCAACCTGAACTTACATATGAGCAATTGATTATTTGTTCCACAGTCAGCTGCTAGCCTGGTTTTAGATCCTGATAATGAGTTTCTCGATCGTGTCTTCCCACGGATGTAGTCGATTTTTTCCCTCTGCATTCCGTCTGGAGAAGTCACTGTTTCTGTTGTTGAAAAAAAGTATTTGCAAGTTTTGGGTGTTGCAAAATTCTATCATACAAACTCCACCTACTTTTCTATTACCACGACCACATTTTCCAACTACGTGCCAACCTCTTTGTTTCCAACTTCTGCAAGCCAATACTTATCAATGTAACTTGAGTATATATTTTTTCAGACTGAAGTAGTTCGTAGAATTCTTCAATTTCTGCAGCACTGGCTTGTTTGGTGTATAAATTTGAATAATAGTTGCATCAATTGGATTTCCTTGAAGGTGGATAGATATAATCCTATCACAGAGAGCATATGAAATTGTCTTTTTGGACCATGAATGCAATCCCTTTTGATTGTGTCATTCCTGGCAGAGTGAACTATTTGGTTTTGAGATTCAAAATGGCCAATCCAGTCCAATTCGAATCACTAAAGCCTGGGATATCTTTTAAATTCCATTTCATTTTGTATGACTTCTAATTTTTCTAGATTCATACACATTTCAAGTTCCAATTATTAACAGATGTTCTTAGCTGTTTCTCCTCATTTTGCATTGTGCCCTGTCAGCAAATAAAGGTCCCAAAGGCTTTACTTCACTCATGTAATTGTGTTCAATTCTGCTTTGAGAAGATAGATTTTCCTTAGCTTTATTTTGAATGCCTTTGAACCTGAGGATCTTCTTGCACTGTATTTGACCATATTCTGCTGTTATTCACGAGGTTTTCAGTACTTGACAATATTTCAATGTTGTTCGTAAGTTTTCAGTGTCTCATTCCTCTGACGTGGACAACCCATTCCCTCTTTACAGTCTGTTTATAGTTCTGTTGAAACCTGTTCGCTCTGGGTAACTCTGCTGGTATTTGAAATATCAGTGATATTTCAGTGATAGCTTCTAGCATCACAATAACACACAACCACCACAGTATGGTAAACTAAAAGAAAAATGGTGGAGGACACATGTAGGTACTCGCTTTGGCAGTCTCTCTGGTTTATTCCAGTGCTGCCCACACCACCGGGCACAGCATTGTTCCTCCCTTTGGGAAACAATAGGCTGGAAAGTGTTAACATATAGAACTGGGTAAAACCAGTAATTATTATTGTTCTTGATATATTGATTGTTTCAGTAACTACTTCACCTTTCCTAGTCTCTATTCCCTCATCTTTAAAAATGGGAAATAATAGTTTACTCACCCTTAAGGTTGTTGCAAAGATTAAATAGTTATTATAAAGCTTAAATACTGGAGACAATGGTAGTGCAGTGGGAATTGAACGGGAAGATAGTACTCCAGAACATGGAAAAGAGAAATCAAAGGAGGTAGGTCAGGATAGTCAGGGTTTGATAAATAGTTTAAGTTGATGAATTCAAATTGATTATCTAAAATATAACCTCCCGTCTAATTCACAATAAAAATTGCATTAAGTTAAGTCCTGCACCTTACGATAGCTTTTGTCAGAGATTAGAATTGCAACTCCTGCTTTCTTCAGATTCCATTAGTTTGATTTACTTTTCACCATCCTTAGATCCTCAACCTGTGCTTTTCTGTGAGCTTGAGATGTGTCTCTTGCAGACAACAGATTGATGTGTTTTGTTTCCTAATTCCAGTCAGTGAGCCTTTATCTTTTAATGGGTGAGTTCAGACCATTGAAGTTTGGAGTAATTACATCCATCTTTGCATTCTTTGTTGTCATCTCGTACTTTCTGTGGTGCATTTTTTCCCTCCCTCCCTCCTTATCTGTGTTGTGTATGTGTGGGGGGCATTCATTCTTGCCTTCTTTTCACCATTGGGTCAAAGATGACTTGGGCATTGCTTTTAGTGCATCTGGGATCTTAAAGGCTTGAAGGTACACAGCCCTCTATCAGGGAAGCAACAAAACCCACATGGAAGAAGCACAGAAGACTGTGTGATTATGAGGTGTCTATAGGAAGAGGTATCAGAAGTTCAAAAACTGCTTGGTCCAAAGCCATTCTCAAAATTAATTAGGAATTGGATCATTGTAATCCATAAAGTTTTCACTGGCTCGTGGTTAGAATTAGATAATCAGGTCTTTCTTCCTAGTTTGCCTTTATCTGGAAACTCCACTAAAGCTTGTTAAGCATCATAGCAAGATAAAAGCCTTCACTGACAGATGAGTGATACTTGTGCACAACGTGGATTGGTCAGAAATGTAACTGAATGGCATGTGAGAATTCTACAAGTGCACTATGACTGCCCTCGCTAATTTTAACAGAAACCTTAAAAGTGAGTACCGTTAATTGATCATTTTAAAGAAGAGGGAACTAAGACTTGGAGAGGTAAAGTAATTAGTAACTAGCGACAGAGTTAAGAACAATGACCCTATCCAATTTCTCCCTTATGAGCTCTAGTTTTGAGATACAGAACATATGCCATATACCACAGTATTCTCTTCTCACCCACACAAGAAAAATCAGATTAAAAAATATAAAATCATTTTATTGGGAGTTCTTACAGATATAACAATCCATAGTTCAATCACATCAAGCAGTGTTGTACAATTGCTACCACTATCATTTTCAAAACATTTTCCTTCTTCATGAACTCTTTGATATCAGCCCCTCTTTACCACCTCTCTCCCCGATCAGACCCCCCAGGAAACATTATTCCTTTTTTTTTTTTAATAATAGTTTTTTTTTATTTTGCCATAGCTTATGCAATCCAATATATACATTCACATACAATTTTGTTGTTAGATCCCGTTGAATAGGGTTCTATAGTCATCAGTGCCATCACTACCCATTCCATCACCTTCACCCGCTCTTCCCAAAGCCTCAGGGACCCATTAGTCCTGTCATTGTTCTTGGTGGGTTATCTATCTTGGTTTTCATGTACCGAATGATCTCAAATATACAAATGAACATATGCAAATTTAACATGATGAATGAGGTAAAACAAATAAAAACCATAACAGTAAGGGGCAGAAATATTAAAGAACTAGAGGATAATTTTGTGATTCATCAGTGCCATATCATACCCTGGATTTATCATCCCTTTGTGTGGTCCTTCTGAGAGGGACTGTCCAATTATCATATAGGTGGGTTTTGGGTCTCCACTACATCCACACCTCTTCACATTAATTTGGTTGCTTGTGTTTTAACTTCTGATACTTCTCATCAACACTTCATAATCACATAGGCTGGTGTGCTTCTTCCGTGTAGGCTTTGTTTCTTCCCAGATAGATGGCTGCTTGTTTAGCTATAAGCCTTTAAGACCCCAGATGCTATATCTTTTAATAGCCAGATACCATCAGCTTTCTTCACCACATTTGCTTATGTACCCATTTTTTCTTCAGCAATCATGTCAGGAAGGTGAGTATTTACAATGCCACAATTTTAGAACAAACCATTCTTGTACTTTGGTAAGACTTAAGTAGAGGCCCAAAGTCCTTCTACTTCCTTGTTGCATTTGTATATATATGTACAAACACACACACACACACACATATATTTTTTTTCTTCTTCCCTCTTTTTATCCCCCTCCTACCCCACTATTCTGTTTAGCTGTTGTTCACCTGTCAGTATTTCCTCTCTGATACAATTTAATTGATTAAAATCGACCAGAAAATCTACACCCACTTCACCATCAATTTTAGAACACTTACTAATCCCCTGTAACCATCATTGCTGGCTCCCCACTCACTCCTTCCATTCCTCCCCTCCCATTCCCTCCAGGAACCGTTGGGTCAGTCACTGTCTCCATATGATTGCCTATCCTGTCTATCTTGTATAGCTAAACACCAAACAAAAACAAAACCATAAACTATACAGATAGTCGCAATCCTAACATAGAGCAGATTAATATCTATTTGTTAAATGAGAGAAGGACATGTTACAAACTGAGGTAGTTAGTTTATTGTGCCAACTTGGCCAATAAACACATGTGGGGTTAATTGAAGGGCGGAGGAATAAATGGCTCAGTTAGATTTACCTTTCTAGTTCTCGGGTCTCTTGCTTTCTGATGGTTGGACCAGGATGTAACTGCCTTAGCACTTCCCTGCTTTAGCTGGCAAGGTTCACTTTCTGCAAGACATCCCCAAGGAGAAGCCACATGGATAAGGTGACCAGATTTTAACATTGGTAAAGTGGGACACCATTGGCCGGGGGCGGGGGGTGGGGGTGTTCTTGATTAAAAATTTGGTCTATATGGAGCAACAAAATTTTCGTAGAATGCAAAAATAGTATTGTAATATATATTTTTTAATTTCAACATAAGTACAATTTACATATATAATACATTTAAAATTATGTATAGTATCATTTCATTCTTTGGCATATTTCTCATTTGAGTGAATTTTTTTTTAGTAGATTGCTGTCGTTGTTTAAAAGGTCATGACATTTTTCACAAGAATTTGTTAAATTATATTTCACACAAAATGGCTTTCAAAGTCTCAACACTTAATTGTGAATTTTCTGATATCCACACTTTATTTACTGTGGAAAAAACGCGTTCAGTCGCAGCATTAGTTCCTGGTAAGGACAGCGCGTATTCCACAATTTTTAGTGCATTATTGTATGGAACATGGTTTGTTTCAAAATGATGAAATATTTCTAACCATTTGTTCTCTATTGTGATTTTTGCTATGCCCAAGATTTAACTCTTTCCTTATCAATATATGTTTTTAAATAATGATACCTCATTAAAAAGATCATTTTTTGAAATATTACTACATAGGAAATTTTAGTAATATGATCAAATGATTTTTGCACATCAGTCCAGTACTGTCTGTTAAATTCAAGAAAATGTATGTATTTATGAAATAAATAAATAAATTACTTCCCTAATTTATCTGAATAGCTGATTTGTTGACATCACTTGTTTAACTAGCACTAGCACGCAGTATGATGTGTATCATCTGAGAGACAGTTACAAAATGTTTTCATCATTGCCAATGCCAAAAAATGCCATTGTTCATTAAGTCCAAATAATGGTGGTCGAATTCTAACAACTGATCAACAATGTGAGCTTGATAAGCAGTTCTCAATAATCAGTTCTCAACAATTATTTGTTATTATTAAAGTTTAACATTATAAAATTAACAAAAATAATATAAAACTCATATCCTGGCGAAGTAGGCACATGGCAGCCAAAAACTGTATATTCCCTTCCCGTTCTCCCTCCGTTCCCTAGCTTGTCATGCATTCTTTCCAAAAATCAGGACTTTTTAAAAATGCCGTGTGATGCAGGACAAATTGTTAAAAACCGGGACTGTCCCGCCAAAAGCAGGACGACGTCTGGTCACCTTACACATGGGCCTCCTCTGATGCAGCCCTGGGTGCTGGAGCAGCCATGTGGAGAGACCCCTGCCAGTGCTGAGATGTTTACACTCTCAGTGACTCGGCTTTCCTCCTGCAGTTGGCATCATTGCGTCTGTTTAGTGAGATGGAGGAGGACTTTGTGGATTGGTGTTGGACATATGGGTTAATGTTGGACTTGTGTGCTTGGGCAATACTGGGTTGGGATGTTTTCTTGATGTGCACTTAACCTTTACATAAAACTCTGTCTTATACATGAGTTGCTGTTGATTTGTTTCTCTAAAGTGCCCAGACTAACACACAAACCATCAGTCCAGTCCCCATTTCTTTCAGGGTTACACATCCCTGGTCCCTCTTACCTAACAACACAAACACCCTTTTAGTCTTCAGCATTTGTGCCCGAAACATGAGCATCCTAAAAGTCCCCATTGCACTTCCTACAGTCAGGGATGGAGGTGTCTATGGCCCCCTAAGTACACCCTCCATCCCCGTTACACCTTTACACCATCAGTGTGGCACCCTTGTGAGTAATCCACAACCAGTTCAGATGGGGTGCCAAGTGCTTCCCCTGAGTCAGATGTCTATGATCTGGATTTTTCGTGGCTTTGCCCCTGTTACTGGTCTGTTGCACTCCCCTCTTGATTTTCCCCCATGTGGGCAGGTCCGACCCACCTCTGTCCCACAACTGTGTCTTTAGGGTTGTCCTCTGCAGCACTGTCATCTAGGGAGAGGATGTCAAGTCTTGAACTAAGGCCGGCCTGCAGTCGTCTCTGAGAGTGGGCTGCTCCAAGCAGAAACACAGATAATTGAATGTCATGTTAGCTAGCCTGATAGAGGGAGTGGACGTTGGCTTTATTTAAAGTTATTTGGGTTGTAATATGTGTTTATGTCTAGTTATACTCCACTTTGTGTCCTTTGGTCTAAGATATATTTGAACAGTGCAAATTACATGAACTTAGAAATTTCCCCAAATATAATTTTACCTTTATTAGGAACTGAATGGCAGGTAGTTCCCATTTTTGTCTTAAAAGGGGGCCAGAAATAAGAATTATTGTACAATAAATATGCAGCCCTGGTGGCAGAGTGGGTTACGTGATTGATTCCTAACCGCAAAGTCAGCTATTCAAACCCAACAGCTGCTCCGAAAAAGAAAGGTGGCTCTTTCTGTTCTTGTAAAGATTTACAGCCTCGGAAGCCAAAGAAAATGTTCCCCTCGGTCCTACAGTGCTGTCATGAGTCATAATCAACCAACTGGTATTGAGTTTGGTACAATAAATAGAGATTTCAATGTTCAGAACCTCAAAATGGGCCTGTCAGAGTTCAAACTCTTCTATTCAAATCAAAATGTTCCAGTCTTGTTCCAGGATGGCACAACTTCCCCACCTGTGCACAGAAACTCTGAGAGGAAAAGTTTGAATTTTTCTTATAAAGAGGCTTGGAGTCAACTTCACTTCGATATATTTAACAGGAATTATATATTTGATTCTAGATATTAAAAGGTGTTGGGAAATGTTTACTGCATGATTGGAAGATGAAAAATTTAGATCTCCAAAATATATATGAAAGTGCTCTCAAGTTTTATAGTTTCAACCCTTTAAGTGGTCATCACATAAGGGAGGACGTGTATGTGCCATTGCAATTCTCTCATTGATTCTCCAGTCTTCTCAAGCTGGGTTCTGGCCTTGAGGATCCAACTTGTAGTCTCCGTATCGATTGCACAGCCTCCCAGACCAGAAAAATGAAAAACCTGATGTCATCTAATCAATTGTAACTCATAGCGAGCCCATAAGACAGGAGAACTGGCCTTTGGGTTTCCAAGACTTTAAATATTTTAAAGGCTGCCAAGTTCCTGGTGGGTTTGAACCACTGATCTTATGTTTGGCAGCTCAATGTGTACCCAACTAGCCTTATGGGTCCATGTGCCGCTTACCATGGAAGCCCCTTAATACCTAACTCTTCTCAAATATTTCCTACCTTTTTTATCCTCTCCTGCAATTTCTTGGTCTGACTTCTGCTCATATGTAACACTAGGGTCATAAGTTAATAAATTATTATAATTTACTAGCTTTAAGTAGAGTGGAACACCATATCTGAGAAACTCGAGCTGATGCAGTCTTTGCAATGCAATTTTCTGAATCACATCACTCTCAATCACCTCAGGAACAGTACTGTAAACCAAGGCACACACACAAACTTTTTTGTTGAGCTGTGTAATAATAGTTAAGATTTATGCAGTTTTACATGCTTTGCAGGAACTGATATACATTGCATCATTGAATCCTCATAACAGTTTAAGCAGTTATGGTTATTTATAAGCTCTCAATTATGCAGCTTTTAAGCCTGATACAAATTAAGTGACAGGGACTGAATCCAGCAACCCAAAGTAAGAGCACCGATTCTGCATTTCAGTTTGGGTTTTAGAAGTGGTGTATGTAGGTTCTGCTGAACTGATAGTTCAGAGAAGACAGCCCCTCAAAGTGTAGGGCTTTGTTTTGAGTGGTGGTGAGGGGGGACTGAGGAACCCACTCTCTTCACACTGGACTCTCTTTATGTTTCCTTTCTCTACTACCGACCTGAAAAGGAGGTGGTACTCTTTGCAGTGGACCTGATAGACCTCCATAAGTGTAACATGAGGTGAGTGAGACATTTGCTCTGTGCAGGATTTATGTGGGCCCCCAAATTTAATAATCAAAGTGAATAAAATTTTAATACAATATTTTTAAAGGAAATAAATATGCACAAGATTACTGAAGAACTAAATGTCAAGATTTAAATAAAGGTCGGATCATTGCAGTCCTGGGTCTGCTGGTTACCAGACCCCAGAATGGAGGCTAGGCAAGAGGATGTGCCAGTGGATTGTCTTCTGCTCATGGCCAACCTGGTATCCTCACCCTCTGGGGGACTTTCTTAGACTCTTAGTAATATTCTGGTTCTTCTAACCAACTCTCTGTGCAGGTGTCTTACACAGAGACTTCATGAAATAAGAGGAACCCACAAGGAGGTACTCTGGAAGGCATCAAACCCCAAACCAATCAGTTGACGTCACATCAATTCCAACTCATGGTGATCTGCACTCTATTGGCCACTGAAAGCTGTGATCTTTCTGACGTAGAGAACCAGGCCTTTCTTCCAAAGTGTACCTGGGTCAAGCTGCCAAGCCTTTGTGTAACAGTCAAGCCCTTAATCATTTGAACCACTCAGCAATTCTTTTGTAGCCAGCACCAAGGCAATGTTTCCTCATCCAGTGTGACTTTTAATTGGTAGACTTTTTTTTCAATAATATATTTTAAAAAGTGAAACTTCCTTCTCTTTGCCTTTTTACTACAAAACCTGACTAAAGGAGTCCTTGAAAAAAGAGACAGTCAAAGCCTTTCCAGTTTTAGATCTGTGTGCTGGACCATTCTCGGTTTCTCTTATTTACTACTTGGGGTGTCAACTTAAGAAAACATTGGCTCTCTGACCAGCATGTCATCAATGTCTTGCCAGTCCCTTCCATGGACTTGTCTGTCCCTAGTAGCCTGGGCTCTGAGTACTCAGACCAGCAGGCATGGTGCTGCATATGAATAACTGCTTCCCACCCAAAAAGACATTTCATTTATTATTTTTAAAATATTTTCTTTGGGCTCCTTCAATCCTTGGGGAGATTTGTTTAATGAATAGCAAATAAATCCCTAACCAGACTGTTGTTATAAATAACCATGGCATTAATTCAAGCCATTTGCCTTGGAAATCTTTTTTGGAGGGGTGGGAGAGGGTGGGTAATTTAACCTCTACATTTGGGATATTATTTTACTTAAAATAACTACAACATCCATAATTTCTTCTTACAGTTTTTTTTTTCTTGTGTCAATTTCCTAATGAGAGGCTGGGTCCCTTTAGTACCTTTGGTTTCCATGGCCTCAATTTCATGTGTTTATTCTGGTTAGCTAGAATAAAACAGAAGAAAAGGGCAATGACCCACTTTCATTGGGGCCTATTCTCATTAGAGGATGACCACTTAAAATTTGATCCCCAACAAAAACTTACTGTGTGTCAAAAAACAAGACCCAGGGCAAGTCTTTTAAATGATCAGTTAGAAAACATTTAGAAAGTCAGATGTTTCCACACGATGGCTATTTCTTCACAGCTGCAGGTATTTTCAGAGCTATTATTATTTTCATCCATGTGGAACTGATCCTGCCTGCCTGCCATTCTTTGCCTAGAATCAGGTACAGAGTAACACATTAATAATGGGCTAAAGTGTCTAGAATGGCTAATGACTCTGTAAGAGTATGTTTGAACCTATGGTCTATGAATTTGAGATTCGATGAATCAATCTAGTGAAATAATGTCTTTCTGAGGTGCATCTGGATGGCCAGCAGAGGAGGACATGCTTCCTGTTAGACTTTTGATCACTGTCACTGGAAGTTGCATTTTGAGTCTGCAGAAAGGCCCCTTAAAATGATTGTTGCCTCGGCTGGCTTGCCACTGTTTGGTTAAATAGGTGTCAAGGCTCTCTTCCTTCTCCTGGAAAATGGAAACAACAGTCAAATCTGCAGCACAGGGTGTCTGTGGGGATTCGGTTCAACAATAATCCATAGATGTGCTTACACCATGTAGATTCGCAGCTAACACCAAATAAATGCTGCCGGATATGCACTTGCTCTTTCTGTGTTCATCCTTAGAGCTGCACTTTGGCCGTTTTGTAAAATTCTTTGCTCTCAGGGGGATTGTTCAGAGCTAAAGTGTGGCAGTTAGATTTCATGTTAACTTGAATATGTATGAAAGTGTATGGGAAGAGTCCACCCTGTAAGTCAGATAGCAGCTTGATGCTATCTCATGGAAGGTCTGAATTTTGTAAAGGGAAAAAGCTGGGAACTTTATTCTTCTTCTTCTTCTTCTTCTCCTCCTCCTCCTCCTCCTCCTTCTTCTTCTTCTCTCTCTCTTTCTCTCTCTTTCCCCCCTCCCCCACTCTGTCTACAGGGGAAACCCCATGGAGGCTGTCCAACCTTGGGAACTGTCATCACCCTGCCATGTTTCCACTGACTTTGGTCACACAAGACTGCACCCACTGGCCTGTGATTTTCCTTCTTCCTGCTTCACCATTCTGCATCATCAGCCTGCATCTAGTGAGTCTGAAGAGGGCCCTGGCTTGCATCAATCTTACGGACTTGCCTTGGACTGAGCTGTGATGCCTTCTTTAGAAAAGATTACTTCTCAATATGAAGCACTTTCTTATATATCCTTGAGTGTCACTGGATTGGTTTCTCTAGAACGTACCTAGAAAGTGGGGTGCTTTGTCTAGCCTATGCTGCATGACCATCTGGTGGAGTTGGGTTTTCCCTCTCCTATGGGTAGCTAGAGAGGTCAAATATGGCCACACAGTTTACTTGGTTGGTTTCTGGAATGGGCTTGGGAAATGAAACTTGATTGTTAGAAGCTGTCTTTGGTTACACCCATCTGAAATGGTGAAAATGAATGCGATAGATGTTAAATTGCACCTCAGGGGAGGAAAGAGCTCTTGGACTTTTCTGAGGCAAAAGGCTTGCTACTTGTGAAATAAACAAGGAAGAGTTGAACTTGAGTGTTCTAAAACTGAATTGTGTTTAGGATCTGGCTGTATTATGATTATATTGATGTCTCTTTCTTACTGTTATTGATATAATGTGTGGTAGAAATGAATATTGGGAATTATCAGAGAGAGTTTGTAAGCCCATTGCCTTCAGCCATTACAAAGAGATTTTATGAATTGTCTTCAAGGAAAGGTCTTTTGTTTAGAAACTGTAAACTCCCCACCCCACCCCACCCCGCCCCACCCCACACCACCCCAGTGCTTTAAGTGCTAATATATTTGCATTTGAAAAGACATGCAACTTGAACTGTTGGGAAACTGAAGGTAAAAAAGGACTGAACATTAAAGAGACCCTGCAGGCAATCTGAACTGCCCACTAAGTGAACACCTGGATCCACTTGTTGAATGGAAGTGGGGGACAGGAAGTAATGGAGAGATGGGTTAAGTCTGACCACTGATACCCATGGACTGTGGTTCAGCAAAACTAGAGGAGAGATGAAAACAGGCTGGTTGGTCTGAAGTTTAAAGATTTGTGCACAGCTTGAGCCTAAGCATGAACTAGCCTGTGGGGGCTAGGGTAGTTGAGAATTTGTGAAGAGGGCAGTGGTCTGTAGCAGAAGGAGTAATACGGGAACTCCCTGGCTTATAGTACCTATTGACCCAGCTTGGAATGATAGACTAAGTTAACCAGAACCTAACCAGAACATGGCCAATTGAAGAGGAAAATATTTGAACTTGTGATCTGTGCACACTGTCAGCTGATTTCATGGATGACCTGACTTGATTGGACTTTGCTTATGGATGCAAGCTCATGTTTCAACTGGAATTGTTTTATTCTTCTCATCAAAGGACATGCTTGATTCCTCAGAGCACTGGGTTGATAGAAATGGGCAGTTTAGAAATTGGATACCACAAATTGGGGGAAGATAAAGATATGAAGAAGTTGGCTTGCATAATTTGATGGGTGGGAGAAGATGTTAATAGGATCATAGCATTAGGGTGTAGGTCTTCACAAAACTGCAATTGTCAAGCATAAAATATTTTTGTTTTGTTCACTTTTAGAATATCAAGTTTAAATGGGGCTGGAACATTTTCAGTTGTATGTGTTGGTTGTATCATGTTATGCACTGTGTTAGGCAGGGTTGACTGGAAACAAATCCAAACATATATCCACGCATATATGTATAAGAAAGAGCTATATATATATGAGGAAGTACATGTATGTCAAGAGAACACCCAGCCAGTCCCACTCAAGTGCGTAAGTTCAATGCTTGTCCATAAGTCCCTCTTCAGACTCATGAAGCCACATGGAATGATGCAGAATGCAGGAACATCACGGGCTGGTGGGTGCATAGTATTGTGGATCAATTGGCAGTGTAAATCTCCAGGGCTCTGGCAGCCATCAGGTTCAGCAAGCCAGAAGGTGAAAGTAGAGAGAAGGTAGGGACTGGGATGGGGTATGGTGCAGGCAGCCTCCAGATAGTCATTTGTCTCGGTTCCACCTCCAAAGGAGGTCATCAAACTAAGACCTGATTGAAGGGCTAAACTCCACCCATATCTTCTTACAGGTGCCATTTTGGAACAAAAAACCCTGTCAGTCACAGGCACAAATATGATTTTATTATTGTCTTTGGTGATTATCTATCCTTAAAAAGTTGTGTAAAAGAGAATGATGATGGCAACAAATGTGCAAATGTGCTTGACACAATGGATGTATGTATGGATTGTGATAAGTGTTGTACGAGCTCCTAATAAAATGATTTTTTAAAAAGTTGTGTAAAGGTGTCAAATTGACAAAAGGATGGTCTGTGATGGCTAGGGATTATGTCAACTAGACACTCCTGGGAAAGGTAGGGAGGAACCCAACCTATCAATTGGGTCACAGCCTAAAGTAACCTCTTTGGTGTCATAAGCCTTTTTGTATACAAGTAGGAGACACTAGGAATTTCCTTTCTCAGCCCCTTCACCTTCCTGCTTTCTGGAACCTTGCCTACATCCATGTGGGCCACCTTGCCCTGAGAGTTGTTAGCACCCTGCCATGTTTCCACTGACTTGGGTGCATGTGACTTTGCACCTACCAGCCTGTGATCTTTGTGTACGCCACTGCCCCTTCCTGCATCATCTGCCTATACCTACATGCATCTGAATAGGGCCCTGTCTAGCATTGAATTTATAGATTTGATTTGGATTGGGCTGGAATGCCTTTTTGATAGAAAATTATTTTTAATATAAAGCACTTTCTTACACATATATGAGTGCCATTGGATTTGTTTCTTTAGACACATATTAGACAAACACATAAGATGAGACTCTAAGCTTCAAGTGAAATGTTCATGTTAGAAGAAATCGGTTCAAGTGTGGATTTGTCATCTTGAGAAGCACATATACCTCTCTTAAGCCTCCATAAAGCTCAGCATCTTCAAGCCTGAAAGCATGGGCTCGTCTGGACCACATGGGACACAGAAGGCATCTGCTCCATCTGAATTTTGCTCATATGTCCAACTAGTTTAAGTTTGATCATTATATAGATCATAAAAAACACTAGACTTCGCTGGCCTTGAAAAATAGCAAAAAGGAAAAGGAAGAAACATCTATCACAAAATATTAAATGCTGAAAGGAGATACGACATACTCACATAGCCAGAGCCTCCCTTAATCCTTCTCTCAAGAAAAACTTTTGAGATTGGTGGATAACTCTCAGGCGCTTAAGCTCCAGAACTCTGCAAAGGAATGGAAACCTCTGCTAATTATATCTCTGCTCCTCATAGGGAGGAATTGGCACAAAGAATCCCATAAAAAGTCATGAATTCTGTGCTGCCCGGCAGGAGGCCTGTGGACCCAGCCACTCTCTTCCACTCTCTAGACATTAGCAGTGAACTGACAGCCCCCTCCTTCTTATTCCCTGATAATTAACACCCACTGCCCCCGTAACATAATTGGGACTGTTGAATCTGAACTTGGGCAGGAAGCTTTACAGGCTTCTGAGCTCTGGGGCTGAGGAGATCCACTCATAGCATGCCAGCCAGATAGGGGTCTCTGTGGACAGAATGCATAAGGACTGGACTGTGGCAGAACTTCCCTAGAGCACCAGTAGGCAATAGGACTAGGTGCAGAATTGGGAGGACATGTATTAGGGGAGATAATCAACAGAGCAGTGATTGAGTATTTCTCCACAGGTCCAGGATTCAAAATGTTAGCATCTACCTGCCTGAAGGCCCATGTTCAAATAGAAACTGGCCCAACTCTGACATAGAGGACTGTCAAGAATAATGTCAGCATGCAATATCGTGAATAGTCTCTTCTCTCCCATGTCAAGTTGATCTGGTCAATCAATGCCTGTTACCCCTTGGTGTCATGAGAACCTGCTTCAAAATGTTGACAAAGGCGATATATGATTGTGTTCTGCTGTGGGCTCATACTGGCAGTAGGCTGATGCCAAACTGCCTGAAAACTCTTGATTACTCAGGTTTCATTAAAAGGGCATGAGGATTGCCTTTTAGTCACAAACAAATATAAAAAGCAAACAATAACACTGTGCCTCAAAAACAGCAGTCAATCTCTGCACATGTGTGAAAGCAGAAGAAAACAGCCCAATGAACAGGGCACATGCAGACTTGAGCCCAGAGGAGCTCCTGGAGGAGGAGAAGGCTTTGGATCCCACGAGGGAGATTAGAGCGATGATACCTTGCTGCTTTAAGTGACTGGAGAAAAAAATGGATAGAAATAAAGGAACAACAGAAGTGACTCTGCAGGAACCCAGGAGTGCTCTAAAAGGTCATCCTGACAAAATTAAAGAAAAGCTAGAAATAATTTAACAACAGAATTACAATGTATCTCTGATAAATATCGGTGCAAGATTTTCAATAAAATTCTAGCCAACAGACTTCAACAAAACATCAAAAAATAATACATCATGATCAAATAAGATTCGTGCCAGATATGCAAGAATGGTTTAATATTAGAAAAAACAATCAATGTAATTCACCACACACACAGAGAAGAACCACATGATTATATCAAGAGATCCAGAGAAGGCATTTGCTAAAATGCAACATCCATTCTTGATACAAACACTTAGAAAATAGAAATATAAAGGAAATTCCTCAACAGGATACAGGCTATATATGCAAAACCAACTTCCAGCATCTCCCTTCATGGAGAGAAAGTTAAAACATCCTGAGATAGTTTATTGTGCCAGCCTGGCTGATAAACACTAGTGGGATTAACTGAAAGGCGGAGAGATAAATGGCTCAGTGAGCCTCGCCTTTCTTGTCTCTCGCTCTTTGATCATCGGACCAGTGTGTGGCTTCCTTACTTGTTCTGTGCCTCAATTTATGGGCTATACTACCTGTGGGATGCCAAGCCTGTGGACTGTGTTGCTATAAGTTGGGATCCCTTTAAGATATCTCTGGAGCTGGAGACTGGCAGTTGGGACTGGTGGTTGGTTGACAGTTGGTGATCTGCCTTGTGGTTGGCTGCTGTGCTGAGATAGCCTAGCTCTCTCTATAAATAGAGGAAGATCTGGCAGCAGACTAGACTTGAAGGACTGCTAGTCTCTCACAACTCTCTCTCACGGGAGTGTGTTGCACTGAGCCATTTGTACTGCTTCATAATTTAACTGTTCATTTCTTGTATTATATGTCTATCTATCTGTATATAATTTAACAGTTCATTTCTTGTGTTATATATCTAATTATCTTTATAAATAAATATATAAAATTATCAGCAATCTGGTTTTATCTCTCTAGAGAACCCTGTCTAACACACACACCCCTTTTGAACAGGAAGTACAGGTTTGTCTTTGTTGTCACTCTTATTTAATATAGTTCCGAAAGTCTTATCAAGAACTAAAAGACATCAAAAACAAATTAAAGGTATCCACATATGCACAGAAGAAACAAACCTCTCTCTGTTTTCATATTATACATTCATACAGAGAAAATGACAAGGATTAAAGTTAAAAATTTCTGGAACTAATTGAGATATTTGGCAGCATAGCAGTCTATAAGATATATATTAATGAAGATGAGATCAAAAAAGACACTAAAAGAACAATACCATTTACAATAACTACAAGGAGGATAATATATTTAAGAATAAACCTTACCACAGAAACAAAAGGTTTATGCAAAGAAAACGACAAAATCCTTCTATAGAAAATCAAAAGAGACACAAATGGTAGTGAAGTTGTCAATATTACCAAAAACACTTTACAAAGTCAATGTACTTCCAATTCAAATTCCAATACAATTCTTCAAAGAAATGGAAAAACTAACCCCTATTTTATATGGAAAGGAAAGAAACCTGGGAAAAATAAAACACTATTAAAGAGAAAATAGGAGGCTTCTCATTCCCAGATTTTAAACCTATTATATAGCCATGGTAATCAAAGCAGATTGCTACTTGTAGAATGATAGACATCAATTGACCAATGGATTAGAATTAAGAATTCAGAAATACAACCAAGCACCTATAGAAACCTGATATTTGATAAAGAACTAAAACATATAAGTGGGGAAAAGACAGCCTTTTCAATAAATGGTGCTGGAAAAATTGGATATAGTCTTACAAAACAATGAAACAGAACCCATACCTCATGTCATGTACAAAAACAAACTCAAGATGGATCAAACACCTAAATATAAACCCACAATCATTAATACATTGCTGATGGCACTGCAGAATTGTACAACCACTACGGAAATAAGTATGGCACGTCCTTAAACAAATGCAAATACAATTTCCTTATGTTCCTACAAGCCCGCTACTGGGTTTATACCCTAAAAAAAATAAAGAACAAAACAGAAACATATAAATACACTGCTGTTTATTGCAGCAATTTCCATAATAGCAAAATGATGGAAACACCAAGAATTCTGATTATCGAGGCCTGGATACAGAAACTCTGGTACATTCATACAATGAAATATCATGAATCAATAAAAATCAAGGGAAATTCTCTTAACCATTACAAGACATCAGCAAAACTAGAGAACCCTATTCTTAGCGAAATTAGTTAACCTTATAAAACAATTAATGACACCATTATTATACAGAAATGCAAGAAGAATGGTTTTCACACCAAAGGATCAGCCTTTGAAGACTATGAGGAGGTCAGGGATAGGGGTGAGGGCAGGGAGAAGGGAGGGAGAGGAGAGTATGGAGGGAGAGAGAGAGAGAGAGGTTAGGAGGGGGAGGGGCAAGAACCCACTTATGGGGGGGTTGTTAATGGAGTATTACTATTGGTTTTATTTGATGAGATGGCTATGCAACTACACAGACTATGGTTTTCTTTAAAACCAAGTTAAATAAATAAAGCTGAAAGGAAAACAAACAAACAAAACAAGGGTGAAGAAGAGTGAAGGCTCACAGCCCTAAAAACCTTCTCCCATCTCCCCATTGGTCTGGGTAGCTATAAAGGGAGGAAAAGTTATACTGAAATGGAATTGGATTCTTACGGGACATACAAGTTCATTTAAAAAATATTTTAAAATTTAAATACTGTGAAAGGACATTGGTGCTTGAGAGTATTGCTGTTGTTTCCAGGAGAGCAGTTAATATAGATACAGGTGATTTACTGGTTACTTCCTCTGTGGCAAACACTACTGAACAAGTCCTCTTTGCTAAGTGGTGATACAAGCCCAACCTTTCCTCTTGGGTTTTGGAATTGAACAGAGCAAAGGGACAAATATTTCTGCTCTTATTTTAGCTCCAAATAGTCAGATTGCTAGGACCACAATTTTCTGTTAGCTGTTATTTGTCCTTATTGTCAGAAAACACAGATTTATATCCTGATTTTTTCACAGATTATATATTTTTTATTAAGTATCTGAGAGGCCTGGCATTTCCCAGGACACAATTCAAAGACAGTATTTTTTTTTAATCCCATTTGGATGATCTGTGATATGAATTTCTAAAAAGTAGTAGCTATGGTCTGTGAAGAGAATTATTCTGGGTGAGGAATCTACACGTGGCCTTCCTGGGGTTTGAGTGTCTGGGTAAATTCTCTAGGTCTAATTCATTGTCTACATACCAGGCTTCTCTTATGATTCCTTGAGAGTCAGAACCCACCCCCATAGCCACTTGGCACAACTGTTTTCCTCTTCTCCTTCCTCAGTCACCATGACTTTTTAGTCTGAAGTCATCAGGTTACAGGTGTGCCTGAGGTGGAGTCCAGTTCACCCAGTGGCGTTTCCACATTGGGTCTCACTGATGCAGCCTCTGGAGCACACCTTGTGCCCCACCGATCCAGGAGACAATGCCCCAGCATTCCATGGAACCCAACCTGGGTCCCCAGGATGCGCCCAGAAGGCCATGCCAATGTGGCCCATTTGGTGCATACGACCAGGGAGACTCCCTTCCTAGTCCCCCTAACTCCCCCTACACCCCGCCCCCCCACACACACCAGAGGCATTTCCAGTCCTATTTCCCCCCACCTGGAGGTCATTCCTCCCACTTTTCCTACCAACAGTCATGCACTTGTGCTCTCCCAGACGTGTCTGCCCCCTTTCCCCGCTCCTGACTTGACCTTCCCATCAGTGTCCCTCATCCCTCTGATAGGCCCCTGGTGAGGGGCAATGGGGGGAACCTCACCATGGCATTGAAACCACTCAGTAGACCATATCCCTTCCCCCTCCCTTGACAATTTGATTCCAGCTGATGTGAGGCGCCCTTCGTCAAACTGACCTTTAAGATACATCCCCAGACAGAATATATGCCCAGTAATGGTATTCCTGGATCATCTGATATTTCTATTGCCATCTCTTTTAAGAATTTCCTTATCACTTTCCACAGTGGCTGTACATTTTAACAATTCCACCAGCAGTGAATAGAATAAGCATTCCACTCTCTCTACACCCTCACCAGAAATTGTTGTTCTCAGTTTTTGTTTTATTCAATTGGGATACAGTTATGGGGGTTAACTAGTATCTCATGGTTGTTTTCATCTGCATTTACTAGATGGCTAGTGAACAAGAACATGTCCTCAGGTTTCATCCTTTGTGAATCATCTGTTCATGTCCTTTGTTGACTTTCTTATTGGGTTATTTGTTTTGTTCTTGTTGTAGTATACTGTAGATTTTAGTAATTAATCCTGTCTGTTATGTTGTTGCTAAATATCTTTTCCCAGTCTGTGGGCTCTTGTTTTACTCTTTTAACAAAATATTTCCATGTACACAAGTGTTTATTTTTAATAGGTCCCACTCATCTATTTTGTCTTCCATGGAGTGTGCTTCCCTTGTTATATCTGGGAGCCCATGTATTCCCTATACTAGGGCACTTAGATTTGTCCCAATTTTATTATTGATGATCCTGAAAGCTTTGGGTTTTACATTTAGGTCTCTGATCCATCTTGAGTTTGTTTTTGTGCCTGCGGTGAGACATGGGTCTTGTTTCATTCTTCTGCAGATGGATATCCAGTTTCCCCAGCACCATTGATGAAAGTAGGCATCTCATTCCCATTTAATGCTTATTGGGCCTTTGTCCAAAATCAGTTTTCTATAGGCAGATGTTTTCATTTCTAGATTTTCTGTCCTGATCCATTGGCCTGTGTATCTCTCCTTATATCAGTACCAGGCTGTTTTGACAACTGTGACAGTGTTGTAGGTTTTGAGGTCAGATAGTCCATAGCCACCTACTTTGTTCTTCCTTTTGAGGAGTATTTTTATCTATCCTGCATCAGCCCCTCTTTAGAGTCACTTAGCCCCATGCAGGGATGCAGAATGCAGGAAGATCACAGCTTGGTAGGAGCAGAATCATGTGGCTCCCAGGTCAGTAGAAACATGGCAGAGCACCAGAAGCTCTCAGGGTGCCCAGCAAGCAGAAAGCTGATGGGGGAGAAAGAGAGAAGTGGGCCCCAGCATTCCCAATTATATGTAGGCCACCCTGATAGGATGCATCTTCAGCCTGTGACCTGATTGACAGGTTTAAGTCGACCCCTACCAAAGAGTATCTACCCTTTAAAAAATATGGAGAATTATACCCAAAAGACCATGTGCATACACATAGTGACTCTCTTAGAGTTACCTTTCTTACTTCTTATTTTCACCAAGATAACAGTGAACTCTGTAACTAACATCAAAAGTAAGTGATGCTTGATTACTGTGGGTGACATTTCAAAGGGTTTAAAAATATACAATTTTCTTCCATGAATTTCCAATATATTATGGAAGAAGACATTTCTTTAAAACTAAAGGCACTAAGCAATAAGTAACAAAGAAATAGTTTTCATTGGGGACTCACTCCCTGTGCTTGAGCCCTATAATTTCTCATTGTTCTTTTTACCCCCTATATTATCCTTAAATCAAACTCTCCCACATTTTCTGGTTCATTCTTATTTTATGAGTGGCCAAGAGGCTGATAAACTGGGTAAAAAGTTACCACCAAAAGTTGAGAGGGGTGTTTGAGCAAAGCTTTTGGCAATCTTGTTGTACTGAGGAGTCAATACAGGGAGCTCAAAACCTCTCAAGGAGGAGAAGTATGATGGTTAAGATTAGGTGTCAGTTTGGCGAGGCCATGGTTCTCAGCAGTCTTTAGATATTATATAGTTATCATCCATTTTATGATCTGATATGAGCACTGATCAGTTGAAGGAGGTAGTACCTTGGTGGTATGAATTGTATCCAGTGTAGATGGATGTTCTGACCAAGCCCATTGCTCTCAGTACTGTATTTGTCTCATTATTTTCTGACACCCAGTTCTTGAGACTTAAATCAGCAGCCTGACCTACAGATTTGGGAATTGCCAGCCATCCCGATTTCATGAGACCTGTTCTTCAATGAAAGGGGATTTCAAACAAATTCATGGAAAAATGGAATTAAAAGATAAGGGAATTTTCCCACAACCATTTTAAAGCATATATATAGATATATTGCACTGGTTTTATTCCCCCAAAGAACCCAGTACAGAACAACAGGCCAATAAACTACAGACTTTCAGAGACCCTTGAACATCTATTATCTTGGCCTAAGGTAATCTAGAAGTAGATCAACCTTCATATACACTGAAAGAAAGCTTCAAAGCAGTTTAATCTCTGACAGGACAATTCTATTCTTTTTAATTTTAACCAAAAGTATAATAACTTCTAACGGGAGTAAGACAAAATCATGCAGAACCTCAAATTATCTTCATAATTGCCATATACAGTATCCAACATTCAATATCAGTTATCAGGCATACCAGAAGAGAAAGCCAAATGATTAAAACTCAAAAAGAGACAGATACATAAGAAATTCAGATACTAGGGTAAACAACGAGGAACCTTAAAGGAACTAGAATTAAAAAATCAGAAATCAAATGGCTATTCCAAAAAATGAGAAATATAACTAAAATTAAAAATGCATTAGGTGGGATAAGAGTAGCTAAAGAGGTTAAGAAATTGGGAGAAATGTCAGTAGAAATATTCGTACTGAAACAGAGAGAGAGTAAAAGATAGAAAATGCAAAACAGAATATGAGAGACATAAGGGATAAGGGACATTGTTATAAGATCTTATGATTCAGTAAACTCAATTCTAGATGAAGAGACAGATAGAGAGAGAGAGAGAGAGAGAGAGAGAGAGAGAGAGAGAGAGAGAAAAGAGACCATAAAAATAGTTCTAAGTCTGTTGTCCTCACCCACAGGATATAAGAATCTCTCTGTGATATAATTCATCGATCCATTCCCCTTTTCTTTCAGGGATCCATATCCCAGGACCCACTTACCTACCAGCACATATACCTTTTTAGTCCTTGGTGTTTGTGTCCCAGGGGTTTGCCTTGTAGAAGACCCCATTGCTCTTCCTGAAGTCAGTGATGGAGCCGTCTAGTGCCCAACCTCCTGCTCCATTATACCTGTAGACCAGTGGTTCTCAACCTTCCTAATGCCGCCACCCTTTAATACCGTTCCTCATGTTGTGTGACTTCCCAACCATAAAATTATTTTTGTTGCTACTTCATCACTGTAATTTTGCTACTGTTATGAAACATAATGTAAATATCTGATATGCAGGATGTATTTTATTATTTATATATATTTTTATTGGGGGCTTTTACAACTCTTATCACAATCCATCCATACATCCATTGTGTCACGCACACTTGTACATTTGTTGCCATCCTTCCCAAAACATTTGCTTTCTATTTGAGCCTTTGGTATCAGCTCTTCATTCCCTCCCTCCCTGTTCCCCCTTCTCTCATAAACCCTTGATAATTTACAAATTATTATTTTTTGTCACGTCTCCCTTCACCCATTTTTCTTTTGCTGTCCCCCAGGGAGGGGGTTATATGTGGATCCTTGTAACTGGTTCCCCCTTTCCACCCCACCCTCCCTCCACCCTCCCAGTATCGCCACTCTCACCACTGGTCCTGAAGGGTTCATCTGTCCTGAATTCCCTGTGTTTCCAGTTCTTATCTGTACTAGTGTACATCCTCTGGTCTAGCCAGGATTTGTAAGATAGAATTGGGATCATGATGGTGGGTGGGGAGGAAGCATTTAGGAACTAGAGGAAAGTTGTATGTTTCATCATTGCTACACTGAACCCTCACTGGCTCGTCTCCTCCCCATGACCTTCTGCAAGGGGATGTTCAATTGTCTACAGCTGGTCTTTGAGTCCCCACTCCGCACTCCTCCTCATTCTCAATGATATGATGTTTTGTTCTTTGATGCCTGATACCTGATCTCTTCAACACCCCGTGATCACACAGGCTGGCATGCTTCTTCTATGTGGGCTTTGTTGCTTCTGAGCTAGATGGCTGCTTGCTTACCTTCAAACCTTTAAGACCAGAGATACTATATCATTTGATAACCAGGTACTATCAGTTTTCTTCACAACGTTTGCTTATGCACCCACTTTGTCTTCAGCGATTGTGTCGGGAAGGTGAGCATCATGGAATGCCAGGTTAATAGAACAAAGTGTTCTTGCATTAAGGGAGTACTTGAGTGGAGGCCCATATCCATCATGCAGGATTTATTTTCATTGTTACACATTGAACATAAGTAAAGCATACTGATTACTCACAAAAACAATATAATATATTGTGAAATATTTATTTCTAATTAAAAATAAGTGAAATTTTGTCTTGAAGCATAGTGTAGCATGGGTAACAGTCTTCACACCAGGTACTCGTAGGTGGGCATATCTGCATGTGGGCAGACCCACCTGGAGACGGAAAGACCATCGGAAATATGTGTTTTCTGATGGGTTTAGGAGACCCCTGTGAAAAGGCCGTTAGACCCCCACAGGGGTCTCGACCCACAGGTTGAGAACTGTTGCTTTAGACTTTCAGTGTGGCCTCCTTATGAATATTCCCCAACCAGTTCAGGTGAGGTGCCAAGCGCTGCTCCCTGAATCAGAAGTCTATAATCGAGATTCCTCAGGGACTTTGTGGCTTTACTCCCATTGCCGGTCTTTTCACTACTCTCTTGGTTTGCCCCCGTGTGGGTAGGTCACACCGGCCACACTCCCAAACTGTATCTTCAGTGCTGTCCCCTGTGCACTGTCATCTAGAGAGGGGACCTCATGTCTGGAGCTGGGGCCAGCTCTGCAGTCTTCTCTGTGAATGAGCTGCTTCAAGCAGGAACATCATCCTCAAGGCTTGACACACTGGAATGAGGTCTACTCTCTCTCGCCCTTTCCTGTGGAGACATAAACAACACCCTCCCCTTGGGTGGATTAGTGCCTGTTCCCCCATTGCCATCTTTTTGCTTCCCCCACCCCTCTGTGGCCTTAAAGGCTTATTAAGGGAGGGGTGTCTTTCGGCACAGTTGCTATCTGCATCTTTCTTTTTTTTTCTTTGATGATGTATATGCATCATGTGTTTAGTCTGGCTCTTGCCAGAGTATCTGGTCCTCAGCCAGGGAACTGTGCAATACGTACATTTTCTCTTATGCCTGTTCTGTTGTTTAAACTTACCTCAGTGGTTTCATGTTGTATTTGTCCTTTTGTGGTTGACTAACTTAGCTCAACATTAATATCCTCCAACTCCCTCCATGAGATGAGGTGCCTCAACATTTCATCACTGTTTTTTAATGATGCGTAGTACTCCATTGGGTGTATATACCAGAGTTTTTGAATCTATTAGCCTATTGATGGAAATTTAGCCTGTTTCCAATTATTTGCAAATGTGAACTGTGTAGCAATGAACACTGGAGCACAGATGTCTGGTAGCGGCCTGTTTCTTATTTCTTCTGGGTATGTGGAATTGCTGGGTTGTAAGGCAATTCAATTTCCATTTGTTTTAGGTATCACCAAATAGCCTTCCACAGTGGCTGTATGTAGCTACAAGACCACCAGCAGTGAATGAGAGTTCCTATCTCACCACACCACCTCCAGTAATTGTTGCTATCTAATTTTTTGAATTGGGCTATCCTTGTATGTGTTAGGTGGTATCTCGTGGTTGTTTTGATTTGCATTTTCTAGATGGCTAATGATTGGAACATTTTCTCATTATTAGCCATTCGGGGCTCCTCTTTGTAAATCTTCTAAGTCTTTTGCCCACCTCCGCAGTGATTTATTCATTTTTTTCTTGTTGTAAGGTTTCAGGGTTCTGTAGATTGTAGTAATAAGCCCTTTGTCTGATATGTCCTTACTAAATATCTTTTCCCAGTCTGTGAAACCTCCTATTACTCTCTTGATGAAGTCTTTCAATGCACACACGTGTTTTATCTTTAGTATATCCCACGTGTATATTTTCTCTTCCTTTCAGTGTGTGCCTTCACCATTACTGATAGCTCATGTATTCCCTGCTTTAAGGTTCTTAGTTTTGTCCCATTTTTTCCCCATTTTTGATCCTTATAGTTTTTGGGTTTACTTCAAGATCTGTGATCCATCTTGCATTTGTCTTTGTGTATGGGGTGAGGTAAATGTGTTATTTCATTTTTCTGCAGATTGATATCCAGTTTGTTCAGCACCATTTGTTAAAGAGAGAATCTGCTTCCCCTTTGATTTTGAGGGGGCCCTTATCAAAGATCAGTTGTCTGTATGCTGCTGTTTTTATTTCTGGATTTTCTGACCTGATCCATTGGTCTGAGTATCTATCATTGTACCAGTACCATGCTCTTTTGAGACCTCTGGCTGTATAATAACGTCAGGTAATGCAAGCCCGCCCACTTTATTCTCCTTCTTAGAGAGTTACTTTCCAATTCTGGGTTTCTTCCCTTTCTGTATTAAGTTGGTAGTCAGTTTTGCCACTTCTTAAAAAATATGATGCTGGTATTTTTATCGGAATTGCATTGAACCTATAGAGTGTCTTAGGTAGGATTGACATCTTTACAATATTGAGTCTAGCAATCCACAAGTATGGGATGTTTTTCCATTCGTGAAGTTCCCCTTTGGTTTCTTGTTATAATGTTCTGTAGTTTCCCTCATACAGATCTTGTGGGTTTTTTGGTTAGGTATAGTCCTAGAATGCTAAATGTATGCTTGGCTATTGTGAAGGGTACTACTTTCCTGATTTTTTTCTATAATCCCCTCCATTGTATATAGCAATCCAATTGACTTCTGTTTGTTGATCTTGTATCCTGCCACACTGCCAAACTCCTCTATTGCTTCCAGTACTCCCCTTGTGGAAGTTTTGGGATTTTCCATATATAAAATCATATCATCTGCAAATAACGATAGTTTCACCTCTTCCTTC
>NW_022111367.1:6878274-6908791 GCF_000313985.2 Echinops telfairi | reverse complement strand
TGTCTTCTGCCATTGCCTTTTGTTTCTCCTGTTTTTTTGTTGAGATGGTTGGGGCTGATGGCTGTTTGTGTTGCATTGTTTTAGAGGAGCCAGGTGCCATTTTCTAGGGAGTCTAAGAGCACTGGCTCTCTCTAGGAGACTTGTAGGAATGCTTCTTCAACCTGCCTACCGCTAACTATTACTATGGAATTAACCTACCCTTAATCTTCCTGTGGCTTCCCTACCAGGGGAGTTCCCCAGAAGGCTGATGGACTGTCTGCTTTGGTGTTGTGGAGGTTGGGCAGAGGTTCCTGCAACAGCTTGGAATGGTGATGAGTGTTGGCTGAGCTGCCTTATGCCCCCAGTTACACAGGCAGGAATTCCCAGGTGAGTGGTTGGGAGGGGTATCCCCTGGAGGGGAAGCAGGGCTTTCCCTAGCCTTGGGCTAGCTACACAGGGTGGGGCTCACTACACAGGGTGGGGCTAGCTACACAGGATGGGGCTCAGCTAGCTGGGTGTGGTACAGGTGTTAAGTGCCCTAGGCTACTGGGGGTGGTCTGGAGTTCAGGTTCAGCAGTGGATTGTGAGAGAACAGGAAAGAGAGAGGGGAAAGAAAAAAAAATTAAAGAGTAAGACCGTTTAGACTGGTGGGGGGGAATATAGGGGAGAGAGGGAAAGAAAAGTAACTATGTAGCTGTGAGTCCCACTCTCGGTCAGTGGAGTCGCGAGAGTTTAGTCCCTACTCTGGGGCAGCGGTGGCAAGCCGCAGTTGCCGCAGTTGAGCTGAGAAAAAGCCCTGAGCAGCCCTCAGAGAATGTGGGGGTGGGGTGGGGTATCGGACAGAGGGCAAAGATGTAAACAGAGGCAACAATGTAGCTGGACCCCGATTCTATCGCAGATCCCTGCCTGTTGAGTTGTGAGGGTTTAGTCCCCACCTGGAGGCAGAAGTGGCAAGCTGTGGCTGTGCTGAGAAAACCTCCTGCACAGGCCTCCCAGACTGTGGGTGAACAGAGAGCAGAGATGTAACCAAAAGCTACAAATTAACTGAACCCGGCTCCCCACCTGTGGAGCCTCAAGGGTCCAGTTCCTGCCCTGAGGCTGGCGGGGGTAAACTGTGGCTGTGTTGGAACCAAATCCCCCTACGGGCTCCAAATTGTCCAGGCTCCGGCAGCAACAGTAGCTGGTCAAAGGTCAAGCGCTGGCCGGCTTCCACTGAAGTAAGCCAAAAGCCCCAAGCCCCTCAAAACCCCGTGGGTCTGTGCCTACTTATCTTTATGATGCTCCTCCTGTGTTCTAGTTGTGTTAAAGTTCCTTCTAAGCAACTCTCCTGGGCTGGATTCTGCGGAGTCCCTCTGGTACGTGTCACTCCGTCGCCATCTTCCCGGAAGTCTTCATCTTTTTAATAGTTTGTTTGACAAACTTTGCCGCACCATTGTTGGGAGCGTAGATATTCAATATGCTAATTGCTTCTTGGTTTATTGAATCTTTGAGCATTATGTAGTGTCCCTCGTTGTCTCTTTTTATGGTTTGGATCTTGAAGTCAATATTGTCGGAGATTAAGATAGCCACCCCTGCCTTTTTGGAGTTAGAATGTGCTTGGTAGACTTTCTGCCATCCCTTTATTCTTAGCATATTCTTGTCTGTATGCTTAAAATGTGTCTCTTGCAGGCAACAGATTGATAGATTATGTTTTCTGACCCATTCCTCAAGCCTTTTTCTTTTAATGTACGAATTGAGTCCATTGGAATTCAGGGTTATTATCACTATCTGTGGGTTCATAGTTGTCATACCCTGTTTTGTGTTTTGGGTCTTTACCTATCTCACCTCATATCAGTGTGCTGTGTTTGAGTGGAGATTTTCTATGTTGTCTTCTTTTCCATCTGAGACCCTCTTGTCCTGATAATTGTTGCTGGTATGTTGGCTTCTAGATGTAGATGGGCTATATGGTGATCTCCTGTTTGTTCTTGGTGGAGGTTGATCCTCTGGTCATAATGAGTCAGCCAGTATCTTCTGCAGGCTCGGGTGTCTTGCAGCATATTCTTTGAGTCTTTCCTTGACCTGGAAGATCCTTATCTCACCATCCAACTTAATGGATAACTTGGCAGGGTACAGGATTCTGGGGGAGGTGTTTTTTTCCTTCAGCTTTTGGAAGATGTTGCTCCATTCTCTCCTCCTCTTCATGGTTTCTGCTGATAGGTCTGAGCATATTCTTACCTGTGCTCCTTTGTATGTGATTGTCTTCCTTTCTCTTGCTGCTCGTAATATTTTTTCTTTTTCCTCGAAGTTGGATATTTTTACTATTATATGTCTTGGCGTGTTCTTCTTGGGGTCTAGTCTAGCTGGGGTCCTTTCTGCTTCCTGTATGAGTACCTGGTTCTCCCTTGTGAGGGTGGGAACGTTTTCTTCCAGGAATTCCTTTGCTAACTTGGTTGTTGACTTGTATGTTGTGTTGAGTTCAGGGAGACTGATAATACGAAGATTATTCCTCTTCATAGCATCTGTCATTGATCTCAAGCTATCTTCTGTTTCTTTAATTTTCCTATCTGACTGTCTATCTTGGTTGCTTAGTTCTCTTTGAGTGTCCTCGAGGTGGCTGATATGGTTCTCTGCCTCCTCAAGCCTAATTGTAAATTCTGTGACCTTGTGTGTGGCTTCTGCTACCTCCTCTGTTAGCTGCTGCAGTTCCCTTTGGTGGGTGAACTTCATCCCCTCTATTGTGGACTTCATCCCCTCTATTATGGACTTCATCTCCTTTATTATTGTATCCTTGTTCTGGGTTGCTTCCTTCAGCTACTTTATTACTGCCAGTAGACTTCTGAAGATTTCCTTCTGTGGCAGATCTGTATCTGCTTTTTCTATGAGAGATGTTAGCTCTGCTACTATGTTTTGTCTCTCTGTTTTTTTTGTTGGGAGTGATGTGGTGTTGTTGATTTTCTTCGATCCTTTCATAGGCCCCATGTTTCTGGGAGGTCAGGGGTCCCTTATCTGTGTTACTGTTAGGGATTCTCTCAGGTGGTTGCCTTTGACCTACTCTAAGGATGTGTCAGACTGCTGTGTAGGCAGAGTTCCCCGTAGGCTTGGTGACCAGCAGTGGTGAGATGCTTCAGCTACTGGAGTGGGGGATGTGGCCTCTGTGAGTGCCTCTTGGCTGCTTTGACCTGGTCTATCAGGGTACCCTTAGCAGCCCCCCCCTTTGTTATTTAGTATTAAAAAATAAAATGTTAAAAAATTTAAAATATTAAAAAAAATTTTTTTTAATTGTGGGGAGCAAAAGAAAAAGAACGGAGAGGGAGAGGGAAGGAGAAGCTGTAAAAGAGGGAATGAGGCTTGATAATGTCCGTGAGGCTGTTCCTCCAGGTAGTGGAGTGTTGTACCCCCTTTATGTAGGGTTCCACAGATGTTGTGTGGGATTATTTGCAAAGGCTAGAACTCTGGCTTTCCCTAGTATGTCTGCCCTGCGCTGTACGTAGCACCACCGCAGCAGGGGTGGGGTGTGGGGTGTTCCCACAGCCTGGTCTAGGGCCCCAGGGCCGGCAGGGCCTCCACAGCTATGTGTAGAGTCACTGAAAGCTGGGCTTATTGTCCTATCTAGGCTGCTGGTATTCTACTTCTACTTCAGAGGCTTTTATTTATATTTATTTATTTTTTATCCCCTTGGTCTGCTAGACTAAAATCAAATTGACTTGTCACACACAGTCTCTGCAGTTCAGTGCTACTTAAGACTGGGGCTTGGAACTGCGGGTCTTTGTTATGCAAAAAGCCTCCAGGCCCTGCAGCTGGAAGTCCTTAGCTAGGTTAATTCACGTGCTGATTTATGTTAAGGACCCCCACCCAGGTGCTGTTTGCTGCTGCTGGGGGAGGGCTGCGGTTTGGGTTATTAACTTGTAATATATATTTCACCTTCTTTTTTATTTTTATTTTTCAATACTTGTGATGTGCTCTGGATTGGCAGCTGTCAGGCTGGTCCCCAGAGGGTTAGATCCAGTTTATCGGGGGTGGGGGGGTGTGGGGTGGTGGTGTTGTTTGCGTCTCTGCCGATTGGAATTGGTTATGCTCCCTGAATTCCGCTTATTTTCTCCCACACCACGATCTACTTCAGGTAATAATCTGCTTTTTCTTCTATTCTAAATTATGGCTACCCGCCCTCGCCACTCCCCAGGCGGTGAGCTCAGGGCGGCCAACAGCGCATAGAGCTCCCGCGTGGTGTTCTCTGTGGCGGTACTGTCCCTTTAAGGCAGCAGCCAGGAGAGACCATGTCTGCAGCCGAGCCGCTGCTGGAGTGCGGGCTCGAAGAAGCTAGAGCGTTTCAAAGCGTTCTCGGTTTGCTTTGTGAGTGGAAATCTCACGCAAAAAAGAGATTCAGTTGAGACCCTAGTACCCTAGTTCTAATTTCTGGATGCCACCTCCCCTTTCCCTTCGCCTTACCTCCCAATTTTCTGGTCTGGCAGCAGGAGCTCTGGACGATGCGTCCTATCGGGTCTGGAACCAAAGAACTCCCTCCAGAGTAGTTATTGTTCAGAAGTTGATTTTTTGAAAGCACCAACAAAAAATTAAAAAACTGGTAGCAAATTTAACAAATGAAAAGAAAGAGAAGATACAATTTTTTAGAATTAGAAATGAAAAGGGTGACATCATAACAGATACAAATGAAATAAAAAGAATAATAACACAGAACAGTATTTGTTCTGTTGAAAATCTATTCCAATAAATTTGATAATCTAGAAGACATGGAAAAATACCCAGAAGTATACAATCTACCCAAAATAATGCAGATCAAAATAATGATGATATACTTTACACCCACAACAATAGCTCAATTAATTAAAAAAAAATAGAGAGCAACAAATGCAGGAGAGGTTTCAGAGAGATTGGACTTCTTATATACTGCTGGTGGGCTTGTAATTATGTACAACCATTGTGAAAATCAATATGGAGATACGTAAGACACCTGGAGATAGAAATACCATAAGATCCAGCAATACCATTGCTGGGAATATGTTGCAGCGAGAAAAGAGACAGGTCACGAATAGATGTATGCTCTCATGTATTCATTGCAGTACAGTTCACGATAGCAAAAAAACTGGAAACAACCCAAATTCCTTCAAGTATAAGAATGGATTAAAAACAAACAAGCAAAAAAACTTTGGTACATACACTCAATGCAATACTACGCATCCCTAGGTTGAGTGAAGTTAGTCAATCACAGAAAAACAAAGATTGTATGAATCCACTACTCTAAGTATAAACACCAAGATGACAGCCAACTCCTGCTTGCAGACCAAGCAAACTGCTAACCTAGTCTGCCAGGCATCGCGGTAGAGAACCTGACTAGTGCCTATGAAGCATACAGTGTGTGCCTTAAAAACTTTTGACAGATGACACCTCCTTTCAACTGGGATCAGATATTCAGATTGGGGGAAAGGGAGATGACCAGTTAGTTGCTGCCACACAAAATTGTGCTAAGATCACCTCAAGCCAACCTACAGCCCTTCCAGAGTGATAAGCGATCCTGATGGGAAATTCAAGTCAAGACTGGGGGATGGGGGCATGAACATCTTTGAGAAGGCAAGTGCATTTCTGTTGGTAGAAAAATAGGGAGGACTACTCTCCCAATGGGAAAAAATGTTAAACAACATTTAGAAGGAACTCAAGAGTAAATATGCCTGGTGCTGTGTTTCTAATTGGGCACATTAAACCTAGTTTCTATTCAGCCCCTGGCAACTCAGGCCATGTGCTATAGACTACTGGGACTTTAGACCCTGGGGTTTTAAGGAGCACAACATCCTTCATCTGCCACACAAGAAGAATTCAACGTGGAAATTCCACTAAGTGAATTGGGCTCTACCTCACACTCACCTGTAGCCCTTGGACTTAAGGCTGAAACTACATGATGTGAGAAGCAGCAGAACATAGCTATACCAAGGGTATGGAACTGGCAATCAGCGTACTACCATATACTTACTATTTCAATGTCTTCTTGCTATATTAAGGTATCTATTCATCTGATAGTCCTGGTTCTGCCACTGTCAATGAATATTATCGAAAGTTTTGCCTTATCAACAACCCCCATTGTTTGTGTAAATAGTGTGCAGACACTTAAGGAGTTAATTTGTACACATCAACAATTCATGTATTATGATTTGTAGCCAGCCTGCACTTGTATAATCCCTTTTCTAAACTATGGTTTAAATATTTTACTATTGCCTAAATTAAAGAATGACACTATCAATAGAATGACCGTCTGTTCCAGGGAGATAATTGATATTCTCTAACATAAAATGAGATAGTTAAAGTTTATTGTGCCAACCTGGCTGATAAACACAAGTGGAGTTAATTGAAGGGCGGAGAGATAAATGGCTCTGTGGGCCTCGCCTTTTTAGTTCTCGGGTCTCTTGCTTTCTGATGGTTGGACCAGGGTGCAGCTGCCTTAGTCAGTTCCCTGCTTCAGCTGCTAAGGCTCACTTCCTGCAAGATATCCACAAGGAGAACCTGCATGGACCTACTCTGATGTAGCCCTGAGTGCTGGAACAGCTGTGAGGAAACCCCTGCCAGTGCTGAGATGTTTACACATTCACGGACTCAGCTTTCCTCCTGTAGTTGGTGTCATAGTGTTTGTTTTGTGAGATGGAGGAGGACTTTGTGGATTGGTGTCAGACATATGAGTTAATGTTGGACTTGTGAGTTTGGGCAGCACTGGTTTGGGATGTTTTCTTGATGTGCACTTAACCTTTATATAAAACTCTCTCTTACACATGAGTTTCTGTGGATTTGTTTCTCTAAAGTACCCAGACTAATACATAAAAAGACAAACATGTCTCTAAAGTGAACCAAGGGCATATGCAAACCATGCATGTATGAATGCATTTTGGGCTTGAACTTAATTCTAGTTCTACCTGAAATCTAAGAACAATTATTTCTCACAGATGTGGCCCTGCTTGATACTCACCCGCATGAAGTGATGGGTGCTCAGCAAAGTGTACTGAAGAAACTAGATGGTGCCTGGCTATTAGAAAGAATAGCATCTTAAGAATAGTGTCTTAAAAAAAAAGAATAGTGTCTTTATCAGAAAGAATAGTCATTAAGGCTTGTCTTTGAGCAAGCAGACATCTATGTGAGGCATCACATAAGTCCACCTGGAAGCAGTACACAAGTCTGTGTGATCCAAGGATTAGAAATATAATATAAGCATTATAAATCAAAATCCAAAGGAGGGAATAATGTCAGAGCTTAAATTGTGAACTCCTCCTGGTTTGCAGAAGACTATGGATGACAGTGAAAGCCCAAAATTCATTTACAGGATGTTAACATAAAGCCTCTGGTTATTTGCCTCTGAACATAGTTGAGGGATGTAAACAGCCTGGTTATCAGACAGAATGTTGTATAGATGATTGTAGTAGACTAAAACCTAACATCTGATTTGATCACCTATGACAAATGTGAACGTAATAGCAGCTCTGAACATTGACCAGGTATGTCGATAGCTTTTGCTGTCATACAGAATGGATTGGAAAGTGGATTATGACAGATAGAACTAGTCTAAAATCTAACACCTTGTCACTGTTCTCCCTTTTTTTCCATTTCAAAATTGCTCTAGGTTGTATATTTTCTGTATTCCTTCCCACTGAGGTTTTTCTGTTTTATTTTATTATTGTTGTTAGCCTTTTTGGCTCTTTGCTTTTAATTTTTGTATGTTTATCGGTATATGAAATCCATGCTGGGTAAATCTCTAGCGACAGTAACTTGATTAAGGGGTTCACGGGGGTATGGCAGGAGTGGCTGGGGGGAAATGGGGAGCTAATAACACAAAGGAAACATTCTAAATTATATATCTATATCCTACTTATTTGGAGATAAGAAGTGATTAGGTCTCCGAGTAGAGCAAGTCCATCAACAAACAAACAAACAAACAACCAAACACAATCACACTGCTATGAAATTGACTCTGACTCATGGCAACCAGATAGCACAGGATAGAGCTGCCCCTATGGATTTCTGAGACCGCAACGCTTTATGGGAGTAGAAAGCCTCATTTTTCTCCAGCGAAGCAGTTGATGACTTTGAACTGTTGATTGGACAGTTAGCAGCCTAACCCACAACCACTAACGCCATTGGGCTCCTGAACAAGTCCATGGTGGGTTTTAAGTGACCGGGGCAGATTCTGTCAACATTTCAATTGCACATATATAAGTAGGTGTTTTATTACATCGCAGATTTTGGTTTTATAGGTCTGGATTGGGACCTAGACATCTGCATTAGGTTCTCCGGTGATGCCAGGCACTTTGCTTTGAGTTACAAGAATGTAAAGTGCCTGAAATGAAATTGAACCACAGGCTGGCATGTAGAGATGCAATCAGAGGCCGACAGCTGTGGTTTCAGGATATAGATTTAGGAGACTTGGAATTCAAGTAAACTACCACTTTTTAGCAAGGCACTTAAACTTTGTTACCCCTTTTTTTCTTTTTCAAGAGAGAGGAGGAAATAACTATTATTGGGATGGTGAGAATTGCAAATATGAAATATGTGAAATGCAAAATTTTCAAACTATGAAGCAACAAATTGACATTCTTGGATTCCAATTCCTGGTGACTGTGTGTCATTATAAACTGTGATCCATATGATTTTCAAAGACTGAATTTCAGGAAGTAGATTGTCAGGCTTTTTTTTCTTTCAAGATGCCTCCGGAACGACTTACACTTATGGTCTTTCAATCGTTATCCATTTGCCCTCTTCAGGGGCTCCTAAAATGAGACACTAGTAAGCTGAATGTAAGTTGGTGTATTATCAAGTACTAGATTTTAAGCTGGCTTAGTCTGTGTGTTCAGTTGTAATTGCATGAAAGTGTGAGAAAGTTGTTGTTGGACCTAGGCATGGGATTAAGTGTCTGTGTTTGAGAACAGGGGTGGAAGATCTCTAAATTATGTATGGAAGAAGGAAGGGGAATGAACCTGTGTTAGTACTAGCATGAGAAGGGAAGCAAGGATTCACAAAAAGTATAGTAATAAGGAGAATAGATACTTCCAATGAGCCTATATATAACTCAAGGAGTCATGATGGTGCTGTCAGGTAAGGCCTGAGCTGCTAACCACAAGGTAAGCAGTTCAAATACACCAGTCACTCTGGGTGAAAGTAGAAACTATCTTCTCTCATAAAGAATTACAGCCTCTAGAACTCTATGTAGGGTTGCTGTGAGTCAAAATCAATGTAATGGAGTGGTACTTTTAGATACAAGTCAGACTATGTGATTGTGATAGGTTTTTTGTGCCAACACGGCACCTGTAAGAAGATATGAGTGGAATTTAGCCTGTACATCAGGTTGTTGACCTGATGCTTGATGACCTCCTTTGGAGGCGTGACTGAGATAAATGGCTCTCTGGAGGTCAGCCCGCCTCTCTCTCTGCCTTCACCT
Organism: Echinops telfairi; assembly: GCF_000313985.2. Lineage (NCBI taxonomy): Eukaryota > Metazoa > Chordata > Mammalia > Afrosoricida > Tenrecidae > Echinops > Echinops telfairi. The sequence continues at coordinate 6,899,406 of NW_022111367.1, read as the reverse complement.
TCTTTGATGAGCCACTCTGAGTCCTGTGAGAGCCCTGGAGATGTCCACCACCATTATTGATCCATAAGACTTTACACCCACCAGCCTGTGATGTTCCTTTATTCTGCATCCATTAATGTGACTGTGTGAGTCTGAAGAGGAATTTAAGAACTTGAGTTGGACTGGGATGGGATGTTTTCCTGATATAAAGCTCTTTCTTATACATATACAAGGGGTGCCCTCCCCCTCAAAGCGGATTTTTTTTCAAAGCTAGGTATTTAAATTGTTCTTACAAAATAACCTTATCACCTTCAAAGTACTCTCTGTTACACTTAATACATTTGTCAACTCTACAATTCCATTTTTGGAAACACTTTTAAAACTCATCTGTTTGGGTGGCTGACAGCATTTCCCTCATTTTTTTCCTTCATCTCTTCAATGTAAAATTGCTGTCCTTTCACATTTCTTGTCACTCACTGAACCAAAAAGAAGTTGCATGGAGTGAGGTCAGGTGAGTACAGTGCCTGGGGCAAGAGAGACATGCTGTTGTTTGCCAAAATCTGGCTGTGTGAGCAGATGCACTGTCATGGTGGCATAACCAGTCCCCCATCTGCCACAAATCAGCCATTTTTTTGTTGCACACTGTTACACAATCTTTTCAGAACCTCTAAATAGAAAGCCTGATCAACAGTCTGACCTGGTGGAATGAACTCCAATGAACTACGAGTTGACATCTTCATCCATTCACGAAGTTGATGGACATACAGAATGAGGTTTGTCATCAATCAACATTTCACCTTTTTTGAAATGAGAAAACTACTCATACACTTGAATTTTTCCCATAGTGCTGTATTTGTAAGCTGTGTTCAACATCACAACAGTTTCTGCAGCATTTTTCCCAAGCAGGAAAAAATATTTCACAGTCACACACTGTTCTCTTAAATCAGCCATCACAAAAAAACAAGGTTCGAGTGAAACTTCTTTTATGAAAAAATTCACTGTGACCAGAGAGAACCTTCCCAGGTGATGCCACTGGATGCACTTACTGAGAGCAAGTTGCTTAAAGCTTGCTGACATTGAAATACCACTGAAAGCTCCATCTAGTGAACCTAACGTCTATTTGGTTTTTTGGGGGGTGGGGTGGGGCGGGGAATGTAGTGGTGGAGGTACTCCCTCATATGAATGCCTCTAGTTTTTTTTTTCTCTACTTGGTCTAGCCTAACATAGTGATCATTGAGTATACTTGTTTCAATTACATCTAAAGTAGGGTTATATTCTAAATCATTGTCTCAGAGTTTACTCATAGTGACCTTATAAGACAGAGTAGAACCACTTCCTATGGTTTCAAAGGCTGCAAATATTTAAGGAAGCAGAAAACGTCACCTTTCTTTCAAAGAATGGCTCGTAGTCCAGCGTGGCCACCACTGCCTAATCCCACTGCTATTCTGACTCGTAGATAGATTTCTGGTGGCATACTTTGAACTCCTCATTCTCAAACCCTTTGAAATCTGAAGGGACAGTTATACTCTATCCTACTGGGTTGCTATGAGTATGAGAGTAACATTATATAATTAGAATGAAAATAAATACATGGAGCTAATTCTCATGAATTATACCCCTTGTCTGTGAGTTTGCTGTACTGTGGTGGCTTGTGTGATTCTGGAATCCATGCCACTGGTATTTCAGTGTCAGCAGGGTCACCACAAAGAACAAATTTCAGCAGAGCTTCCAGAGTTAGAACAGACTATAAAGAAGAAATAGGCTGTCTATTTCTGAGAAATTAGTCAATGAAAACCCGATGAATATCATCAAAACTTGTCAGTTACTGAAAGCCTCATGAAGGGAAGCATAGTAATCATAAATATTCTCTTGCTAAAAACTTGGAATGCTGTGTAGATTATAACAAAAATAATTTTCAATGTACAGCTGAAAGTAAAGGAAATACTGGTGTGTACAAAACAAAGAAGACTTTGAAGACTGGAAGAGTAATAGGTAACTATTTTTTTCACTCTGCTCTGTTGCATGTCCTTAGTGTTTCGCCCTGGTGTGGTGGGGTCAGTTCAGGCACAATTCCCAAACTGTGTCTCCTGTGTTGTCTCCCATAGTGGAACATTTTAACCACTATGCCAAGACTGCTTACTGATATCCGGTGACTTTAAAACAGCTATGTCCTGGGATTGGGAAGCCTGGACCTGATGTTCTGAAATTAGCAAGCTTCTGTTTAGAAGTCCATAGTGACAGGTTGCACCGGAAGAGACGAGCCAGTCAGGGTGCAGCATAGCACCGAGGAAACATACAAATTTCCCCTAGTTCTTTAATGCTCCCCCCCCCCACATGACCCCAATTCTACCTTACAAATCTGCCTACAATAGAGCATGTACACTGGTATACATGCTCGAAACACAGGGAATCCAGTACAGATAAACTCCTCAGGACCAATAATGAGAGTAGTAATACCAGGAGGGTAAGGGGAAGATGTGGGGGTGTGGGGAAGGGAACTGAATACAACGTTTGACATATAACCCCCTCCCAGGGGAACAGACAACAGAAAAATGGGTGAAGGGAGACAGTGGTTGATGTAAGACATGAAAAATAATTATAAATGATCAAGGGTTTATGATGGAGGGAGGGTGGTGGAAGGGGGAAATGAGCTGATACCAAGGGCTCAAGTAGAAAGAAAATGTTTTGAAAATGATGATGGCAACATATATACAAATGTGCTTGACAATGGATGTATGTATGGATTGTGATAAGAGCTGTATTAGCCCCCAATAAAATGATTAAAAAAGAAAAGAATGAAATACTCCCCTCCTCCCCCCAAAAAAATGTTCCACTGCTAACTGAAAAGTTGGTGGTTCAAACTCATTTGCCCCTTCATAGGAGAATGACATGGCAATCTGGTTCTGTAATGATTACAGCCTCAGAAATCCTGCAGGGGCAGTTCTCCTCTCTCCTACACAGTTTCTATGAGTCAGAACCAACCAAAGAGTAGCGGGTTTAGATTTGGGGGATCTCAGTATGCATCCCCTCATCTCCACGGCAGTAGTTTCATTTAGGGAGTATGCAAAGCCTTGACAATTCATGTTGAGAGGGGACACAGTCAGCAGAAATTGGTCCTGGTATCCAGTCATTCCATGTCCCATGAGTGGTATTTCTCATTCTCTCAAGCACTATCCCTTTCATATCCTCTATGGTTTGTTGGGCATGGTAGAGAGCAATCACAGACACGAGTCATTCTTTAGACTGAACAGCGTCATATTGTTAGCTGTCTTCAAATAGTTCCCAAATCTTTGAAAAATGAAGGTATCTTATGGAATAAAACTGCCTGGTCCTATGTCACTTCCATGATCAGACAGACCATTGTGTTCCACAGTATTTTTATTGGCTGGTTTTCAGAAGTAGAAAGCCAAATTTTATTTCTAGTCCATCTTAATGTGGTAGTTCTGCCAAAATCTGCTTAGTATCAAGCCTACTCACCTGGTAAACAGGTGATGGCTACATCTGAGGAATCTAACCAGATCTTTCACACGGAAGGTAATTCTGTCAGCAGACCACCGCTTTGTGATATCCCAAACCCACTGCTGTCGAGTTTATTTGAACTCAAAGCAACCAACTCAATGGGACAGAGTAGAGCTGCCCCATATTGTTTCCAAGACTGTAAATCTTTTCAGGAGACTGTCACATAGTTCTCCCATAAAATGGCTGGTGGGCTTGAACCACTAACATTTCAGTTAGCAGCAGAGCACTTCAATCACAGCACCAGCAGGACTTCTTCTGCCCCCTACACGATTGGTAAAATTGGAGGTGGAATGAAGCCAAGAAAAGATGAAAGTAGACAAATAAACTTCACTGGTACAGTTCAAGGGTGGAGACTAGGAAAACTCTACAAACCAGTATTTGTTCAGATTTTCACATGCAAGCATTAATAATCTCTTGATTAACAAGTTCCAGGAGAAAAATAAAATGTAGTGAGACACTTCCCCTCCCTTTCCAATGCCAAGTCCAGAAATGTGGGATGCAGTTCAGGCCATGCAAATGGTGCTGCAGGGCTCCTGGCTACCTTCCCAAGTGCCAGCTTTGAGACGGAGCAAAGAAATTGAAACTTTGGGGAGCTACTCACTGAACCTCCCATGGGGGATGGAATTTCTCCTATCGAAGCTTTCCTGTCAGATTCTCAGGCTTGTAAACTGAAATTCTAGTTTCTGAGTAATTTAAGTGGTAACTAAGTTCACCAAGAACTGCACCAAAGGCCAACTTTCTTCTCTAGTGTAATTATTCAAAAACAGCAATTTGACAGCAAAAACAACATGAAAGGTAGTTCCTACCCTTCTCCTTGTGGTGGGTGGAGGGAAACTTAAGTTTGACTCATAATTCTTTATGGGAGTAGAATTCATTGTTTTTCTCCCTCAGGACTTCTGGTGCTTTAGGACTGCACACCTTTCAGTCATAACCGCTATGCCGCCCCACCAGGACTCCCTTCATATCAACACGCAAACCTTGCAATACAACACAGTTGGGTAATACCATCCTTAAATAGGGTTGGCTCACTTTATCTTTATTTAGCTTCACACTGAACTCATCCTGAGATTTTAGCCTTCTCAATATTAAAGAAATCTGGTATAATCAATGGCACTGTAGCAGTTGTGGAGTTGGAGAATGTTTTGTTGTGTATATTTTGCCGCAATTAGAAAAAAATAATATTAACAATGAGTACAAGGAAGAAGAATATGTTCTAGAATTGAATGTGGTGATAATTGTTGAGTTCTTCTTGATAATATTGAATTGTATGATGTGAATGAAGTGCTAATAAAACTGTAAAAAAAAAAAAGAAATTTGGAGGAATTTTCAATGCCTATGGTCTTCCTTCCGAAGATAGTGCTGAGCTGTGGATGTGTACTGATAGTCCCTGCAATGCTTCCCTGTCTTTCCTCCCCAAATGGCACTATCAACTACTCTGCTCTCCTGTTTTTCACTTAGCATTTAGTTCCAAAACTGAATGCCCTCTTCACCTCCATACAGCCCATGAGTGAATCAAAAATTTCCATTCATCTTCCAAATTAATCTGAGGTATGCACCAACTGAATCCATAAACAGCCTAAATAGGACATTCTGCATTTTGTTGCAGTTGAACCAAAGGTCATGAGATATAAATTTGGGATCCTCTTTCAGTAGTCCTCACAATAAAATTTTATGAGGTCCATGTTGGACCTAGGAAAACTTACGGGAACACGTAGGTTATACAACGCCTTTGGTTTCATTGCTAGGATGCTCGGCACTCTGACCTATGACTTCATTTCTCTTGGATGTGGGTTTCTGCATTGGGTTGCTTGTCTGTTTACAGAAAGTAGAGGTAAAGATGTCTTACTATATCATCTTTTCCACGATAACAAAGGAAACTTGAGACTGTTTTCCTATCAAATATATGGACAAAGTTTCCAGCAATACCTGTTCTTTCAGATCCTGTATTGTTTATAAATAACCGCACAAATTTCTGTTTCTAGCCCAGTCTTTTGAATACCTACAAGAGGACCACAACAACATTTTGACAGTTTTATTGGCATATAATTCACATATCATATTATTTAATTATTCAATATTAAGAAGAGTTATACAATCATCGCCAGAACCGATATTTTCCTCTTTCTTTTACTCATTGTTGTTAGATCCTTATTTCTCCTCAATCTTCATGTCCATATGCCCCTATATGATTATGAATCAAGTTACTGTACCTATACATTCACCTATCCTGAATTTCATATACAGAAAACCATGCAAAACAAAATCAAGAAACAAACAAACCATGCCAGCAATGACAAAACATAAGAGAGAAAAACTGTAATTGATAAGAAAACAAAAAATATTTAAAACTGTAACAACTTTAAATTAGGTCAAAAGGGAGATCCAATGATAAGTTGTTACATTTTAACCTAACTACATCAACCAAAACTAATTTTACAATGCTCTCTCTCTGATAGCAAGGCTATTAACATCCCTTCATCAGAGGTTTAATCCATGTTGGGATTCTGACCATGGATTTCAGGTTTCTACTGTCATTCATCGCTGTCTGCAAACAGAGTGCTCGTAATTGAAGCTGTGATACCTTTCCCTCCTCTGCATTTGGATTTTATTATTTGCAATCTTTGGATCACACAGGCTCGTGTGCTGCTTCCTCCTCACTTGGTTTCTTGTTTTAGGATGGCTGTTTGTTTTAAGACAAGGCTTTAAGATCCCAGACATTATTTTTTGTGATAGCCAGGTTTTCTAATAGCTATGGTTTATGTATATCTCTGATTCACTTTAGTTATATCATTATCATTTTGTAAAATAGAACATAGTAAATCATCCCCATGGGGCATAAGGTGATTCTATTGACAATATCAGTAATTTAGTCAATGTTATAGAATTTAAAGCACTATTGAGAAAAGGAAATTATGCATGCATAGGCCATCTTTTCATGTTGAAATACATTAATTATTGACTTGTACAGATTCAATGCTTACGTGACTGAGCACTATTTACATGAACAATCAGGCTTGAGGATAGGACAACATTTTCAATAATACTCATTCAATAAGATATGTCAAAAAACAGCAAAGAGAGCAAAAAGACAGTAAATATATGGTAGTTCCGGGCCAACACTCATTGGGCATCCTCAAAGCAAGAGATTGAAACCAAAGTCCAACGACCACCAATTCCTTTACCTTGCGATAGTGGTCATCTGTCTCTTTTCAAAGTCAGGCATTTCAGTCTTCTGTCCAATAGAGTATGACATTTCCTTACATCTGTTATAGATGAGTTTAAGGTAAAGCCCAATTCGCTTAGTGGGGTTTTCAAATGGAATCCTTCTGGCATGGCCTATGAAGGATTTTGTGAGCCTCGAAAGGAGAGAGACTAAAATCCCAATTGTGTATTGTATAGCACAAGGCCTGGGTTACCAAGGGCTGGATGGAAACTAGGTCAAAAGTGTCAAATTAGGATCATAATTATTCCCCCCTTGTGTTCTATGTAAGTATTGTTAAACACAAACTCCCCTCCCATGACCGGTTGTTCCACCCAGGTTATCCACCAATAGAAGTGTAATCATCTTCTCCAGGACAGACTTGCACTTACCTCTCAACTTGAGTTTCCTGTAAGGTTTGAGTGGCATAACATTTTTGCTAAACATTTCGCTAATGTGTTTCTCTTGTCTGTGTAGACAAGAGAAACAAATCCATAGAACTCATATGTATATAAGAGAGAGTTTTATATGAAGGGTAATTGTACATTAAGAAAGCATCCCAGCCAGTCTAGTTCAAGCCCTTAAGTCTGGTATTAGCCCATACTTCTGAAACCAATCTGTAAAATCCTTTTCAGACTCATGAAACACATGCAATGACGCCAAATGCAGGATGATCAGAGGCTAGTGAGTACAAAGTCTTTGGATCCAGTGGCATTTTAAGCCTCTCAGCTCTGCCAGGGGTCTCCACGTGGCTTCTCCAGTTCCCAGAGCTGCATTAGGGTAGGTCCATGTGGCTTCTCCTCAGGGATGTCTCACCAGAAGTGAGCAGGGAGAGAGTGTCTCTCCCGCCTCCAAGGAGGAAATACCGGAATTCCCAGAATCTTTAAGGGAGGACAATGCCCACACAGAAGTCTCATTGGCTGTTACCCGATTGACAGAGTTGATTCTACCTCTTTACTCTTAATCCTTTTAAGTCCCAAATTGACACCAGATTATGTAACTACCACAGCTAGTATGAGCTAATATCAACACACACTACCACCCTTGCCTGTGGAATAGAATGACAATTGATTTGGAACATGCAGTGGATGGGTTATTTTGGTTCCATGTAGTTAGCAGGTGATATAATAGATTTAATTCCTTAAATAAAATGCCCAAGATCACAATATTATTAAAATAAGCAGCTAGAATTCGGACTCCATATTCCAAATACTAATTCACCTTTCTATGCTTTGAAAAGTTTAAAAATCACACAGAAATGTCTTCTTGTAGAAAAGTTAGAAAAATAGAGATGAATTTAAAAATAAAATCTCTAAAAACAGTCCCGCCTTTTAGAATTAGCCACTGCTAACAGAAACTTGCTGCCATCAAATCCATTCTAAGTGAGAGTGACCCTATAGGACAGGGAGAACGGCCCCTGTGGTTTTCTAAGACTGTAGCTCTTTATACAAGTCGAAAGCTTCATCTTTCTCTAACAGAGTGGCTAGTGATTTCCAACTGCTGGGGTTTACATTTAGGCCTTTAATCCTTGAGTTTGTTTTTATACCTGGGGACATCCAACAGCATTGTTGAAGGAGCTTGCCTTATCCTATTTGATAGTTTTGGGTCCTTTGTCAAGATCAGTTGCCTGTAGGTGGATGCATTTACATCTGGGTTTTCTGTCTATTCTACTGGTCTATGCATATCTCTTTGAACCAGTCGTAGGCGGTTTGGATGACTGTGGCTATGTAGTAGGGTTTTAGGTCAGATAGTCCAAACCTCCTACTTGGTTCTTCTTGGAAGAAGTCCTTTGTTTATCTTAAGTCTTTTCCGTCTCAATATGAAGTTGGTGATGACTTCTTCCATTTCTTAAAGAAGGAAGTTGAGATTTGGATTAAAATGGCATTGTATCTGTAGATTGTTTTTAGGTAGTATTGACATTTTTACAGTATAAAACCTGTCTATGCATGAACAACAAATATTCTTCCATGTATGTAGGTCTTTTTTGGTTTCTTTAAAAGTTTTCTGTATTTTTTGCTCTACTGGTCCTTTGTTTCTTTAATTCAGTTTATTCCCAATATTTCATCTTTTATGTGGTTACCGTGCATGGTATTATTTTCTTAATATCTTTTTCAGAGCTCTCTTCACTGTTACACAGGCATCCAGTTGATTTCTGGTTATTAATTTTGTATCCTGTTACTTTGCCAAATCCCTTGATTGTTTCCAGCAGACTTTTTATGGAGACTTTTGGGTTTAGTCTGTTGGATTATATCATCTGCAAATAGGGAGAGTTTTACTTCCTGTACAATGTTGAATAAGAGTGATGATATGAGGCATCCTTCTCTGGTTCCATTTTCAGGGAAAACATTTCTAGTTTTTCTCCATTGAGTATAATGTTGGCTGTTGGCTCTTCATACATGGCTTTTATTTTGTTGAGGAATTTCCCTTCCGTTTCTATTTTGTTGTTCTATTTTATAAGAAATGGGTGTTGGATATTGTCAAGTGCCTTTTTTGCATCTAGTGATACAGACATGTGGTTTTTGTTCTTTGCCTTGTTTATGTGGTGGATTGCATTGATAGGTTTTCAAATATTGACCTATCCCTGAATTCCTGGACTGGATTCCATTTGGCCATTTTGAATTATTTTTTTGATATGTTGTTGGATCTATTGGTCAGAATTTTGTTGAGGATTTTTGTGTTTATGTTCATGAGTGATGTTGGTCTATAATTTTTGATTTTTGTGGGGTCATTCCCTGGTTTTGGTATCAAGGTTATGTTCACTTCAGAGAATGAGTCTGGGAGTTTACTGTGTTTTCTATATGCTGGAATAGTTTGTGTAGTATTTGGTGACAGATCTTTCCTGAATACTTGGTGTAATTCCCCCTGTGAAGCCCACTGGTCCTGGGCTTTTCTTGGTTGGAAGTTTCTAATGACCTTTCCTATTTCTTTTGTTATGAGTCTGTTGGGTTTGCCAACATCTGTCTGCATTCGTTTAAGTGGATGATGTATTTTAAGATCTATGTCCACTTCTTCTAGGTTGTCAAATTTGTTGAAATACTGTTTTTCATAGCAGTGTGTTATTATTATTATTTTATTCATTTGGATCTGTTGTGATGTCAACCTTTTCATCTCTTATTTTAGGCATTTCCAACTTTTTTCCTTTGTTAAGTTTGCTGGAAATCTACTTTATTAATCCTTTTAAAACAACCAGCTTCTTGTCTTGTTAATTTTTTCCTTTTGGTTTTGTTTTCCAGGTTGTTTATTTCTGCTCCAAACCTTATAATTTATTTTCTTCTTGGGTTGGTGGGCTTATGTTGTTTTCTTTGTTCCTGCTGTTAAAGGTATTGTGTTAAGGTGTTGAATTTTAATTTCTCTTTTTTCCATTTGTGTAGCGATTGCTATAAATTGGCTCTGGTTACTTCTTTTGCTTTATTCCAATTTGAAAAATTATTAAAAGATCATTTTAGTGATACGTACATCAATTGTATCAAGCATATTTGTATATATATTACCATCATAACTTTCTAAACATTTACTTTCTATTGAGCCCTTAGTATCAGTTCCTCTTTTTTTTCCTCCCTTCCCCCTCCCACCCTCGTGACCACTTGATAAATTATAAATTTTTATTATTTTCATATCTTACACCAATCACTGTCTCTTTCCCCCCATGGTTTCTGTTGTTCACCCCCTAGGGGTGGTGGTGGTGGTGGTTATGTGTTCATCATTGGGATCGGTGCCCTCTTCCTCTCCTCCTTTCCCCACTTTCCTCCTACCCTCCTGGTAATGCTACTTCCATTTCTGTTCCTGGGTTCGTGTGTCCTGAGCTCTTATCTCTTATCTGTACCTGTGCACATGCTCTGATCTAGCCCGCAGCGAAAGGCAGGACTGGGGTAATGACAGTAGAAGGTGAGGAAGCCTCAAGGAGGCAGAGGAATATTGTGTGTTTCATGGGGTCTAGACCATCCCTCTTTCTTTTTCCTTCTTGGTTTGCTTCCATGTGTGTGTGGCAGTCCAGCCCCTCTCCCCAACCTGTAGGTTTAGTTTTGTTCTCTGTAGCACATACTTCTAGGGAGAGGGTAAATTTGGCTCTGATTGGAGCTGGCCCTGGAGCCCACTCTTTCCATGTGTTGCTCCATGTGGTTACATTGCCCTCAAGGTTTGATGCACCATGGTGGGGTCTGCATGCACACCTCAATTCTGTGGAGACATACCAATACTCTCCCCCTGGATGGGTTAATGCCCTACTTCCCCCATGTCATCGTCTCTTATGTGGCCCTCCCCCCTTTTCTACCCTCCCCTTCTTTGGGTTGGAATAAAATGTACCTCCTTGGGTTTGGTCTGACCTCCACCTGACTGCCTGAACCTCAGCCGGTCTAGTGTGAGATAAGTGGCTTTATTTCTATACCTACTGTGCTGATTGTACTTCCCTAGGGGACTCCTGTTGTATTTGTCCTTTTGTGATCGGCTAACTTCGATGAGCATGATTTCCTCCAACTCTTCCTATGAGATGATGTGCTTCATGTGATCATCAGTGCTTTTTAGTGATGCATAGTACTTCATTGTGTTTCTGTGCCAGAGTTTTTTTATCCACTCATCTATCAATGGAAATTTAGCTTGTTTCCAATTCTTGGCAATTGTGAATTGCACCACAATAAACATTGGAGCACAGAAGACTGGTTATAGTTTATTTCTTACCTCTTCTGGGAATATGCCCCATAGAGGGATGGCTGGGTCATAAGGTAGCTCGGTTTCCATTTGCTTTAAATATCTCCAGATCTCTTTCTACAGAGGTTGTACATATCTACATGACCACCAACAGTGGAGGAGAGTTCCTATCTCACGGTTTCCCCTCCAACCTTTGTTGCTCTCTGATTTTCTAATTTGGGCTATTCTCAAGGGTTTTAAATGGTATCTCATGGTTGTCTTAATTTGCATTTCTCTGATGGCTAATGATGTGGAGAATTATCTCATGTTTACTGGCTATTTGGGTCTCCTTCCTAATGACACTTCTGTTGAGGTCTTTTGTGCACTTCCTCAGGGGGTAACTCTTTTCCTCTTTTTGCAGGCAAGGAGGGTATTATAGATTTTAGTACTAAGCTCTTTATTGGGTCATTGCTAAAAATCCTCTCTCAATCTGTGGCTCCTTTGTTACTCTCTTGGTGAAGTCTTTTGATGCACACAGATGTTGTATCATTAGTATATTCCACATGCCAATCTCAGGTTCACCTGTGTGTGTACCCTTCCCTATTGAAGTTATCCTATGTATTCCCTGAGCCAAGATTCTTACGTTTGTCCCAATTCTTTCGCTGATCATCCTGATTTTGGGGTGTTTACTTCTAGGTCTGTGACCCACCTTGAGTTTGTTCTTGGGCATGGAGTGAGGTAACCATCTTGTTTCATTTTTCTACAGGTGGATATCCATTGTTTCTAGCACCACTTGTTAAAGAGGGCATCTGCTTCCCACTTGATGCTTTTGGGGCCCTTGTTAAAGATAAGTTGTCTATGTTCTGATGGTCTTATTTTTGAGTTTTCTGTTCTTTTCCATTGGTCTGAGTATCTGTCATAATACCAGTACCATGCTATTTTGACTACTGTGGCTGGATAGTAGGTATTAAAGTTAGGTAAAGTGAGCCCTCCAACTTTGTTCTTCTTCTTGAGGAGTTCTCTGCTAATTCTGGGCTTCTTCCTTTTCCCTATGAAATTAGTGGCCAGTTTTTCCAATTCTGTGAAGAAGGTTGTTGGTATTTGAATCAGGATAGTGTTATACTGATACAGTCCCTTGAATAAGATGTCATCATTACTATATTGAGTCTTCCAATTCACAAGCATGAGATATTCTTCCATTTTTGGAAATTGATTTTGGTTTCCTGAAGTAGGGTCTGGTAGTTTTCCTTGTATAAGTCATTTGGGTGTTTTTGTTAAATATATCCATAGATATTTCAATTTGTTCTTTGCTATTGTGAAGGGCACTGCCTTCTTGATCTCCTCTTCCTTGGTCTTGTCCAAGGTATTAAACAAACCAATAGACTTCTGCTTGCTGATCTTGTATCTTGCCACACTTCCATATTCCTCTCTCACCGTCAGTACTTCTATTGTGGAGATTTTGGAATTTTCAATGTATGGAATCGTGTCGTCTGCAAATAGTGATCGTTTTACCTCCTTCTCTCCTATTGGTTACCTTTAGTTCCCTTTCACTGTCTTACAGTTAGCTAGGACCTCCAGTATGAAATGGAATAGAATTAGGGTCCAGTTTTTATCTTTTTCCATTGACTCTGATGTTGGCTATTGGCTTTTCATAGATAGCTTGTATTGACTTGAGGCGCTTTCCTTCCATTCGTATCTTCTTGAGTGTCTTAATTAGGAATGTGTGCTGTACGTTGTCAAATGCTTTTTCTGCATCTGTGAATATTATCATGTGATTTTTATACTTTTTCTTATCAATCTGGTGTTTAATAATAATGGATTTTTGGAAGATAAACCACCCCTGCACCCCTAGAATGAATCCCATCTGATTATGATGAATGGTATATTTAATATACGTTTGTATTCTATTGGCCAATATTTTGTTAAGGATTTTTGCATCTGTGTTCATTAGAGATATCAGTCTGTAATTCTGTATTTCTGTGGGATCCTTGCCCTGTTTGGGTATCAAAGTTATGCTGGCTTCGTAGAATGAGTTTGAGAGCTTGCCATCTTTTTCTATGCTCTAGAATAATTTGTGGGGGATTGGTGTCAGCTCTTCCCTGAATGCTTGGTCATATTCTACTATGAAGCAGTCTGGTCCGGGAGGTTTTTGTTGGTAGTTTCTCAATAGCTGTATCTATTTCTATTTCTTCTTTTGCTATGGGTTTGTTGAGGTTCTTGACCTCTATCTGGGATATGGAGGGCTCATTTTTTCCAAGTATTTGTCCATGTCTTGCACACTGTTGAATTCATTGGAGTACAGACTTTCATAGTAGTTTGTGATTATCCTTTTAATCCCATTGGGGTCTGTTGTGATTTCCCCTTTTTCATCCCTCATCCTAACGATTGATATTTGCTCCTTCCTTTCCTTGGTTAGGCTTTCCAGTGGTCTGTTGATTCTTTTAAAGAACCAGCTTTTTGCTGCATTGATTTTTTGCATTGTTTTCTTATCTTCCCACTCATTTAACTATGCCCTGGTTTTTATTATTTTTTCTTTTGTGATTGGAGGGCTTATTCTATTGACTCTGTTCTAGTTGCTGGAGGTTTTGTGATAGCATGTCGGTCATAAGTCTCTCTTCTCTTTCATATATGCACTTATTGCTATCAAGATACCTCTGATAACTGCTCTTGCCTATGTCCTATAGGTTTTGGTACGTTATATTCTCCTTCTCATTAGTTTCTAGAAGCTTCCTAAATGTCCCTGTAATATGGACCAGTACCCATTGTGTTGCAGAAGATCATTATTCATCCTCAAATTGTTTGCCCTTGCTTTTCTCATCATCCTTTTATTTATCTCCAGCTTTATTGATTGGTGATCTGAGAGGGATGTCTAAGTGATCTATATGTGTGTGAATGCACTCAGGCTCAACTTATCTCCAGCATATGATCTGTTTTCAAAAAAACAGGCACAATCAGTCTTAGACTCCACAGGGTGTCTTTGAAAGGCTGCAAATTGTAGCCGGACAGTCCAGATTAGACCAGGGGCCCCACTGCTGGCATACCCCAACTCAGCCCAGTGGCATAATTATATTCACCAGCCTCTGCCCACACTATTTTTTTGGTTATGTTAAGAAACATAGGCTGTGCTCTGGAGATTAGTTTTTTGGCTACTTGTTATGTTAATGGATGCTAACGTACTGCACCACAACCTGGAATTAAAAGTTTTTTTCACAAAATAATTTCCCCCTTTTTATAATGGGCTTGTGGGGTGCCCTGGTACTAGGGCTGTGCCACACTGTCCCACAGGGAAGGTGGACACCTTAGCAGAGTGGTTTTGGGTCTGACTGGATCTGAGTTCACCTCTGGCTGCTGTCCTGTGTCCCTCCATCTCTATCCTGTTTGCATTTCCAGTTGTGCTCTGATGAACTGCATTCTGTCACAGTAAATATCCCAGCATCTCATCAATTCCTTAAAATTATTTTCTAATTATCTGTCATTGCCCATGCTGGCAGGTATGGAGCTGAAGCTAGGCGGGAAGGTGATGGCCAATGTAGTCACTCTGTTCCTGGCTGGGGAAGGGATTCACAAAACTGTAGACTGCTGGTACAGGCCAGCTAGTAGCACAGGAAACTCCAGTTTAAGGTCTTGTAGCTATCTCTCGGAGGCTCTCTGCAAACCTGGTATTGTGACCACTTTTAGAGAGCAGTCTGCGGAAATCAATGCTCACTGTGGGACTTGTGTGTAGGAAGGGCTGGCTGATGCTGTCCTGCTGAACCTGGCCAGGGGTTAATGGAGCCTGCAGACGCTGTGACCTTAGAGCATTTCAGCAAGTTCTTGAATTTCTTTGTGGGTGAACCCAAAGATTTTTATATATTGTGTTATTGTTCTTGTTTGTTACATGGAATTTTAAAATTCCTTCCTTATTTGATATATTACCAAATCATTTTTTTAGTATTATGTACCTTGCTTTTCTCACTTAACAACACCTCACTTGAAAATCCTCCAAGTCAGCTGGTAGAGTTCCAATTTATTATTTTTTAATGATTGATTTTTTTAGTCATTCTCATATTGCTCAGCATTGCTTTCCGTTTTAAAAATTTTATTCTTCCACTATTAACAATTCTGCAATTAATATTATTTTACTTATGTTCTTCTAAAGAAATACTTTTATTTTTATGAAATACCCAGGAATATTATTGTTTGGTGGGCCTAAATGTATTTCTTTTAATGAAAGAAATCATGTCCAAGTCCTTCTCCTGGAGACTGCTGTTGCTGTAGTGAAGTGCCATCAATTCTATTCTGACTCATCATGACCCCATGTATAACTGCATGAAGCAACCGTCCTCATGTTTGAGACCACGATTGCAGTCACTGTGTCAATCCATTTCATTGAAAGTCTCCCTCTTTTTCACTAACCTTTTGCTTTACCAAGAATGATGTCCTTTTCCAAGGATTTATCTTTTCTGATAATATGTCCAAAGTATGTGAGATGAGATCTCCAAAGGCTATTTTTTCCCACATTTCCACCAGACACATGAGTGTTCTTTGTTTTTCCATCGCTTCTTTTGCTTTTTTCCCAGTATTCCCATGGGAGCCTTGGTGGGTAGTGGGTGACACATTGTGCTGCTAACTGCAAGGTCAGAAGCTCATACGCACCAGCCACTCCAGGGGAGAAAAATGAGGATTTTTGCTTCCATAAAGGTTTACATTCTTGTAAATCCATAGGGGGTGTTCTAATGCATCCTATTTGGTTGATATAAGTTAAAGTCAAGTCAATGGAAATGAGTTTGCATTTGAGAGTTATGGATGTTACAGGATCAGGATATAAAGCCCTTTTCCAAAGGATAATTATTACTTTAGTTCTATTACTGGAGTAGGACCATACCTAAGGCTAATCAATGAGTGTGAGTGGACCTACAAGGGCTAATGGGGACTCCTGTGGTGAGGCCAAATAAAAGCTGGAAGAGTAAGAAAAGAATGTGCTGCTCTTAGGACTTGAGGGATAAGACATTGTAAAATCATCAGAAGATTGAGGAATGGATCTGGGGCTGGTACTTATTCTTAGCTGCAATCTAAAAAGAATTTGTTTTTATTACATGGCCCTATTCTATAGAAGCCTTCATGATGGAAATATGGAAGAAATGGGTACTATAGCAAAGTGTGATGAAGAAATTCTATGGTGCCCATGTATTAGAAATAATTGCAGATGGGGTCTTAAAGGCTTGCTTTCAAACAAGCAGCCATCTAAGTGAGATGTCAGTTAAGCCCATGTGGAAGAAACACACAGCATATGTTATCCAAGGAGTGGAAAATATATAATCCAAATTTGAAGGAGGGAATTTTATCAGAGCATTCATTATGAATTCCTGGTTTTCAGAAAGCTCTGGCTGATCATGGGAGCCTAAAATACATTCACAGTATCTACACATGGAGTAAGTCTCTGATGATTCCCCTCTGACCATAAGTGAGGGATGGGAATAACCTGGTTATCAGATAGAGAGTATTGGAGAAATTATTATAGTAGATGAAAACCACATATTTGACTTCACTGATTAAAACCTTGTCATTTGATCTCCCTTTTGATACATGTTGTGTTAGTCTGGGTAGACAAGAGAAACAAATTCATAGAGACACTCATATGTGTATAAGAGGTTTATGTACAACTGAAGTTGAATATTGAGGAAACACCCCAGTTCAGTCCAAGCCCATACATCAGTTATTAGTCCATATGTCCCATAGCAGCGGTCTCCACATGGCTTCTCCAGCTTCAGAGGTCTGGTTGCATCAGGGTAGGTCTATGTGGCTTCTTCAGTTCAGGAAACAAGGGTAGTTCCATGTGTCCTGCCAGCTGCCATGTCTCCCAGGGAGTTAGCAAAGAGAGAGAGGTGTCTCTCACCTCCAAGGAGGAAATTCCGGAGTTCCCAGAATTCCCAGGAGTAGGCCATGCTCACACAGAGGCCTCATTGGCTATGACCCAATTGACAGACTAGACTCCACCCTTTCACTCATAATCTCTCAAATTGACAATGATTATATAATTGTCATACACGTTGAGCTTGATCTGGTTTTTACTATTTTCTGGGTTTTGTCTTTTCAGATTGTATTTTATTATTGTTGGTAGTGTTCCTTACTTTGTTACATATCTTTCTATGTTTTGCAGTGTATGAAACCTAGGTTGAATGAATCTTTAGAGACAACAAACAGAATAAAAGAGTTTGCCGGGAGATGGGGTGGGGTGTGGTTCAGAGATAGCAGGGAGGCTGGGTGGGAGGAACAAGAAGGAAGAAAACATTTGGAAAATGATTGTAATTGTGATTGTACAACACTGCTTGATATGACAGAATGGTTGAATTATGTCCTAATACAATGATTTGAAAAAAGAAAGTAAATCATTGGAAGAGACTTGCCCCAGAAGCAGTAACAATCTGTGCCTGGGAGAAGGCAAGAGAAACACTAATAGAATCTAAGAGAAACAAAAAGTTATCATCTACTGAGCATAGAAGTGGCAGCAGAGCTGGCTGAGAAGCCTGTACCCAGAATTTTAACATGTTTTGAAGGAGAATAGAAGGCAGCATTGGCCTCAGGGTCTGGGTCTGGGGCTGGTGGTAGGGTGGCTGGGGAGGCTTGTAGAAGTACTGTGGGGCTCTGTCCCTGTACTTGTGGGGGTCTGTCCCAGAAACAAGTGTTTACCCTAGAGCAGTTATGAAATTGCTGGTTTAAGAAACTTTAAGAAACACTGGTCCTTGATTGCCCCAGTCTGCTAGGAGAGAGCTGGACCTCCAGAAAAAGGGGCAGAGCCATCTCAGTGATAGAAGGATAAATATGGATTCCAACCCATGAAACTATTATTAAAGATTCAACACTGATTTCTGTGTTATTAGTTATTGACATTTCATGTGCTAATGCTCTGGGAATGGCTTATGTGCTCTGGCTCTGTTCTGATTGATGTGATATATTAATAGTGAACAACTTGTATGTGCATCCCCAAATAAATTTGTATTGTTTAATAACCAGTTAGTATATCATAAATATGGCTGGTGTGTACTGCAGATATAAAGTGCTATATTCATTATTATTATAATTTGCATGTCCATGCTTACTATTTGCCACTTTGTACATATTTTCATTTGTTTGCCACAGATTTGCTCATTTGTGAATTATATTTGCTCTTTGTTTTGTTGGGTTATTTGTCTTATATATTCTAAGAACTTTGATGTCTTAATAAACTGTTATTAAAAATATATGCTACACATATACGGACTACTCTCTCTGACCACTATGCCATAAAGCTGGAAATCAACAAAAGGATGATTAAGAAAACAAAGGCAAACAATTGGAGGGTGAATAACTCTACTGCAAAAGGAGTGGGTGTTGGACCAGATCTGAGATGAAATCAGGAAGTTTCTAGAAACCAATGAGAATGAAAATACGATGTACCAAAACCTTTGGGACATAGCAAAGGCATTTATCAGAGGACGTTTGATAGCAATACATACACACATGAAAATGAAGAGAGACTTATGGTTGATATGCTGGCACAAAACTTGCACCTATTAGAGCAGAGTTAATAGGACAATCCTACTAATAGCAAAAGGAAAGAAATAATAAAAGCCAGGGCTGAGATACAGGAGAGGGAAAACAAGAAAACTATGGGAAAAATAATGCAGCTAAAAGTTGGTTCTTTGAAAGGATTAACAGAATTGATAGACTGCTGGAAAACTTAACCAAAGAAAGGAAGGAAGAAATTTCAATAGCAAGGATGAGAGAAGAAGCAGGGGGCATTTACAATGGACCCTAATGAAATTAAAAGGATAAATACACAGTACTATGAAGGCCTGTACTCTAATGAATTCAACAACTTGGAAGACATGGATAAATACTTAGAAAACCAATCCCTCCCTAAACTATCTCAGATGGACATCAAGAATCTCAACAGATCCATAGCAATAGTTGAAATAGACAAGGGTATCAAGAGATTACCAACAAAAAATTCCCCTGGGCCAGATGGCTTCACAGGAGAATTATACCTGTGAAGGTATCATTATATATCAGAATTATATATCAGGTTATATATCAGGTTAGAACTGATACCAATCCTACACAAACTCTTCTAGAATACAGAAAAAGACAGAAAAATCCCAAACTCTTTCTATGAAGCTAGTATAACTCTGATACCTCAAGTGGGCAAGGATTCAACAAGAATTGAGAACTGTAGACCAATATCCCTAATGAACATCGATGCAAAAATCCTTAACAAATTACTGACCAAAAGAATATAAAACAAATATTTCACCATGTCAAAGTGGGATTCATACCAGGGATGCAGGGATGTTTCAACATATGAAAGACCATTAGTATCATTCACCACTTTGACATGAAAAATTATAAAAAACACATGATAATATTGATAGATGTGAAAAAAAAGCATTCGACAACATCCACCACCCATTCCTGTTTAAGACATTCAAGAAGCTAGGAATGTTGGGGAAATGCCTCAGTATTATACAAGCGATATATAAAGGACCAACAACCAACATGGTAATTAATGGAGAAAAGATGTAAACAATCCCACTGAAAAAGGCGACCAGTCAAGGATGCTCCGTGTCCCCATTCTTATTTAACATTGTATTGGAGGTCCTAGGTAACAACATAAAGCAAAGGAAAGAAATCAAAGGTATTTTTCTGGGGAAGGAAGAGATTAAACTATCATTATTCGCAGATGATATGATTTTACATATTGAAAGTCCCCAAAACTCTACAAGTGGAGTGTTGGAAATGATAGAGGAATATGGCAGAGTGTCAGGATACAAGATCAACAAACAGAAGTCTATCAGACTGCTTTACACATCAGACAAGATCACGGAAGAGATGATTAAAAAGGTAGTATCCTTTACAATAGCCAAACACAAGTTGAAATATCTATGGATAAACCTGATTTGTATGAGGAAAATTGCAGAACACTATTAGAGAAACAAAGAGTGACCTCAACAAATGAAAGAATCCATGCTCATGGATCGGAAGACTCAATATAGTAAAGGTATCAGTTCTGTCCAAGGCACTATATAAGTTCAATGCTATCCCGATACATATACCACCATCCTTCTTCAAAGAATTGTAAAAACTGATTACCAGCTTCATATGGAGACAGTGTGGCACCCAATCAGACTCAAGTGGAAAACACTCCTAAAGGTCAAAAAGCAGACCTGGAACTATGTATAGGCTATTCCATTTTTGTCATTGGCTTTCTTTTTGTTGTTGCTATTTTGTTGTTGTTGTTGTTGCTACTGGTTTGTTAAATTGTTATTTGCTATTGGTTTTGTCTTCCTTTGTTGTTTTGTTTGGCTTTGCCTGGTTTTTGCACTTATTGTCTCTCCATGTCCATCTAGATAAGATAGGTGGGATAAACAATTTGGAGACAAAAACAGTGGAACTGATGTTTCCTGGGGGGATATGGGAGAAGTGGAGGTGGGAGAAAGGAAGGGTGGAGCAATCAACCCAGGGACAAGGGAACAACAAATGAACAAAAATCAATGGAGAGAAAGGCATAGAATGCCTAGGGGGGCTTAATCAAGAGCAATGTAGCAATGAGGAATTACTAAACCCGAATGAAGACTGAACATGATTGT
Source organism: Echinops telfairi (assembly GCF_000313985.2). Lineage (NCBI taxonomy): Eukaryota > Metazoa > Chordata > Mammalia > Afrosoricida > Tenrecidae > Echinops > Echinops telfairi. Next base: position 6,878,481 of record NW_022111367.1, on the reverse strand, counting down.
GGGACAAGAGGAAAGTAAAAGGAAACAGAGCCCCAATAAATGTATTTAATAAAAAAATCTGTTAAATTGTGTGTTAAAATATTTTCCTCATAGAATCAATGGAAATAGAGGAAAAAGCTGGGAGGCAAAGGGTATTTATAGAGCTCTAGATAAAGACATGTACATATACAAATATATTATATGAGGATGGGGAACTAGATCTATGAG
>NW_022111367.1:6863725-6877240 GCF_000313985.2 Echinops telfairi | reverse complement strand
TAAATGGAGAGAAAATGTTTTGAGAAACGATGTACAAATGCGCTTTACATAATTGATGTGTGTATGGATTGGGATAACAGTTATATGAGCCCCTAATAAAATGTTAAAAAAGAAAAAAATATTTTCCTCATATAAATTTTCAATTATATTTATTATGGGCTATATTTTTTTCACTTTTCTTTAGTCTAGTGTATTTTGCCTCAGCTCCCAGGTTTCTAATTAAAGAAGAAAGAAGCGTTTCTAGACACTTCTAGCAAGTATGTTTCTTACAAGTTTTTAATTTAAAACTTTAATCAGCCTGGAATTTTATGTCTGCATTTGGTCTAATAATCCTTTAAAATTTGTCTTCCAGATCAATATCTAGGATATTGGGACCAATTATTAAGTAATCTATTTTTTTTCCTGTTGAGTTGGACCAACGCATTTGTAATGTGTTACATTTGCATATACACTGAGATTTATTTGGGGAGTTTCTGTTCTCTATTAAAAAGGAGTTCTGGTTGTGCAGTGATTAAAGTGCTTGGCTGCAAACTGAAAGGTCAGAAGTTTGAACCTATGAAGTTCTTCACAGGAGAAAGAGGTGACAATTTGTTTCTGTAAAGATTTAAAGCCTTGGAAAGTCTAAGGGCTGGTTCTGCTGTGTCCTGTATGTGTGCTAGGATTCAGAGTCCATTTGAAAGCAGTGAGTGGTTTCATTTTAGTTTATTCTGCTTCATTTTCCATTTACTTGTTCCTATGTGTGGTTACTGTCTCTACATTTACCTACCCTGGACTTCATAGAAAGAAAAACATTAACAAAACAACAACCTAATAACAACAACAACAACAACAACAACAAATCCCTGAGAAAACCTTCAATCAAAAAGAAAGCAAAATATATTAAAATCTAGAATAAATTTAAAGTGGGTAAAAAAGGACAAACAATGATGAGATGTTCCATTTTAACCTAACTACATTTGCATGAATCCACTTTCCAATGCACTTTGACAGCAAGGTTATTCACATCCCTGGGCAACGGTCAGAGAGAGTTCACCAGAGGTTTAAGCACCTGGGGACCCTGCAAATGGATTTTAGATTTTCATTGTCATCCATCAAACTAAAAAATTCACTGCCATTGAGTCAATTCTGATTCACAGTTACCCTATGGGGCAAGGTAGAACTGCCCTTGTAGATTTCCAAGACTTTAACTTCTTTTAGGAGTAGAAAGTTTCATCTTTCTCCCATACCATGACTGATGGGTTCTAATTGCTGACCCACTATGGGTCTCAATTGTGGCTTCTAATTTGTAACCCTCTAGGCCACCAGGGCTCTTCAATTGTCATCCACAGCCTTCTTCAAACTGGATACTAAGAATCTAAGCTTTAATACTGTTCCCTCCTCCAGTTTGGGGTTTATTATTTGCAATCCTTGGCTCACACAGACTGGTATGCTGTTTCCATCTGGAAGCAAACATCTCACTTATATTATTGCTTGTTTTAAGATAAGTCTTTAAGACTCAGATATTATTCTTTTTGGTAACTGGCACAAACTGATTTCTTCATCACACTTGGCACCCATATCTTCAGTGATCTCTTCATGAGGGCAAGTATCGGGTTGGGCTACATCATAAAAGCTTATTGTTCTTAAACTAGGGCGATGATTAAGTGTGAGCTCAGAATCCATAAATACATATACAGGTTATATATGTCCCTTGTTCACATAAGAGACTCATTATCATTTTATTGGGGAACATTATAAATCATCCCAATAGTGCACATGGTAATTCTATTGATAGTATCATTAATTTAACCAGTAGAATAGAATTTAAAATACTGTTGATAAAAGGAAAGTATACATGTATTGGATAGCTTTTTAGATTAAAGTACTTGGAGTGTAGACATGTGCAGATAAAAAGTTAGATGATCACAATGTTTACCCAAATAATTTCATCTCCCTATACTGTGTCAGTGTTAACATAGAGCCATGTCAATTAACCCCAACCTAGCCCTCAATGAGTGATTTATTTGAGGAAAAAGCCAAAAATTACTTATTACACTGTCACCAAAGATCTGCCAAGCTGCCAAGTTTGAATTTTTCCTTTTTATTGGGAGTTAATACATATATCATATCATCCCATAATTCAATCACACCAAGCAGTATTGTACAGTGCTACTACAATCAATTCCAAAACATTCTTTTCCTTCCTGGACTCCTTGACATTGGCTCCCTTTACCCTCTCCCAGAAACACCACTGTAACACCCCCACTGCAACCCTTATTCTACTTGCTGTTTGAATTTTTAAGAAAATTTCTCAAAGAGGTCAAGCCTTTATGATGGACATTTTGGACAAAATGAATAGACAGTAGAACACATACTAAAGTCAAGAAATGATTTTGTTATATAATATTATATATGAATATATATAATATTATATGAAATCCTGGGAGTATTTTTATGTTCTTTTAAAACTAACTCTTCAATATCTTTAAATGTATTTTAATTAAAAATAAGAATATAAACTTTCATATTATGGAGTTTTAATTTCATACAAAAAGTTATTTGTATAAAGAATCTTCTAGAATGTTTATACTTGCCTCTGTTTAGTATTTTCTTACAAAATCTCAACCTCTGGAGTCATGGTACTCAAGGCCAAGGACTCTAGTTTAACATTCGTTGAATGATTCTGGCCCTTATTCTTCACTGGACTTTTGCAGAGGAGTCAGGTCTTGCATGTCCTGTAGTCATTAGTTGGCATGGAATAGTCTTACTGCTTGTGTTGCTTTATAATTATTTATAAGTTTGGCTTTTGTAAAATGTCTGTGTCAACTGGAAGAATTTAAAAGCAAACTTTTTGTGGGAAGGACAGCGTCAGAGAGTCAGAAACTTTATGATCCTACATGATAACTCTCTTAACCATTTGGCCGACTCAGCTTGGAACATTGTGTTGTGAACTTTATATGCTTACTTTATTGCTGACTATTATGCTCACTAACAGGAGGTCTTAAGTCTGTCTCAGCTTTTGGTTTAAAATATACTGTCCTTGGCAGTGACATCCGTTTGAACTCAGATGCTTATAGTGGAGCACTGGTGGCATAGTAGTTAGGCATTGGGCTGCTAACCACAAGATCAGCAATTTGAATCTTCCAGTCACGCTATGGAACAAAGATGAGGTTGCCTACTCCAGTAAAGAATTATAGTTTCAAAAATAGAAGCAGTTCTATTCTGTCCTATAAGGTCAACTTTGAGTGGAATCAACTGAACATCAGTGAGAAGCTTAACAGCTTCATTAATTTGACAAACTAAATGTTTATCAAGTGCTTGGCATCTGAAACCAAGGCTATATGAGATAAACCTCTTGCTGAGCCTCAAAACAATGGAACGAATGACTTTTGGTGACGATGTGACCATGCTATTATTGCTGCTAGGTGCCTTCAAGTTGGTTCCAACTCATAGTGATTTTATGTGCAACAGAAAGAAACACTGCCCAATCCTGTGCCACCCTCACAATTGTTCTTATGTTTGAAGCCATTGATGCAGCCAGTGTCAATTCATCTTCTCCAGGGACTACCCTGCTACTTCACTAGACATGCTGTTCTTCTCTAGGGATTGGTCTCCATTGACAACATGTCCAAAGTATGTGAGCCAGAGTCTTGCCATCCTTTCCTCTAAGGCTATCCAGACTGTATTTCTTCCAAATCAGCTTTGTTTGTTCTTTTGGCAGTCCATGGTAATTTCAGCACTCTTTGTTAGCACCACCATTCAAATACATCCACTTTTCTTCAGCCGTCTTTATTCAATATTTAGGTTTCACATGAATATGAGACAATTGAAAAGACTATGGCTTGGGTCAGGCACATCTTAGGCCTCAAAGTAAACCTTTGCTTTTCAACACTTAAAAGAAATCTTGTGCAGTAGATTTACCCAAGACAATGTATCCTTTCATCACTTGATTGCTGTTTCCTTAAGTATTAACAAGAGCAAATAATTGACAACTTCTATTTTATTTGTCCCCAATCCTTGATGTTTCAGAAACACACAGGGGCAGTTCTGCCATGTCCCATATACTCACTCTGAGTTGGCTCGCACTGGATGGCAGTGAGTTAGTTCAGTTAGTTATGATGATGTTACCTACTGGTCCAGTTATGAGGATTTTGGTTTTCTTTACATTGAATTGTAATCCATATTGGAGGCTGCAATCCTTGATCTCCATCAAGTGCTCTAAGTCCTCCTCATTTCAGCAAGCACTTTGTGTTATCTGCATGTCAAAGGTTGTTAATGAAACTTCCTCTAATTCTGAAGCCACATTCATTCTTCTACACATAAGCCAGCTTCCCTGATGATTTGTTCAGCACACAGATTGAAGAAGTATGGTGCTAAGATACAACCTTGTTGTATACCTTTCTTGATTGTAAACCATGCAGTATTCCCTTGTTCTGTTCACACATTTGTCTCTTGATCCATGTACAAGTTCCCCATTTTAACAATGAACTGAACTGGTATTTCCATTCTTCTCAAGGCAATCCATAGTTTTTAAGGTCCACATGTTTGAATACCTTGGCATAATAAATAAAACAATAGACATCTTTCTGGTATACTCTGCTTTGAGTCAAGATCCTTCTGACATTGGAAATGATATCCCTTATTGCACATCTTCTTTTGAACCCTCTCCCTGAATCTCTGCAGTTCCTTTCAATGTACTGCTGCAACTATTATTGGATAATATTCAACAAAATTTTACTAGCATATGACATCAGTGATCTTATTCTATGATTTGAGCATTCTTTTGGCATCCCTTTCTTTAGAATGAGCACAAATATAGATCTCATTCAGTCAGTTGGCCAAGTATCCGTCTCCAAATTTCCTAACATAGATGAATGAGTGAGTTATTCCAGTGCTTCATCAGTTTGTTGAAACATTTCAATTGGTATTCCATCAATTCCTGGAATCTTGTTTTTAATTAATGTTTTCAGTGCAGCTTGAACCTTTTCCTTGATTCTTGCTCATATGTGACCTCTTGAAATGGTGGAATGTGGACAAGTTCTTTTTGGTACAGTGACTTTCATTCTGTATTTTGCCATTAGAATCTTTCAATATTGCAACTCAAGGCTTGAATGTATTTTGTACATCCAAAGTTCCAATTATTAATTGATGCTTTCAGCCGTTTCTTCTCATTTTGAGTCATGCCCTATCAGAAAATGAAATGTCTCAAAGACTTTATTTCCACAGGCGTTACTCCATCCATGCCATCATGGTCAGCTCCAGTTTGAGAAGGCAGCTCTTCCTAGGTTACATTTTGAGTCCTTCCTGGCACTATTTCCAAGAATGTTCTGCTGCTTTTCATGATTTTTTGGTATCTGACAATATTTATATTTTGTTCATAAAGTTTTCTGTGATTAATTCCTCAGAATCGGACAGCCTATCTTCTGTGTAGTCTGTTTTTATTCTGGAAGCTCTGTTAGAAACCTGCTTACTTGGGCAACTCTTCTGGCCTTTGACATACTTGTGACAGAGCTTCGAGCATTATAGAAACACACAAGCCAGCATAGTATGCCAAACTGACAGACAAGTGGTGGAAGGTGAACATTTTAGCCTAAAATGACAACTAAACTGTAAAAGTTAGAAGATACTGAATGCTAAGGATAAAAAACACGGGCCTGGGAAATTTAGAGGTAGTGGGTATTGCAATTTTAAATATAATGCTCAAGGAAGGCCTCACTGAGTATGTGAAATTTGAATTAAAAGTTGCAGGCACCGAGGAAAGATCACACTAGGTTGGAAGGATCAGACCTCTCAAGTGGATATATTTGAGGAACCACAAAGAGGCCAATCATGTGGCTAATGAGAATAAACAGAGGCACATAATAGTAAATGATATCAAAGAAACTGAGTATAGAGAATGGGATTAGAATGCAGGGGTGAAAAATAGAGTACGCATAGATCAGGATGAAACCCAGCACGATGGGGCATCCCAGAAGCTGAATGAAGAAAATGTGCCAAGGAGGAGGGAAAGTACCCTGTCAAAGGTGATGGGTCCTGTAAGATACAGTCTAGGAGCTGATCATGTATTTAAATGTGTGTTAGGAAATGATAGTGAAGTGATGAGGGAAAGGACATTCAACTCTGTGGATCATTAAAAAAATTATATAGAGATAGACAGATAGATAGATAGCCTTATGAAAAACAGGAATCCCCGAACACTGCATTGTGCTCCTGCAGAACTTGTCCATGGATCAAGAGGAAGTTGTGTGAACAGAACATGGACATTCTGCTTGGTTTAAAATCAGGAATCGTGTGCATCAGGTCGCAGCTTCTTACCATTGTTATTCAATCTGTATGCTGAACAAATAATCAGAGAGGCTGGATTATATGAAAAATTATGTGGCATCTGGATTAGAGGAAGGCTTCTTAACAACCTGAGATATGCAGATGCTACAATCTCACTTGCTGAAAGGGAGGGGGACTTGAAGTACTTGCTGATTAATATTGAGGTTTGCAGTCTTCAGCATGGTTTACAACTCAAAGCAACTAAAATTCTCACAGCTGGTAACATCGTGAGAAATGGAGAAAATATTGAAGTTGTTAAGGATTTCATCTTGTAAGCAAGTTAAGATATTCAAAGGATGCATTGCATTGGGGATATCAGCTGCACATGACCACTTTAAAGTATTAAAAAGCAAAGATGTTACTTTGAGGATTAAGATGTGCCTGACCCAAGCCATAGTCTTTTCTATTGTCTCATATGCATATGAAAATTGGACATTGAATAAGGAAGGCCTAAATAGAATTGGTGCATTTGAATTATGGTGCTGAAAAGAATATTGAAAGCATCATTGACTGCCAAAAAACCAAACAAATCTGTCTTGGCCCCATACAGCTAGAGTGCTCCTTAGAGCCCAAACAGTGAGACTTCAGCTCAAGTATTTTGGCCATGATGTCAGAAGGGGCCAGTCCCTGGAGGATGACACTATCCTTGATAAAGTAGTGAGGCAGTGAAAAAATGAACACCTTAAATTAGATGGATTGACCAAGTGCTTGAACTGATGAGCTCAAACATAAGAACTTGTGAGGATGGCACAGTACTAGATAATGGTTCATTCTGTTGTGCATAAGGTAGCTAGAAGTCGAAATTGACTCCAGGGCACCTACCAACAATAACACGGTTCACTCTATAAGGTTGTCTTCACCAGCTTTAATACTACTTAAAAGACTGATGGAAAGATTAGCTTTTTGAGCTGGCTGGTCCTTTTGGCATCATTCAACAGAGAGCTTACTGAGACCAAGATATTTGTTTAAAAGTGAAAATGCCAAACTGTGAAATTTCAACTTCTATAGTACCACATTAATGGTAATTCGGTGGTCTTCTTTCACCGGTTTTGGACTTCAGCCACCGTTTCTTTATTCATCAACATTGATGTTCTTCTTCTCTTATCTCATCTTCAGGGTCTTTCCAAACTTCCTTAAAATGTTTGATCCCTCTAAAAACTTATTTTATTTGGGGCAGTATTCCCATAAACAGGTTGCAACGCTTCAATTACTTGATCATATACCCGCTTGTGTTTTGTTAAATTGTTTACATTAGCCCTAACCTCAAAATACATGGCACAAAAATACCCTGTTTTCAACTTTAGTATTGTTAAAAATTTGATATTAGCCCTGACCTCAAAATTATATTTTTCAGACACAAAATGCATGCTATTTTTATTTAATTAGATTTTGCAGATCCCCAGACTTTTCTTCTAAATTTCATTTAAACAAAATTTCATTGACATATAGTACACATATATAATTTAATAGTTCAATCATATTAAGAAGTGGGGTAGGCATCAAAGAAATGGAAGAGATGTACCAGCCTTTGTGATCCAAGGCTTTATAAATAGCAAAATCCAAAGCATCAGAGTATTAGAGCTAAATTGATCATTATCAGAGCTAAAGTTCAGACTACCTGCTTTGTAGAAGGCTATGAATGATAGTGGAAATCCAAAGTCCATGTGCAGAGTCTACACATGGATTGAGCTTCTGGTGAGTCTTCTCTGACAATAGACCAGGGGTGTGAAAAGCCTGTGATCATACAAAGCTCATTGGAAAGTGGATTATGGCAGATGCAGTTAGGCATTCCTGGATTAATGGTTTCCTTGGAGCTACAGGGGAAGGTGGGGAGAAGTGGGGACCTAATAACAATAGTATAAGAAAGAAGAAAATGTTCTAAAATTGATTATGGTAATGATCATAAAACTCTTTTTATTGTGAGTGAACGATTGAATTATATGATATCTGAATTATATAGCAATAAAACTGTTTTCTTTAAAGAAGAGTTATGCAATCATTACCATAATCAATTTCAGAATATTTTCTTCTTTCTTATATTCATTGTTATTAGGACCTCATCTATCCCCAAGCTCACCCTTCCATGCCTCCTGGTAATTATTAATCCAGTTACTGTGTCCATAAATTTACCTATTCTGTATCTCATATACAGAAAACCATGAAGAACACAACAAGAAGCAAACAATGACAACCCCCCCCCAAAAAAAACTCATCAATGGCAAAATAAAATAGAGAAAAACCTCAGCCAAAAACAAAGCAGAGAATATTCAAAATTAAAACAACTTTAAAATGGATCAAAAGGAAGATCAAATGGCCAGGGGTACCTACTTACATCTGCCATAATCAACTTTACAATGCTCTCTGTCTTATAGCAAAGCTATTCACATCTCTGGACTATGGTCAGAGGGAATTCACCAGAGGCTTAATCCATGTGGGAATCCTACAAATGGATTTTAGGCTTCCACTGTCATCTATAATCAATTGCAAGCATGGTGTCTGAATGTAAGCTCTGATACTACTCCCTCTTTCAGATTTTGATTTTGTTATTTGCAAACCTTGGATCACACAGGCTGGTATGTTTCTCCCATGTGGACAAAGGATCAAATTAAAAAGTGAACAAAAGACCTAGATTGACAATCACATACATAGACAACATTTGAATGGCTAACAAACACAGGAGGAAATGCTCGTAATCATTAGCCATCTGGGAGAGCCAAATCAAAACAATGATGAGACATCACCTTACACCTACAACATAGACCAGTTTTACACACACACACACACCACCACCACCACCACCACCACCACCACCATCACCACCACACCACCACCACCACCAACAACAACAAATTCTGGAGATATTTGGGGAGACTGGAACTTTTATATTTGCTGATGGGGTTGGAAACATTTACAGCAATTCTGGAAAACAATATAGCGCTACCTGAAACTGCGGAGTATAGAAATACCATATGACCTAGCAATATCTTTGCTGGAAAAAGACTTTGGTCATAACTTTTTTTACTTGCCATTACTTAGCTGTCACTCATGGTTACCTTATATCCAATAGCACAAAATGTATATTTCATTGTACATCCTCATCCTCATGATCATTTGCGTGGTTGACCCTATCTTTTTGCGTATGATGTCTGTACATCTCACTAAGTATCTTCCTTACTTTGCTGTCTCTCTAGTTCCTCAGGCATGATGCCCTTCTCCCCATGATATGTTCAAAGCAAGTAAATTGGGAAATGTTCTGTTGTGATTCATAAGGCTTTTCTTGGCTGATTTTCAGAAGTAGTAGATTACCAGACTTCCATTCCTACTCTGGAAGATCTGCTGAAATCTGTCCACTGTGAGTTCTCTGCTGGTATTTGAAATACCAGTGGCATAGTTTTCAGTATCACAGTGATAAGCAAGCCACCATTAATAGCTATCATCTTATAAAATGAAAATAAGGTCCTTGCCTACAGATGGCCCTACATTTGAGCCAATCGATTAGCTGTGTGTTCTTAGGCAAATTAATCTCTCTTGACCTCAATTTTCTCATTTGCAAAGCTAATACCTGAGCTGTTATGAGCAGTAGAATCTGAGTTTCTGTTTAGAAGTCCCCTCTACTCAAACTGTTCCTTCATCTTTCCTTATTTTTGTTATTAAAGTGAATAATTCAGACAGTTTTTATATTTCTGCATCTCAAAACTTCTGTACCATCAAAATTACTCTTATAATAACCTTGAAAATCTGGCAGCCAGGAGAGCTATTGTAATCATTTGAGAGATGGGAGAGACTGAAAAACAGATGTAAAGAATGACCAGCACAGGAGTCCTTACTCTGAGGCTTATGGGTTTTAACTCTTGAAAACGAAAACAAATCATTGAAAACCTTCCTGAGAAAGAGTTGGTGCATTTTGATGGTGCAATGTTGTAGTGATTGCGCGATGCGTTCATTAGATTCTCGGAGTGGCTTATTGTTAGGTGCCATCAAGTAGATTCCAACTGAGAATGAGTCCATGTACAACAGACTGATACACTGCTCTGTCCTGCGGGGGCCATTGTTGCAGCCATTGTGTCAATCCATTTCATCACTCACCTTCCCCTGGACAACATGTCCAGCCTATCTGAGATGATTCTCCCCATCCTCACTTCTCAGGAGCCTTTGGCTACACTTCTATCAAGATATATTTGTTTGTTCTTTTGGTAGTGCATGCATGGTATTACTTTTAATATTCATCATCTACTTTTAATATGCATCATTCAAATGCATGGATTGTTTTTCAGTCTTCCTTGTTCCATTTCCAATTTTCACATGCATATAAAGTAATTAAAAATGCCATGTCTTGGGTCCCCTTAGTCATCAAAGCAGCATCTTGGAACATTGATTGTGGATCCAAGCAAGATGGAAACCTTGACCCCTTCAATATTTTCTCTGTTTATTGATGTGGTCTAGTTGTCAACATTAGAATTTTGTGAGGGTTTTGTTTGCTTTTTCTATCGAGTGTAATCCATACTGAAGCCTGCAATCTTTGATCATCATCAGCAAGTGTTCCAAGTCCTCCTGACATTCAGCAAACGTCTGCATATCACAGGTTTTAATAAGCCTTCCTCCATTCCTGATGCCGTGTTTTTCATATGGTTCAGCTTCTCAGCCTACAAATTGAATAAGTTTGGTGAAAGGATACACTTTTTCCCCGATTGTAAATCATGCCATATTCCTCCGTTCTACTCCTGTGCTTTTCCCCTACCAATGTGGCCTAGAACACTCTACAAAGCTTTAAGAGTCGTCTGGTTAAAGACCTCATGAACAAGAGGAATATTTGGGAGGTAGTTTATGTTTTCTGCACTCATGGAAGTAAGATAGATAAGTGTGACCGCACATCACAGTTTGCTAAGCTGCTTGTTAAATACAGTAGAGAGTCCTAGACTCTAGCTCAGGCCTATAGTCTGGAGAACTAGAACAGGCACATCTGACCTTGGAACAAGGTCTCTGGCAGGCCTGCCTTTGGCGTCAGATTTCCGTCATGGATCCACAATTCATGGTTGTGGCAACTTGTAGCCATTACTTCAGGGTCCTCACCGGAAAACCGGGAGTGTAATTATGCCTCCCTCATATACCTTTAGGGATGGTTGTAAAGTTGTTCAGTGTTCCACTAAGTGCTTAATAGGATAAGTATAGCAAGAAATGTTAGCTGAATTTATAACAATGGTTACATGTCATGTGATTATTCCTGTTATAATTTTTAAGGTAGTAGAAACAAGTTGAAGGCCCTGTACCTTCATTAGAAATGAATGGATTATGGCCCAATGAGCATTTCCTTCCGTCGCTTTTGTTAGTCATGTGACTCACCACACTATATTTACCAGTGATCAATTGTAAGTTATGAAGATCTAGGAAATGAGCAGATGGGTTATGCTGTAGATGATGAGCCATTTCTTTCTTTTCTTTCTCTTTTTGTGTCCAAATTTATACTACAAATTAAATAAAACTCTGGTTTTCTAAAAATCATCCCACTTTACTATGCAGTTTACAGATAAAGATTTCATAGTTTGTTAACTGTGACAATGTGGCAAATTTATTGTTAACTGATCAGACTTAATTCCCTGTATTGCATTGCTTATGAAAACCAGATTATAATTGAATTACTTTGGCTTGCAGGGCTCTTCTCATGAACTGAAGCGTTTTCTGTAAAAAACTTGTTGGGGAGATATGATATAGCTGTTTCAGGAATTAGAAATCGAAAGAATGTTGCCTGGCGTAACAGTTGCCTGTCTTCATGAAAGGTTGAACAATTGAGTCTTACTTGAACTAGTTTACCAAGTGATTGAGAAAAATCTCACAAATGCACTTACATATCTTCAAAGGAGTAATTTATATTTTTTTCAGATATGCCAGAATTATTTTAATAAAGAAAATCAATTGTTCAAGAAAGAACTGACATACATAATACATTTTTGTTTGGAAGGATTGTGTGCATGTATGTGTGTGTAAACCAGTATAGATATAGAACTTTTCAATTGTAAGATTGATGGGACATGGATTTAAAAATCACATAGTTGAAATCAAGATTAAATGAAAAACAATGAGGTGTTAATAATGCAACTACCCAGAGTTGAGCATTTGTACTATATTGGCTGCTAAATATTTTAAAGAGTTTCCAGTGTGAGGAGTGAATGGCAAATTTATTTGATGGCAAAAACTACATAAGAAAGGAAAAGACCTATATAAAAGGACAGCAGAACTCGACAACATAAGTTATGAGAAATAACATGCTATTCAGATTCAGAGTAAGCTCACAACTATGAAAGTGAAATGAAAGTGTGTGAAACCTTGTCAAGAAAGAGAAAACAGAGTGAACTGGAAGCACAGAACAATCTCTACAGGAAACTCAGTTTCTTTTCTTATCTTTTGTCCTCATTCATCTTTCTTTGGATAATTCAGTGTTTACGGAGTTGAGTTCAATTGCTATTGAGCTTCTCTTTAATGGTAGCTCTTGGCTGGATATAGATTCAGTTTGAACTCATTTCCCAAATCATACTTTGGCGTAGAAAGGTTGTCTGTGGCCGCCAGATACTTTTATGACCCACTCCATTCCAGAGATAACTCAGCAATGTGATTGTGCGAGGGATAAGCAACTAGAGTGACAGAGGAGTATGGGTAACTTGAGTCCAGGAGTTGTAGGGCATTGTGGCCCAGCTATATAACTTAGACGGAATCATAGTCATATTCAATAACTTCTTCATGCAGAGCTAAACATTTAAATACTACAAGAATTTTTAACGAAGAGCAAAAAAATGCGTGGGCTGCGTTAGTTGTGGTCAAACTTGGAGAAAGATGCCTAATTGGAACCCTCAGTTATCTGTGCTATTTTTAGTGACAATTGTCAGAATGTCTACTGAGCTCCATCTGAGGGACTTTCTTCTGACTTATTTGTGTACAAAGACTTCTAAGACTTCCCAATTTCTAATTTGCGAGTTCAACAGGTACAGCCTGTCTTAAGGTTGTGGTATTTCCTGACCATGGTTTCCAGACCTTTTCTCATCTTTAGGTGTACAGCTGTAAAATGGCTTCGTTGCTACAATCAAGTAAGCTTCTAGAACAGTGGTCCTTAACCTTCCTAATGCCATGACCCTTTATTTTTTATTTATTTATTTTTCTAAAACATTTTATTAGGGGCTCATACAACTGTTATCGCAATCCATACACACATCAATTGTGTAA
>NW_022111367.1:6845899-6862722 GCF_000313985.2 Echinops telfairi | reverse complement strand
TTGTGTCGGGAAGGTGAGCATCATAGAATGCCAATTTAATAGAATTGGCCATGACCCTTTAATGCCGTTCCTCATGTTGTGGTGACCCCCTCAACCATAAAATTATTTTCGTTGCTATTTCATAACTGTAATTTTGCTACTGTTATGAATCGGGTGATCCCTGTAAAAGGGTCGTTCACCCCCAAAGGGGTCGCCACCCACAGGTTGAGAACTGCTGCTCTAGAGCGAAAAGTTATCCTTCCAAAGCACCCTTTCTGTTCTATGACTGTCATCTCAGTTTCAGTACCTATAAGTCTCTCACACACATAAACACATTTATGATGTATGCATTCCACACTTGTGGTAGTTACATAATCTGGTGTCAATTTGAGAGGATTACGAGTGAAGGGGTGGAGTCTAGTCTGTCAAACGGGTCATACCCAATGAGGCCTCTATGTGGCCATGGCCTTCTCCTGAGAATTCTGGGAACTCCTGTATTTCCTCCTTGGAGGTGGGAGATACTTCTCTCTCTCTGCTCACTTCCTTTGAGACTTCCCTGAGGAGAAGTCACATGGATCTACCCTGATGCAGCCTTGGGAATTGGAGGAACCACCCCTGCCAGCACTGAGATACTTCTACTGACTGCACCCACTGGCCTGTGATCTTCCTGCATTCAGCATCATTGCATGTGTTTTGTGAGTCTCAAGAGGACTTTATAGATTGGTCTTGGACATATGGGCTAATATCAGACTTATGGACTTGATCTGGACTGGGCTGGGATGTTTTCTTAATGTATAGTTGCTCTTGTATATAAAGCTCTTTCTTGTACACATACGAGTGTCTATGAATTTGTTTCTCTAGTCTACCCAGATTACCACAACACTCTCTCTGTCTTTGCTTTCTTATCACACTCACACACATAGTCTGTTTCTATGGTTCACACATAGAATTGTGCAAGCTGCATTTCCCTTGTAATTTTTATTATAAGCCCTATGTATAGTGGAATGAAATTTCTTAACATGGTTCTTCTGCCCAAGTCTCTGAAACTTCAACCTTCCACCAAATGATAGAATGGGAGTATGCAAATAGACTTTGTGTAACACTAATAGAGGGGATTGGTCATTTTTTGTTAGTACATGGTCTCCACCCCCCCACCACTCTGCCCCCACCCCCAGCTATAAAGATGAGCTGTCGTTGAATCAGCAGCAGAGAGAAACTTGGCAGCGCACAATCCAGAACTCTGAAGTGGTGGAGGCCACTGAAACCAAAGGCCTCAGAGACTGGCACGGCGAAACTATGGGGTACCTTCTTCTTATCGTGTCTGACAGTTTGGAACTATGGGACAGCGTGACGGGCAGGTGGGCTAGTTTACTGGTCCATGAGGTCAAGGGAACTCATTGCTTAGAGGCTGAGAACCAGAGAGGGAGAGTTGGAGACCGGCTATGGAATCAAATGACTCTATCCTTACTCTTTCCTGATCCTGCCTCATGGTAATTTATTGACTTCCCCAACAAACCCCCTTAATTTTGAGTATGACCGTGAATTCTGTGTGGCAATTGGAACAAAGTTATTGAGCATTGACAAGGAGTGGCAAAGGAGGAACCATTGGTGTCAGAAGAGGTAAAGAAGGCTGGAACATGGCGGCGTGTCTGAATGTGCCTCATGGCAGGGAAGAAGCCAGAGGAGGTTAGATGTGCTGATTCCCGTTCACCACACTATGATCTTACTCACCTCCCTACCTCTTGTCCAACTTTGTGGAAGTCTGCTGATCAGACCTTTCCCATCTTCCCCCCTGTTCCTCTGCATCTGCTGCTCTTTCTCTGTTTGCATGAATTTCTCTCTGGCTATTTCTTTCCCTATCTCTCCCTCTCTTCATATGTGAGATATAGAATGAACTCAAAAGAAGGGAGACCACCTCCCTGTTAAGCACCTATAAGCCTCTTCATATTTTCTCAGCTTTCTTGTTACAGAATGGTATTTCACTCTCCTGTGCACACAACAGATGGCATTTTATCTCTGGACATAGCTTTTTGGTCCACTTTGTGGCTATCCTGATTGCTCTTAAATGGTGTACTTATAAGTTTTATTTTTAAAAAAAAAGAAAAAGAAAGCAAGAGTTAGAATGGAAAAAACAAAGTTATCCAAGTCTTTTAAAGAATATTTTTAGTATGAACTTCCTCTCCAGGCAATCAGTGCTAAAGCTTCTTTGAGCATGATGAGGTGGGCTGGAACCGGAGGAAGGAAGAGAGGGCTCACAGCTCCCTGCATCAGTCTGCCCTCCCAAGCCATCCCGACCAAGGAGCGGGCTTTCTGGGCATAGAGTTCATCACATGAGTTTTCCACTGAGCCCAAATAAATCAAATGAGGCTATATTATGTGAAGGTGTTGATTTCCAGCACTTAATTTATCCTGTGGCTGGGCTTATAAGAAAAGCTGGGGATAACTTCAAACTTGAGTTTCTACAGCACAGCAAGGTTGCATGAATAAAAATAACAGTTGGAAGCTGGCAATTTAATTTGGGCAATCAATCCAATATTTCAGGAGAAGAGTTTGGGGAAGTGGATCCACGGCTAGAAGTAGGGCTCCTGGGTGAAGACTTTGGTCTTCTCCCAGGTTTGCTCTTAGCGTGCTCTGAGGCGGCTTCTCTGTCTTACCCCTGCTTTCCTAGCTTGGTGGAAGATACCACAGCATTGGCTGAGTAACATGTCTTTTCTTTATCCCTAAAGCCCCTGATAACCATGAACACTCTTTGTTCTGTATATTTGACTACTTTGTATAAATGGGATCATGTATTATTTGTCCTTTGTGTGACCGGCTTCCTTAGCATACTATTCTCAGGGGGTCCCTGTGGTAGTGTGCATCAGGACTTCATTTCTTTTTCTGGCTAAGTACTGAATGTTTCACAAAAACTGGTACCTTCTATGCTTGTTTTCCAACTGTCCCTTCTCTTTGGGAGAGAATTTCATAAGTGCCTGCATTTCAAAAAAAAAAAATCTAATGTTGCTTTAAAAAAAGAGGACAGCATGTTATAAAAAACTATCATTTGAGATGGGGGCAGTGATTGGAAAACAAATGTAAAAGATGCCTGTTATTTCCATATAAATACGGTACTTTTACTATGTGCATATATCAGGTTTTATTTTAATCGTTGATTGACATTTAAGGTATTTTCACCCTCTGGCTTTTGAGAAAAATGCTGTAAAGAATATTCGTGTGCAGGTTTATTTCTGCCCCAGCTTTTTAATTCTCTTGGGCACATACTCAGTTTGGGATTGCTGGAACATATGATAGATTTATGTGTTGTGCTAGTCTAACCCATATATTTTTTTTGCAGTACTTCTTCAAATTCTAACTAAATTACTTAAGTGTGACACTTCTCCTAGATCATTTCTGTAGCATTTCCTCTCCTCCTTGTGTTCTTCCCTCTTTTGAATGTTCTTTCTCTGGCCTTATTATCCTAATTTTGTTTTAGTCTTGAGATTCATTAAGCTGCTTCTCCAATGCTCCATTCACATTTTACCCATAGTTTCTTATAATTTGTTCACTTGGTTCAGTCATTTTTATATTTCTTAAGCTTTTAAACATTTTCATAAATAAGGAAATGCTTTAAAACACATAAAAGTACTTGGGTTAAAAAATAAACTTCTTTCAAGTGAATGCAATTCTTATAAATCTGTTTATGCTATACTAAATTCAAGTAGGTAGCATGATAACTTCACAAAACATAGAAGTTCTAAGTTTAGGTTTTGAGGGCCGAGTAAATATACCTCCAGAAATGTCCACAACTCTTGTCAACAGTTTCTAGCTATCTGTAAAATATCAGTGTCAATATTTATATTCAACAGATGGCCGCTTTGACACAGTTGAAAAGTGATTATTTGCTTTCTCCAGGAGTGATCATGGGAAAGGCATACCCAGTAGAACCTTGGGAAATTCAAACACAGTCACTGCCATTGAGTCAATTCTGACTCAGAGCGACTCTTCGGGGCACCGTAGAATTGCCTCTGTGGATTTCTGAGACTGTAACTCTATAGCCTCATCTTTCTCCCAAGGGTTTGCTGGTGGTTTCAAACTGCTGCCCTTATGGTTAGCAGCCCAATGAGTAACCCACTACACACACACACACATACACACACACACACACACTACAGTTTTTCAACAATAAATATGTCTAGCCGTTTTAGGGGTTCTATTCAGGACTTGCAGTATCTTTCACCAGCACCACAATTCAAATGCATCACTTTTTCTTCAGTTTTCCTTATTCAATGCTCACTTTTTACATACATATGAGACAATTAAAAATGCCATAGCTTGGGCCAGACACACGTTAATCCTCAAAGTAATGTCTTTGATTTTCCTTACTCTAAATTGGCCTTATGGAGCAGGTGTACCAATGCAATGTGTCTTTTGATCTCTTGGCTGCTACTTCCATGAACATTAACACAAAATCTTTCACAACTTCACAATCTTTTCTCTATTTATCATGATTCTACCTATTGGTTTAGTTGTGAGGATTTTTTTTTTTACAGTGAGCTGTAATCCATGCTGAAGGCTGCCATCTTTGATCTTCATCATCACGTGGTTAAGTCTTTCTCTCTGTTAGCATTCAAGATTGTGTCATTTGAATATTGTTAATAAGCCTTCCTCCAATCTTGATGCCACATTCTTCTTCGTATAACCCAGATTCTCTTTTGATTTGCTTATCATGCAGATTGTGTTAGGTCAGGTTGTAGAGAGAAAGAAAGGCAATGACACATATGTATAAGAAAGAGATTTATATCAAGAAGTATATATCAAGAAGGCATCCCAGCCAAGCCAACTCAAGCTCACAAGTCTGATACTAGTTCATAAGTTCCTCTTCAGACTCACTTAGCCACATGCAATGGCATAGATTGTAGGAAGATTACAGGCTGATGGGTACTGAGACCAGTAGATCCAAGGTCAGGGACATGGCAGGGCACTGGCAGCTTTGTGGAAGAGTCCTATCAACCAGTGAGGTGAAGGGACAGAGAGAAAGAAGGTCACACCTCCAGGGAAGCTGCATGAAGCTGTGACCTGATTGACAGGTTGGATTCCACACTTATTTTTTCATACATCTTCAAGTTGACATAGTATCTTCCAACTACCACATAGATTGAATAAGTAAGGTGAAAGGACACAGCACTGAGGCACACCTTTCCTGATTTTACACCGTACAGTATTCCCTTGTTTTCTTCACACCACTGCCTTTGATCCGGGTACAACTTCCCCATGAGTACAATAAAGAATTCTGTAATTCCCACTCTTCTCAGGGCTATCCATTGTTAGTTATGATATGCAGATATGAATGCCCTGGCATAGTCAGTAAAATACAAGTGAAGATATTGCTGGTATTCTTTCTTTGAGCCAAGATCCATCTGACATCAGCAATGATATCCCTTGTTCCATGCCCTCTTTTCAATCCAACCTGAACCTCTGGCTGCTCCTTGTCAGTATACTGCTGCAACTGTTGTTTGATGATCTTCAGCAAAAGTTTACTTGAATGTGATATCAATGAAATTGTTCTTTAATTGAACATTCTGTTTGGTCATATTTCTTTGTAATGGGTACAAATATAAATTTCTTCCAGTGAGTTGGCCAAATAGCTCTCGTCCCAATTTCCTGGCATAGACAAGTGAGTGCTTCCAGTGCTTCATCAACCTGTTGACAAACTTCAATTGGTATTCCACCAATTTCTGGATCCTTGTTTTTGGCTAATGCAGTGGTTTTCAACCTGTGGGTCGCTACCCCTTTGCAGGTCGAATGGCCCTTTCACAAGGGTCACCCAATTCACAACATTAGAAAAATTACAGTGATAAAGTAGCAATAAAAATAATTTTATGGTTAGGGGAGGGGTCACCACAACATGAGGAACTATATGAAAGGGTTGTGACATTAGGAAAGTTGAGATCCACTGGGCTAATATTTTCACTGCAGTTTGAACTTCTTCCTTAAGTATCTTTGCTGTTGCTCATATGCTCCTTCCTGAAATGGTTGAATAGCGACTCGTTCTTCTTGGTACAGTGACTGTGTATTCTTTCCATCTTCTTTTGATGCTTCCTGCATTGATCACTATTGTTCCCACAGAATCTTTCTATATTGAAACTTTGAGGTTTTATTTTGTTTCTTTAGTTACTATGTTTATAGGAAAAGACAATGGAGAAACTCAATATAAGCCACAAAAACCAGGCAAGGGGGTGACTGCGAAACAGACAATCAATTGTTCCTATATAAGTTCAGATTGAAGTTGAAGAAAATTAAAACAAGTTCACAAGACAACATTGAATGTATCCCATATGAATTTTGAGAACATCTCATAAATAGATTTGACTCTTTGAATACAATGGCAGAAGACCTGATGAGCTGTGGGATGACATAAAGGACATCATACTTAACATAAAATTTCATGAAAAATACAAGAAAGAAAGAAATTATCAATGTGCATGTCAGAGGAGACTCTGATACTTGCTTGTAAACATAGATCAGGTAAAGCAAATGAAATAAATGATGGAGAGAGCTGAACGGAAAATTTCAAAAGATCATAAGAAGACCAAATAAAGTACTATAATGAGATGTGCAAATATCTGGAATTAGGAAGCAAGAACAGAAGACATGATCATCAGATCTCCAGCTTACAAAATCTAAGAGAAAATTCAAGCGTCAAGTGGGAATATTGAAAGATTCTATTAACAAAATATCGAACAAAAGAAGATGGAGGGAATACCCAGAATCACTGTACCGAAAAGAAGTGGTGACATACAACCATTTTAAGAAACAGTATATGATTAAGAATCAAGCGGCCATCAAGCTCAGAAGCAACAAAGCCCACATGGAAGAAGCACACCAGCCTGTGCAACCACGAGGTGTCGAAGGGATCAGGTATAAGGGATCATCAGAACAAAAAAATCTTACCATAGTGAATGATGGGGGGAGTGCGGAGTGGAAACCCAAAGCCCATTAGTAGGCCACTGGAGATCCCCTTGCAGGGGGTCTCCGGGAGGAGACCAGCCAGTCAGGGTGCGATGTAGCAACGATGAAAAATACAACTTTCCTCTGGTTCCTAAATGTTTCCTCCCCATTCCCACTATCATGATCCGAATCCTACCTTGCAAGTCTGGCTAGACCAGAGGATGTGCACTGGTACAGATAGGAACTGGAAATACAGGGAATCCAGGGTGGATGATCCCTACAGGACCAGTGGTGTGAATGGCGATACCGGGAGGGTAGAGGGAGAGTGGGTTGGGAAGAGGGAACTGATTATAAGGAACTATATGTGACCTCCTCCCTGGGGGTTGGACAACAGAAAAGTGGGTGAAGGGAGACGTCAGACAGGGCAAGATATGACAAAATAATAATTTATAAATTATCAAGGGCTCATGAGGGCGGGGGAAGTGGGGAGGGAGGGGAAAAACGAGGACCTGATGCCGGGGGCTTAAGTGGAGAGGAAATGTTTTGAGAATGATGAGGGCAATGAATGTACAAATGCGCTTTACACAATTGATGTATGTATGGATTGTGATAAGAGTTGTATGAGCCCCTAATAAAATGATTTTTAAAAAAAAGAGCTCAGGACACAGAATTCAGGTCAGATAAACCCCTCAGGTACAGAAATTGGAGTATAGTGATACCAGCAGGGTATGGAGAAGGTGGGGAGAGGAGGGAAGAAACCTTGGGGGAAGGGAGACTGAAGTCCATGTAAAATATGAAAATAATAATAATAATAATTTATCAAGGGGTCACAAGGGTGGGAGGTAGGGAGGATAAAAAGAGTTGCTGATACCAAGGGCTCAAATACAATGTAAATGTTTAGAAAATAACGATGGCAACATATGTACAAACATGCTTGATACAATGGATGTGTGGATTGTTGTAAGAGCCCCCAATAAGATGATCTTACAAAAAAACAAAACCAATAGTATTGAAGGGAAAAAAATCCATGCTGCACTGAAGTATTAGCAAAAAACAAGGTTCCAGAAATTGGCAGTAGATTAATTGAAATATTTCCACAAGCTGATGAAACATGGAAACACTCACTAGTCTGTCAAGAAATTTGGAAGAGAGCACCTGGCCATCCAACTAGAAGAGATCCATATCTGTGCCTTTTCTGAAGAAAATTGACCCCAAAGATGTGGAAATATTGAATAATATCATTAATATCTCATGCAAGTAAAAGTTTTGCTGAAGATAATTCAACAATGGTTGTAGCAGTATATGGACAAAGAGCTGCCAGAAATCCAAGCCCAATTCACAAGAGGATATAGCACTAGAGATATTACTGCTGATTTCTGATGAATTTTGGCTCAAAGCAGTGAATACCAGAAAGATGTTTACCTGTGCTTTATTGACTATGGATAACATTGAGAAGAACATAGATTCTAGAACACTTCGCTATGCTCATATGAAACCTGCAACTGAAAAAAGAGGTGTTACTCCAACAGACAAAGGAATAGTGTGTGATTCAAAATCAGGAAAGGTATGTGTCCATGTTTTATCTTTTCACCATGCTTATTCAACCTATGAACTGAGAAAATCATCCAAGAAACTGGACTATATGAAAACAGTGGGGCATTGGTACTGGAGCAAAGCTTATTAACAACGACACAATGACACAAACTTTCTAGTTGAAAGCAAGAAGAACTTGAGACACTTGCTGATGAAGATCTAAGAGTTCAGCTTTCAGCATGGGATTACAATTTCATGTAAAGAAAACCAAAGTCCTCACAACGGAGCCACTGCATAACATAACGATAAAGGGGAAACGGTGAAGTTGTCAAGAGTTTCATCTTGCTTGCATCCACAGTCAATGCTCATGGAAGAAGCAGTCAGAAATGAGTCGACTTGTTGCATAGGTCGCATCAGCTGCTCAAGATCTCTTTAATGTGTTGAAGAGCAAGTATGCCACTTTGTGGACTAAAGTGTGCCTGCCCCAGGCTCTGCTATTTTTCATTTCAATACGCATGCGAAAGTGAGACGATGAATAAGGAAGACTGAAAAAGAATCAACAATCGCATGGAGAGTGCAGCCTTGGGCAATGGTTCGTTCTGTGGTGCATAAGGTGTCTATTATTGGAACGGTCTGAATTGTCCCTAACAGGCCACTATTCACCTAGTGTGGCCAGTCCTGTACTTTAGGGATTGTAGTGTCAGATAAAGCATTTGGTTATGAAAGTTTTTTACTAAACGATGCCCCAAGTTAGCTGAAACTTGCGTCTAAAAAATCCCAAAGAAACAAACAAAAAAGGAAAAAAACAAAACAAAAACATGTAAGCAACCCCAACATTAAAATTATGATACATCAAACCAGAAAATGTATAAGACATTGGGGTAATGACAATGAAGTTTTAGATATGACACCAAAGAGGCAAAACAGACCAACTTGACCCTACCAAAATATCACAAAAGAGCGAACACGCTTGTGAGTGAGAAATAATGTCAACAAAGTAAAACCACTAATAGAGTGTTAAAAATATTTTTAAGCCATATACTTGACAAGTATTAATATTCATAATACATAGAAAACTCCTACACCTTAATCACAAAAGACAACATTGTTTTAAAAAGAGGAAAGGATTCAAATAAAGAGTTTACCAAAAAAATCTATTTAAAAATAGACTATAAGCACATGAAAAATGCTCAAGATTGTGAGTCATCAGGGAATTGTAAATCAAAACCACAATGAGATATCACTTCACACCAACTGGGATGGCTATTATATGTAAATAATTGAAGTAAGTAAATAAATATGTGTTGGTGAAGTTGTAGAAAAATCCAAAACTTCATGTTGGGATTGTAAAATGATGTAGTCACTATGGAAATGTAGCTCAAAAAATAAATATAAAACTACTAGAAACCAGTCACCTTGAGTTGGTTCTAACTCATAGTAGGGCAAGTAGAATTGCTCTATGGGTTTTCCAAAGCCATTATCTTTATGGGAGCAGATTGCCACGTTTGTCTCCCACAGAGCAAACCAATGACCTTTCCAACCTTTCTCTTAGCAGCCAAATGCTTAGTCCCTGCACCACCAGGGTTCATTTGAACCTTGGCAGTCCCATTCCTAGGTACATATTGAATAACTTAAGATGAGACTTATATATCAATATTCACTGCGGCATTATCCACAATAGCCAAAAGATGAAACAACTCAATGCCTATTAACAAATGGATGAAAAAAAGATAATGTGATATATCCAGACAATGAAATATTATTCAGTCATATACAGAAATGGAAATCCTATATTGTATGACATGGATATACCTCATGGATATTCGTGTTGAAAGCATTGTGATTGAAATGTGCCAGATATATAAAAAAACAAGTCCTGTATTAAAGGACTTTAAGAAGTTTGTGGAAAAGTAGAATTGCAAGATAATGGAATTTTTTCCCATTGTGCAACCCCCTCATATGACCCTACTTATCTGAAAAGACCTGATGGCCCACTGGGCCAAGTGCTGGGCTGTTAACTGGAAGGTTAACTGGTGGTTAGAGCCACCAGCCGCTCACTCGGAGACAGAGGAAGTATTCTGCTTCCATACAGGATCGGAAGCCGTGTGGACTAAGTCTACATTTTCCTTATAACAGGGTCAACATGCGTAGACACTGGCTTGACGGCAGTGGTTCCTGCTTGCATGAAATACTTAGAACAAGAAAACACACAGACAATGGTAGATGAACAGTTACCACGGACGGAAGGAAGGAAGGAGAGAACGCGTAGTGGTCACTTTTTAATAGATAACCAAGTTTCTGTTTTACACAATGAAAAATTTTGGAAACAGCAGTGATGGTTGCACACCCTGAGGAATATAATTAAGTCTCTTAATTATACATTTGAAATGACAAATTTCTGTTATATATATAGGATTACAATAAAAATAAACAAAATAAAAATGTTCCTTACAGGTGATAGCTGATGGGCCCCCCCCATTATTGTGGGGAGGGGCGGAGGGAGGATGGTGGCATTAATAAATTGGCTATTCTATTTCACATACCCATGAGGTGGGCTATTTTCCATTTTTTTCTGTGTTATTATCTTCCTTTGACATACATTTCTTCTCTTTGTAACAGATTCTGATACATTGTATTAATAGACCCGATCGGTATTCTTTGCAATGTAATGTTGAGGCATCCTCTAATCACAAGTATGTTTTTCCACTTTGTGTGTGTGGCAGGTCTTGTGACTCGCTCTGGCTCATTGAATGCAATGGAAGTAATATAATGATTGGTCAGTTCCAACCTTGACCTCAAGAGCCCTCGTATACATTCTTTTAGAACGCTAACTCCACCACAGAATAAGCTTAGGCTAGCTTGCTGGAGGTTGAGGCAGCTCATGGAACAAACAACTTTTTTCAGCTAAGGATATTCTAGAGCAGTGGTTCTCAACCTTCCTAATGCCATGACCCTCTAATACAGTTCCTCATGTTGTAGTGACCCCCCAATCATAAAACCATTTTTGTTGCTACTTCATAACTGTAATTTTGCTACTGTTATGAATCAGGTGACCCTGTGAAAAGGTCATTTGACCCCCAAAGGAGTCGCGACCCACAGGTTGAGAACCGCTGTTCTAGAGCAATCAGCCCTTGGTTGAGCTCAACCGAGATCAGGAAAGCTACCTAGTTCAGTGTGAGATAAATACATGCTTCCTGTTTTCTATCACTGTGTTTTGTGGTTGCCATATTGCGTTGCTCTGATAATAACTGATCAACTGATTTTTTTTCAAAGCGAAAATAACTTCATTGTTGATTCTGATGATTAAAATAAACATAGTTAATATTTTCAAATGATTCAGCAATATAGGGAAATACAAAGAAAGTAAAATCACTCTAAACTTTGCCAAACTGAATTTTTATTGTGGTAAAAATATAGATTACAAAATATTTGCTATGTCAGCAATTTTAGCTTTATATAATTCAGTGGCATTTTGTTCATCATTCTGTGCAACGATCATCATTTGTTTTTCCAAATTGTTGCTTACTCTTTAGTAGCAGATTAATATCACCTAAGTAAGACATCATCTCTTCTCACACTTCCCGCTGAAAGTAAATACTAAAATCTTGTCTCTATTTACTAGCTTATCCAAGATATTTCATATATGTGGGATCATACAATATTTTCCCTCTTGTGACTGATTCTCTCACTCACCATATTGTTTACAAGGCTTGTCATGTTGTTACATGTATTAGATTTTCATTTCTCTTTATGGCGGAATAATGGTGCATTGATTACCACATCGTTTATCCATTCTTTTGTTGATGGACAATTAGTTTTTCCCACTTTTTGGCTACTGTGAAAAATGCTTCAATGAACTTTGGTGTACAAGTGTTTGTTTGTATTTTTGCTTCCAAGTCTTTGGGGGTATATACCTAGTGGTGGAACTGCTAGGTCGTATGGTGATTCTTTGTTTAATGTTTTGCAGACCTGTCAAACTGTTTTCCACAGTGACTGTGTGATTTTACATTCCCACTAGCAATGTATGAGGGTTGCAGTTTCTCCAAGTCCTCACCATCAACTTATTTGTGGTTTTGAAATTGTAGCGATTTGTGGTAGTTACATAGTCTGGTGTCAATTTGAGAGGATTACGAGTGAAGGGGTGGAGTCTGGCCTGTCAATCAAGATATAACCAATGAGGTCTCTCTGTGAGCATGGCCTTTTCCTGAGAATTCTGGGAAATCCAGTATTTCCTCCTTGGAGGTGGGAGATACCTCTCTCTCTCTGCTCACTCCCTGGGAGACATGGCAGCCGATAAAACATGTGGAACTACTCTAGTGCCCTGACCTGGAGCAGCCACATGGACCTACCCTGATGCAGCCAGAACCGTGGACCTGGAGAAGCCAGGTGGAGACCCCTGCCAGCGCTGAGATGCTTACAATGCCACTGGATCTATAAGACTTCCCACCCATTAGTCTGTGATCATCCTGCATTTGGCATCATTGCATGTATTTTGTGAGTCTGAAGAGGACTTTATAGATTGGTATCGGACATATGGGCTAATACTGCACTGAAGGGCTTGGACTGGACTGGCTTGGGATGCTTTCTTTTAATGTACACGTACCCTTTATATAAAACTCTCTCATGTACACACATGAGTGTCTATGAATTTGTTTCTCTAACCTAGCTAGACTAACACACCATCCTAGTAGATGTGGAGAATATAACATTCTTGAAATGACAAAGTTGTAGAAAGGAGAAAGGTCAGTGGTTATCAGGGACTGAACAGGGGTGGGAACAGAAAAAACAATGCGGCTATTAAAGAAAACCAGGAGGGAACCTTGTAGTGAGGGAAGTGTTCTGTTTCTTGGCTGTGTTAATGTGAACATTCTGCACTATGGTTTTGTAAGATTAGGGGAGATTGGGTAAAGGGAATACAAGTCCTTTCCTTATTATTTTTTAAGACCACATGCAAGTTTTCAATGATCTCAAAGTAAAAGTTTATATTTAAAAAAAATATTAGTGCAGTAAGCATTTCACCATATTAAATCCATGTGGACATTTGATTGTTTCTGTCAACTATGTTACTAGGGAATTCATTTGTATTCATACATTTAAAACTTTTGAATCAAATTGTCAAATTGCTTCTCAGGGTTGTTTCTGTTTGTATGGACCTTTATTTTCAAATAATTAGGTAGTAGTTACAATTTCTTTTGTATTACAGTTGATTTAAAAATAATAATAGCATTATTACATCCTTGCCTTTTATGGGGTATAGCACTAAACACTTCACCTTGAATTTTAAACTCCCCAGAGACCCCTGGGATAGGCCCATTGGTACCTCACTTTAAAAACACAAAAACTGAAACTTAGAAAGCTTGAGTAACTCACCTAAGATTACATACTGGTAAGTGGCATGCTTGAGACTAGTTAACATGCTGGAGATTAGTTTACAAAGCCAGTATGCTAATCTCTGTGTTTTCTTATGCTTTGCTTTATTAGAATACCTGTTAGTTACTAGGCATATACTCCAGGGATTAGGAGAATTTTATGTGGATGAGAGGTTGGGAAAAATAATTTCTTTCTAAATAACAATGAGACCTAGATTTGAGGGACACAAATGTTTCCAGAAACATCACTAACTCAAAGTAGGCTTTCCTTTGCCCTTTGGCTCTTTAGAGTTGAATTTACAGCTTTCCCCCCCAAATGTTCAGCTTGATGTTAAAGCCCAAAGGCAAAAATAGGTATCTGCTGAAGATACATGTCTATAATTATTAAATCATTGTGCCTATAGTACATGTAATTATATTCTCAGCTCATTTTATAGTTGTGGCTTTAGATCAAGAAGTGATTGTATATCAAGAACACATCCCAGCTGTGTTAGATAGGGTTCTCTAGAGAGATTCAGATTCTCTGGGCACTGGCAGCCAACCAGCAAGGCAGGTCACCCACAGTTAGCCAGGTCACCAACAGTCAGTGACATAATTTCATGTCAACTTGAAGTGTAGGGATGGAGTCTAGCCTGTCAAGCAGGTCAAAATCTGATGGTGCCTCGTTGTAGGCATGACCTACAACGATGTAAATTCCAATTGTGTGGCGAGGCAGGTCTTAAAGGGACCTCAAATTACAGCGACACAGTCCAGAGGTTAGGTATCCCACAGGTAGTGTACCTTGCAAACTGAGGCACAGAACAAGCAGGGCAGCCGCACACTGGTCCGATGATCAAAGAGCAAGAGACAAGTAAGGCAAGGCTTGCTGAGCCATTTATCTCTCTCTGCCATTCATTTAATCCCACATGCATTTATAGGCCAGGATGGAACAATAAACTATCTCACCAGCCTAGTCAAGATCAAGTCCATAAGTTTGATACTTGTCCATAAGTCCCTCTTCAGACTCACAAAGTCTCATTCGATGATGCATAATGCAGAAAGACCATAGACAAGTGGGTGCAAAGTCTTGTGGATCCAACGGTGGTGGAAGCATTACAAGGCTCTGTTAGGTCTCACCCACATGGTTCACCAACAGGAAGTTGAAACAGTGAAAGAGGAGGAAGTTCCCAGGACCCTCGTTATGAGGAGGTCATGCCTACAACGAGGCACCATCAGATTTTGACCTGCTTGACAGGCTAGACTCCATCCCTACACTTCAAGTTGACATGAAATTATGTCACTACCACAGACCACCCTTTGTCAACTAGACACTTTTATACAACTCTTTAGCCATACATAAATATTAAAACAGACAACAGTAAAATCATATGTGTGCCTAATAAGATAAAACTAAAATACATACAACTCAAAATATGCCAGCCTCTTATAAACATAATATTGTATACGTGAATGCAATATTCTACACTTAAAATATTAAGTATACTTAATAATTTATACTTAATTTTAATATAGAATATTAAAAATATCCTATACTTAACAATTGTAGTTATGTGAAACACCTACACCATAATCCTATCTAAATATTCCCCACCCATGAAAGTTTGTAAGCCAGCCAACTCCCTATTTTGGGTATCCAATTTCTATACTGTTCGCTAATATTAATCTAGTGATCTGAGGAGACAAGCATATTCTTTAATGTGAAGAATCTTCAATTGAAACCTTGTGAGTCCGCATCCATAAGAAAAGTCAAATCAGTACAGGCCTTCGATAAAGTCAGCAGCAATATGCACCAATTCACAGGCTTCAAAATCTTCTCTTCATCTAGTTAGGCTCTGGCCAACTCAATGTGGGCTGCCTCGCTTAGCCTCACCAGGGTGCTCATTGGCTGCCTCACCTTTTGACCATAGGACCCATCACAAATTCTCAGCCACCATAGGCTCAGGTTCTACACAACTCAGACCAGTCAACCCACTCTCCTCTCTCCTCTAGTCCCTGTGAACCAGGTCCACGGGTGTCAGTGGACAAGCTCAACCTGTATCTCTATTGCTGCTTTTCTCCCACTTACCCTCAACAAGTGGATCCACGTGTCACCTTGTGAGCTTTTCAGGCTGCCCACAGGTTCTCTTTAACGTTCAGTCTTAGAGAGGAGAGTTTCCTCACGACTCCATGTTTTTCCAGCTTAAGGCACAATTCACTAGTTCAAAATTCAAAAAGCCAAAGGTTCCCTTTTCTTTCTTCAGCTTGTCAACAGCTCTCTCAAATGCCAATGTCCAGAGCACTCAAGTCACTGGGTGGGGCTTCATTTTTCAAAACTTTCTTTGCAGGGGTGACCTAAACCCATTTAAAGGTAAAATTTTATGCCTGAAGGCAGTGGGATTATAAACTCTTTATTTTCATACTTCCCAATAATCCCTTCTATGATACATTATATCAATAACTGTAGGTAGAAAAAATAAATATAATCTTAATCCAGCCAGATGCTTAATACATTCTTTAAAAAGTTAAATTCAATCCTTTCTTATCTAAATTAACCCATTCATATACGATATGGCCTTATGCCTCTGCCTTCATCAAGCCAGGGTGGGGCTTTCTGTCAGCCATTTGGACCATGCAGCATCGTCTCAGAAGAGAAGTTCAAGGGGTGCCATTTTGCCCCCAAACTCAAAATTTACATTAGTCATATTCATGTTCGTCATTTCAAACAGGATTAACCAAAGACAACTTCTAGGAATCAAAACCTTCATTTTCCCATGTCTCTTCCAGAAAACAACCCAGTAAACAATGTGGTCTGATTTGACCTCGGCCGAGCCAAGGAAAAACTACCATGAGGCACAGGACAAACAAGCATCCACTCTCCATTTTCATGATTTGTTCTCTAGTACCCCACTCCCAAGGTACTGTAATATGTGTGGCCCAGTCAACTAGAGAAACAACGTCAGTGACACTCATATATGTGTAAGAGAGACCTCTATATAAGAAGTGATTGTATATCAAGAAAACATCCCAACCCAAGAG
>NW_022111367.1:6843039-6844836 GCF_000313985.2 Echinops telfairi | reverse complement strand
CATGAGGGAAGAGGGAGTGGGGAGGGAGTGGGGAAAAAATGAGGAGCTCATGCCAGGGCTTAAGTGGAGAGGAAATGCTTTGAGAATGATGAGGGCAATGAATGTACAAATGTGCTTTACACAATTGATGTATGTATGGATTGTGATAAGTGTTGTATGTGTTCTTAATAAAATGATTAAAAACAAAAAATAACAACAAAAAAACCATCCCACCCCAGTCCAGATCAAGTTCATAAGTCCAAACTAGTCCATGAGTCCCTTTTCAGACTCATGCAGCCTCATGCAATGATGCAGAAAGCAAGAAGCTCACAAGCTAGTGGTCACAGAATCTTGTGGATCCAATGGCAGTGGGAGCATCCTAAGGCTCTGGCCGGTCTAAGCTGTGTGGCTTGCCATAACAGGAAGGTGAAGCAGAGAGTGGGGAGAGGTTCTCTCGACCGGCCTTATGAGGAGGTCATGCCTCCAAGGAAGTGCCATCAAGCCGTGGCCTGACTGACAGTCTAGACTCCACCCCTACACTTCAGGTTGATGCAAAATTACGTAACTACTACGATAGACTAAGTGGAATACAGGAATAATAAAGGGTACAAAATACACCATACTTGAGTATAATTCATTTATGGGAGGCTGTTCATCACTGAGCTCATAAATGTGCCCAAGCATTCATTCTTCAGTGGTTCCAAGTAGGAAGATAATCATTTTCATTAAGTGTTTTCAGCGTCTCTTCTTGCATTGATTTTTTTTTTTTTTTTGGATTACCACTGTGAATTGAGCAGACATCTTCATTGAGCTGTCCAGAAAGACACCTATCTGTTTTACAGTCTGGAAGCTCTCCATGTCTCCTTAAGAGCCAGTTCTAAGGATTGAAATTACCAAGAAAGTAAAATTTTAAAACTCAGATTTAATGAACATCTTAGGTAGAGATGATTGAGTTCTTGGAAGTGAAAAGTAATTAGGTCTAATTGTGAAGCCCAATTATTGATAGCAGGAACATGTGCATTTATTAGTTTAGATGATCTGTTCTTCACTGCATATAAGTAATGTTGGCCTCAAGTGACCATAAATATAAATTGTGTTACTTCAAGTTATACTTCTTATTGGATAAAACATGTTGTAGGAATAAACCAGATGACATTAATACTGTTTCATAATGTCTCCAGTCTTCCACTGAAAGAAGGTCTGAAGTAAGGATGTCCACATGGTAGTTCTCAGCACTTGTGTGTGTGTGTGTGTGTGTGTGTGTGTGACTTCATGGTATTCACATGTATATATGTGTGTCTTAGCAATCCTTCTCATTTTACTTCAGTGGTTCTCAGCAATTTCAGGGGCAAAGGGAAATGAAATCACTGGGAATATTGGCAGAATGTTGGGGAGTGGTTCTAAAACTTCTCCCAGGAGATAATTATTCACAATTTTCCAAGTGCTAACTATCCTCCTTTGCTGAAAATACCCAGCACAGGCCACAGCTGGACATTAAAAACAAAGACACAAAGCATTAATTAAACTTGATGCTAATAAAATTCAATTTCCAAAACATGCATCCCTTGATTGTAAAATGATTAATTATCTCACGGAACTCTAAATGGCAAGATATATTATATAGACACATTTAATCAAGAAAAATAAAAGAATGTTGTGTTAGTCTGGGTACTTTAGAGAAACAAATTCGCAGAAACTCATATATAAGAGAGAGTTTTATATAAAGGTTAAGTACACATCAAGAAAACATCCCAACCCAGTGCTGCCCAAGCCCACAAGTCCAACATTAGTCCATTTGTTCGACACCAATCCACAAAG
>NW_022111367.1:6839793-6842280 GCF_000313985.2 Echinops telfairi | reverse complement strand
CTAAGGCAGCTGCACCCTGGTCCAACCACCACAAAGCTAGAGACCCAAGAACTAGAAAGGCGAGGCTCACCGAGCCTTTTATCTTTCCGTCCTTCAATGAACCCTACATGTGTTTATCGGCTAGGTTGGCACAGTAAACTAACTACCTCAAATGTCAAAGATATATTTTATAAAAGCTTTAGATTCATATTGATTTTTAAAAAAATTCATATAGTTCTATAGTTAAGTTTTTTGAAATTTTCAAGGAATAGATAATTCTAATGGCATAAATAAACTGTTCATGTATACGCATAAATTCCTGAGTAAGCCAATATGGATTTATATCATTGGTGGAGTTTGGGGTTTTATTTTCCAATTTTTTTATCATGGCTATGTGTTATTTTTATAATACAAAATTGATGCATAGTCATTTTTTTAAGGAACGCCTGTATGTGTAAACACAGTGAGTTGCAGATCACCTGAACACAGTATGCTAATTCTATGACAAATATCCACTAATATTACTGAAGTCTCTTAATGATCACAGCCAAAATCTCCACCTTGGAGTAGCAGTTGTCAATGTCGTTGATAAGATGTAAGCGATTCCTCCATCGGGCCAGTGGTCCTCCTCTCTGACTGCACATTTAAAATTTTGTCCTTGCACTGGTGTAGTACTTTAAGTTCACTAGGGGAATCTAGCATGCAGTTTAGTTCATTGTCAGAGGTTCATTGTGTGTATGCTAGTCAGTTCTTACATTTCAACTTACTTCAGCAACTAAGGAAGCGGAAGCCAGCGATCCCTCCGGCAGGGTACACCAAGAGAAGTGAAAGTCCATCCACACGTCTGCTTGCTGTTGTGAGCTGCACTCTGCTATTGTTTTTTATCAGATGTCCCGTCTGCGTACCTGTCCTTCACTGAGATGTAATTCAGGATAATAGCTCTCTAGTGAAAACTACTCAGCCCAAGTCCTTTGTTTACGTGAATTCTTCAGTTCCATCCTCCTAAGGGAACTGGAGGTTGTGTTTGGTTTCTGGTGATGTGCCGTTCCAAGACCTTCCATTACACCTGGCCTAGATGTCAATACTATTTCTTCTCACTCAATAAAATAATGTATTAGGGAAATAGGGGTTTAAAATGCCTGACTGCATTTAATATGGCTCTTGCAAATAATAAATACCCTAAATCTTGTTGGATAGCAGAAGTAACTAAGCTATGTCTTTCCGTGCTGTTCCTGAACAGGCACTGGGCCCTACGGTTTGTTCTGGGCTACGGAATGCATCTGTAAGGATGCTGGAGGCCAGTGGGAAGAGCCAGGATGAATAGGGCGGGCTCCAGTAGGAAGCCTGGTTATGAGCTCTGGGTTTACCAACCCGAGGACCACTTATTATTACCAATCGGAAACCTGGGTGCTTGGCAGTGGTGAAGGATGAGGAGCCAGATGGACTTAAGGACTATTACATTAAATTCTCATATAGCTTTTGGCTTTTCCAATTAATGTTAAAGGTAGGGTTGGTAATACATTTTCAGGGAACAAATGGGGAACAGAAACTTTTCCTTCTTCCTCAAACATCTACTTGAAGCTCTCTTACACACTTATTCCTTGCAGGTGATTTATTTGTGAGAATTTGCAGCCCCTTGGAGCAGAACGAAAGTATTAATGCAACTATTGATTAACTAATCAATGCAACTGCATGATTGATTAAAAGTTCTATAAAATACCTACCTTCATCACAGTACTGTTAACTACAGGAAGAAGATGGAAGCAACCTAAATTACCATCAGTAGCTAATAGATAAACTTTGGTATATACACACAATGGAATACAATGCATCACTGTAAAACAATGACAAAACCAAGAAGCACTGCATGGTATGAGTAGACCTGGAAAACACTATGCACAAAAGGACAAATCGTATATGAGGCCACTGTTAAAGGGTGGAGGTGGGAGAACCCAAGTGAACATTTTCATACCAATGGGACTTTGGAGTTGCTAAGGGGGAGGAGGATAAGGTAGGAAGATCAAGCTATGGGCTGTATCAGAGGGCAGCAAATGGCAGCTCTCCAGTTATATACAGCTCTTTTGGTACATACTTGTGGCTTTGAAGTAAAATTGAAAAAAAAATTAAAGGACATTAATCAGATAGTTATTTGTTTAAAAAATATATTTATACCGCTGTGCATCCTCTGGTCTAACCAGGTTTACAAGGTAGAATTGGGGTCATGGTAGTTGGGAGGAGGAAGTGTTTAAGAACTAGAGGAAGATTGTGGACAGATGGGAACTGGAAACGTGGGGGAATCTAGGACAGATGAGCCCCTCAGGACCAGCAGTGACAGTGGCGATACCAGGAGGGAAGGGAGGGGGGTAGAAAGGGGGAATTGATCACAAGGATCTACATATAACCTCCTCTCTGGGGGATGGGCAACAGAAGGGTGGGTGAAGGGAGATGCCTGGCAGTGTAAGATAAGATATAATAATAATTTATAAATTATTAAGGGTTCATGAGGGA
>NW_022111367.1:6808238-6839533 GCF_000313985.2 Echinops telfairi | reverse complement strand
ATTGTTGTGAAGGACAGGTTTGGCTTCCATTTCAAACGTTTGCCCACCTCTGGGCTCGAATGTAATGAGTGAAATGGAAGATAATCATCCTGAGAGAGAAGTCAGGGAGTGGGGGAGGGTAAACTATCGGGACTTTGATGAGTGGTTTAAACTTTTGAATACAAAGTTGATGGTCTCAAATGTAAACTTCCACCTAATTTACAATAATAATAATAATACGCCTTTCTTCCTTCATGGCTTCATCATCAAGTGAACCACAAAGATTTTTAGATACACGTATTTTATACCAAGCTTATGAATATTACTACTTGGCAAAATCCACCTCCCTTTCCCAAAAAAGAACCAAAGAACCAGACTGCAATGTTTGGTAGTAACTTTACATGCGATGTGCCTTTATTCCTGGCAAACTTGTTAAAAGGATATTCCCACATGTATCAACACTTTCTTAATACACTGTAATTCATCACGTTAGCATGGTAGAAGGAAACCACTCCACCTTATACTCATCCTTTGCTGAGTACTGGCCTTAAATCTGTGTTCTAGCTCAGTGGTTTCATCTGCTGAACAAAGAACAGACGAGAACATTGAAATGATGAGCTCGCCGGAGTCAGTGAGTATGTCACTGAGCACTTTAGTTTGCATGTCATAGTACTCTACATCCAAGAACCAATGCTTTGTTGTTGAAAAGGATGCTCACTTAATAATAGCTGTAAATGCTAGACAGAGACGATTTCCTCCGACTTTGGTTTTGCATTCTGTCCTTCCAGTTTTCAGTTTCCGTTTCCTTGGTTTTCAATAAAATTGTTCATCTTTTTCTTCTTGACTTGCAGCTCTTTAAGTATTAAGCAATATTAATTGATTTTTTATCATTTATTAACTTAGGGCAGCATTTCCATGGCTATTATAAAATGCATCCTTTTATTTTAATATTAAAATAATCTAGAACTCCTGGAGTAAATAATGAACCTTTTTTCCTTTTAATCTTACCAAGTTGTCACTGTTCTGTTTATTAATGACTTCTTTTTCCTCACAGTCCTGAGAGAATGGTCACACACAGAGTACTTGTGAATCATCTCATGTGATAACTGTCATTACATTTAAATGTGACTGTCCAAACTACTGCTATAGCAATGCACTGTGCCCTTATCAACCCTATGTTAGAGAAGCATTCAGAATACATGATCTCTAGTTGCAAGCCAAACATAAATGGTCAAATGGTATTGCTTACAACTTAAAAATAGTTGTTGAAAGACAAATAGCAGAGCCAAAATAATAACATTCTAGATTTCAGTGTAGGCTCAGAAAAGCATCTTTTTTTCCATTTGGTTTTCAGATTCACTTTGGTGAAAATTTGAGGACTTTTTTGGTTTCCTTGTTTGTTTCAGATTTTGATTCTATCCCATTTGAAGCCCTGACTGAAAGTGTTCCTCTTGAGAACAGGTCAAGACAAAAGTGCCCATGATCACCACTTGCATTCGAAACTGTACTAAAAGTCCTTGCCAGAGCAATAAAGCAAGAAAGGGAAACAAAGGCAATTCAAACCAGAGAGGAAGGCGCAAAGACAGTTCTTTCTACAGATGGCACTAGCCTATATATAGTGAACTCTAAACATTTCACAAGCAAACTGCTGTATCTAATAGAAGAATTCTGCAATATTGCAGGATGTAAGGTCAACACATGAAAATCATTGGGCTCCTTTATGCTACCAAGCAGTATTCCAAAAGAAAATAAAGGAAACAATCCAATTTATGATAGCCCCCAAACAATAAAAAATATCAGAATTGACCTTATCAAAAATATAAATTACACAGTGAAAATGATAAAAACACTACCACAAAGGACCAAAAGAAACCTCCCTAAAGAGAGACAGAGGTCAAAACTACAAGGAGATAGCACTTCAACAGACAGGAATGACAACTCAATAGATAGCAGCATTTGCTGATAAGGGTGCATACAGTTGAAACCCTTATTCATTGTTGTTGGTCTTTAAAATAGTCTATCCACTCGACACTGCTAGGAGTCTTCTTTAAAAAAAACTAGAGGTATCAATATATATATTGAGCCAGAAATCCCATGCCTATATTTATACTCCAGAGAGCTAATAAAAGAAACACATACAGACACATGCACCCTTAGACTCATTGCAGCATTACACACAATACAGTACATACATATAATAGCAAAACAAACAAACAAACAAATAAATAAACAGACCATGTAAGTATACACCTCAGTGGATGGGTGTATACTCAAAGTGTGGTGCCATGGAATCCTATGCTAATGGACAGTGGTGAAGCCATGAAACATAACATGGATGGAACTGGAGGACATAATACTAAGCAAAATAAGTCAATCACATAAAGACACATATTGTGATATCACTGTCATAAGACGAATATATGTGCATATATACATAGACACCAATGTTCATTGATGCTTACCCAGGATGAATGGAAAGTGGAGGGGAATCACTCTTTAGATAACAGATACTTGTTATTTTGGGTGAAGGGAAAAGCAATGTGCTGTCTTAGGCTGGATCCTCTAGAAAAACAAAACCAGTGACATTGTATATGTATATATCGAAAATTGAGATCAAGAAATGGCTCCCACAGCTGTAGAAGTGGGCAACTCCGAGTCCCAGAGCATTCTGTGTCCAGGGGTCTGATGTCAGACTGGACTCATGTAGCTGAGGAGGCTGCTGAAGCACAAGTCAGCAGGGAGACCACAGGCTGGTGACTTCAGGAGGGAATGAACCCAAGTCAGCAGGTCAGGCGGCAAGCTGCTCCCGCGGGCCACCAAGATGGGCAGGCAATATGGAAGGCTACTGACTGAAGTCCCGAGAACTGGAGGTTGTCAGTGAGCCAGGCACAGGCTCCAGAGCCTGAAACAAGCTAGCAAGCTTTCATATAGGGGAAACTTCCTTTCTTTTACATCCACCTGTGACCTGAGTAAGGGCATTGCATCCCACTCTAATCTTTTCCAACTAATTGGTTGCTCATAGATTACGTTGGGTTATATCACATCATGGGGGATTACTAGTCTTAATTGTCAAACCATTGAGAAATTTGGCCTGGCTAAATTGATTCAAAACCTATCACAGTGAGTGTAGTTTGTTACAAAGTACACAGTTTGTAACAAAAGTAAATAGCTACACACAAGTGCACAAGAAAAAAGATGTTTCTGCTAAAGAATATGGCATACAAAATTTAGCAACACCACCAATAATAATGAAAAAAAAAGTGTATGATCACATGTGAAAGTGCATAGGCATACATGTGTACAGATGGTAGAGGTTTGTACATATGTGTGCCAGATATATAAGTATATGCATATGTAATCACAGGGAACTCAGATATAGATATTTGTCAGGCATAACCAAAAACCTAATGCACTTAGCTTTTGGAGCATGAAGGCTTGTAGTGTAGTCTGATTGTACAGCTCAGTCAATTACAGCATGGTGTGGTTAACACTGCTCATGTTCTTTATCCGAAGTGAGTAGCATCTGGGGTTTTAAAGCTTGCTAACCAAACTCACACTCACTGCTATCACGTCAATTCTGACGCTTAGCGACCCTATAGGACACGGTAGAACTGCCCCTGTGGGTGTCTGAGATTGTACAGCTTGCTAAGCACCATCTAAAATACTGTTATTGCTGTTTACTAATCAGGAATCAGTCATAAAGAAGTCCCAGGAGAAAGAAAAACAAAAACTAGTCTACAGGGTGAATAACCCACATGAGCCCCAGCCCCACTTATCCCAAGAACAGAGGAACCAGATGATGTTCAGCCACCACTACAGGCTGTCTGGTCAGAGCTATAATAATTGGACCCTGGAAGAATGAGAGAAAAACATGAAACAGAACATAAATTATTCTTTTTATTTACCGCCCCCGTTACTGTGAATTAGGTGAAGGGTTACAGAGCAGATCATAATTTCACATTCAATAATTTAGGCATGTTTTGATTCAACACACCCATTGCAATCCCCTCAAATAGTACCTCTGAGTGTCTTGTTGTTATTAAGTGCCATTGAGTTGAGTCTGATTTTTATTAGTGACCTAATAAAAAAACAGAATAAACACTACCCTGTTCTGGGCCATCCTCATAATTGTCATATTCATTGTTGCACCCACGGTGTCTATCCATATTGTTGAGGATTTTCTCCTTTTTCTACTCGCATGATGTCCTTTTCCAGGAACTCGTCTCTCCCCATAAGTCCAAAGCACAGGAGCACCGTATAGTGACCCTCGCTCATAAGAAACATTCTGACCGTCCTTCTTCGAAGACATCTATTTGTTCTTTTGGAAGTTCGCGGTGCCTTCAAACGTCTTCACTGGCATTATTATTCAAATGTGTAGATTCTTTCCCAGTCTTCCTCATTAAATGATCAACTTTCACAGCATATCTTAGTCCTCAGTTATATCCTTGCTTTTCAAAATCTTAATGAGGTCTTGTGCAGTAGATTTACCCACTGCCGTGTGTCATTTGATGTCTTGACTGCTACATTAATTGTGGATTCGAGCAAGATGAAATGCTTGACAATATCTTTTCTCTGTTTATCATGAAGTTACCTATTGGTCCAACTGTGAGGATATTGTCTGTATATTTAGTAGTAATACATACAGAAGGCTGCAGTCTTTGATCTTTGTCAGAAAATGCTTCAAGTCCTCCTCACTTTCAGCAAGAAAGGTTGTATCATGTGCATGTTGAAGGTTGTTAGTAAGCCTTCCTCCAGTCCTGATGCCACAGTCTACTTTATATAATCCAGCTTCTCTGATTATCTGTGCAGTATACAGATTGAATGAGTATGGTGAGAGGATACCACTCTGACACACACCCTTCCTGATGGTAAAGCGTGCATGCACCATTTCCTTGTTCTGTTTGCATAGTTGCTCAAGTTCCACATGAGCAAAATGACATGTTCTAAAATTTGCATTTTTCTCAAGTCTATTTTATTAGGCCGGTTTGACTAGAGAAATAAATCCAGTGACACTCATGTATGTGTAAGAGAGAGTTTTACATTAAGAAGTAATTATACATCAAGCAAGCATCCCATCCTAGTCCAGCTCAAGTTTATAAGTCCGATACTGGTCCACAGGTCCAATGCAGTCAATAAGCCCCTCTTCAGACTCATGCAGCCATGTGCAATGCTGCAGAACTCAGGAAGATCACAGGCTGGTCGGTGCAATGTCATGTGGATCCAATGGAAGTGGATGAATCCCCAGGACTCTGGCGGCAAGCAGGGTCAGCCAGCAGGAAAGTGAAGGCAGTAAGAGAAGGGGAGGTTCCTAGGACCCAACTTATGAGAAGGCCATGCCCATAAGGAGGCACCATCAGACTATGACCTGATTGACAGGTTGAATATACGCTTTTATGTATCTTCAAGTTGACATGAAATTATGTAACTACCACATAAACTGAGAAGGCTGCTCTTCCTTAGTAATATGCTGTATTAAGATATGTATAAATCCGGCAAATCTGCAGTGGACTTTCTGCTTTATTTTGTTTTTTGTTTTCATATTAGGGTGTATCTCAGAGGTGCTATGTCATTTGGCTCACTATCTTGAAGTTGTGTTGTTTGCTTTGCTGTTTTTCAGTAAATAAAACACAGGACTGATGAACTTATAGGGACAGCAAATAGAGCAATGGCTTCACGGGGGAGGGTATAGGTGTAGTGGGGCAGGGTGGGGGGCAGGCAGTAAAAGGGAGATGACGTTAAGGAGTCTAGGAAGGAACAGTATGTTTTAAAACTGATTCTGGAAGCAATTGTACAATTCTGCTTGATGTGGTTAACATATGTATTAATTCCCAAATAATAATAAATTAAAAGAAAAGAACAACAACAACATAGATCCAGGAATGGGTTTGGGGCTTACACTAAATCGTAGCTCCAACTTAAGAACCACTAGTTCTTACATCATGGCCCTGCTCCATGCTTGCCCTCAGGAAGGAATCACAGAATAAACGGGTGCTATAGCATAACGTGGCAAAGAATTTAGATGGTGCCCGGCTAACAGATAAAATTGCATCTGGGGTCTTAAAGGCTTGTTTTCAAACAAGCAGCCCTCTAAGTGAGATGTCAACTAAGTCCACATGGAAGAAGCACACCATCATCAGTCACCGAAGGATTGTAAACCACACAATCTGAAGTCGAAGGAGGGATTGGTATCAGAATGTAAATTAGCAGAACCAGGTGTGCAGAAGACTATGGATGACAGTGGGAGCCCAAGATTCATTTGTGGAACTACATAGGAAACAAGCCTTCAGAGAACTCCCCCTATCTACAGTTGAGGGATGGGAGGAAAGGGGTCACTAAATAGAGTGTTTTGGAGAGATGAGTATAGAAGATCCAAGGCATAAATCTGACTTGAACAGTTAAAACTTTGTCAGTAGATCCTGTCTCTAAGGCATGCTGAATGTGCTCTGGTTTCCAAAAGTTTCTGTATTTTTGTTTGTTTGTTCACATTAGGGTGTATCTCAGAGGTCATTTT
Organism: Echinops telfairi; assembly: GCF_000313985.2. NCBI lineage: Eukaryota > Metazoa > Chordata > Mammalia > Afrosoricida > Tenrecidae > Echinops > Echinops telfairi. The sequence continues at coordinate 6,833,043 of NW_022111367.1, read as the reverse complement.
GGGTGGGGATTCTGTTTCTATCTCGTTGGAGGCACCTTCTTGAAGTTGTGTTATATGTTTTTCAGTATATGAAACCCAGGATTGATTAACCTATCAGGACAGCAAGAAGAATAAGGGTTTCGGAGGAATTGGGGTACAATGATGGTGGTCAGGTAAAAGGGAGATGATGTCAAGGAGTCCAGGAGAAACAAGGATGTTTGAAACCTGATTGGAGTAGTAATTGTACCATTCCACTTGACATGAGTGAACTATGAAATGATACGATATATGTATTAGCTCCCAATTAATAATAAATTAGTAAATACAATGTAGTAGAAAACATTAAATACTAGAACAAATTGAAAATGGGTCAAAAGGGGGAATGAATCATAAGGCTTTAAAGTTTAACCCAAGTATGACAGAATTAATCCAGTTTTCAATGCACTTTGTCTGTTATCAAGGTTATTTACATCCCAGGTCAATGGTCAAAGGAGGCTTACTTCAGGGAGGATTAGTCCATGTGGGGATCTTGCAAATGAATTTTGGGCTTTCACTGTCATCCACAGCCTACTGCAAACCTGGTGCTCAGAATTTAAGCTCTAACACAGTTCACTCTTCCCATCTTGTAATTTATTATTTACACGGGCTAATGTGCTTCTTTAGATCCTTGGATCCTTGGATCCCATAGGCTAATGTGCTTCTTTCATGTGCACTTAGCTAACACCTCACTTAGATGGCTGCTTGTTTTAAGACAGGTCTTTAAGACCACTGACACTATTCTTTCTGATAGCTGTGCATTATCTAATTCCTTCACTATGCTTTGCTATAGCACCCATATCTTCAGTGATCTCTTCACGAAGGCAAGCATCAAGTAGGATCACATTATAAGACCTAATTGTTTTTAGATTGTGGCTATGAAATTGCTCACTTCTACTGCTGAATTTGGATCCTGCACCTGGGTTGTTGACCTCCTATTATATTGCTGCACCTCCCAGGAGCCATCATCCAACGGCTGATTTGGTATTCATTCAGCAAACTCAGATTCTTTCAGCTCAGCACCCATGAGCCTCTTGTCTTCCTGCTTCCTGTTCCTCAGCCCTTGCAGTTATGGGAGTCAGGAAAAGCTTACACAAAGCCTACACTTATATCTACATACTGGAACCAGACTGCTCTTACCCACTTCTACAATGATGTGAGTCGTTTCTTGATCAAATCTCTTTCTGTATTCACACATACAAGACTCACTGGTTTTGCTTGTCTAGAGGACCCAGCCTCACACAATGCCTCATTCCATTTCTATTTTCCATTCTTCCTCCTCGCCTAAACTTCTGAACTTTGTCCTTGGATAAATGCTGCCCTTTGATCTTCAATGGTTGATTACTCTAGCATGGAGGGGAGTTCCATTTCAGACCTGAAAAGTAAAGATGATAGTCTTCGAGGGGTCTCAGGGGTGCTCCACTTAAATTTAGTACAATAACAGATATATAGCATAGCAACAGTATAGTAACAGATACATCCTAACAGTATAATAACATAAAATAAGGCTGTCACTGATGAATATGATGCTCCAGTAGAAAATATCGCGAGATCAAAAGGTCAACAATGGCTCTAAGGAAAGCGTGAGAAGATAAGGGGCGAGAGAGACTTGGAACCCGGAAATGCAGCAAACGGAAAGCAGTGACAGAGAATGTTGACACATTGTGAAAAATGCAATAAGTGCTACTAAACAATTTGCACAAAAATGCTCACATGGAAACCGAGTAACTGCAAACATGCACAAAAAAACCACAATAAAATATTAAGTTAATTAAAAAACCCAGCTATTTTATTATATACCATTATTCCTCTACTGTGTGGGTCTTCAAAACTTGCCCAGCAGGCATTCCTCATGCATTTTGAAAATATGGCTGAAAGAGTCAATTGGGAACATGCAAGCCATATTTCAGACCTATCCCAAACACTACGTATCTAACACAAATTGGTGAAATTTCTTGATCTGAAAAGGTCCTATCTCTCCTCTGGCAGTTTTACTCTGACTTGTCATTTCAGTTGTGGGGATTCTATTTTTCAACCCACTAAGTAAAAGGAAACAATGAATGTCTTTCATGGTTTCTTGTAAAATGTCGTATTAAAAAAAAACCAAACAGACTTACTGTCATAGAGTCAGTTGTGACTCACGGCAAGCCTAAATTGGGGGAGTCATCCCAAACAGACAGGCAAGTGCACGCATCAAGGAACAAGCGAGCATGTGTCTTGTCAGGGTTAACTCTTTGATGACACTAAGAGGAGACGTTGCCTATCTTAAGATGGCAGTGATTGAGCTCGTGGACACAGCGTCGGGGTAAAGGAGTGGAAGGGTTCTGCTCAAGCCTTCAAGACAATGAACAGAGGTGCATGAGAACCTTTACAGATCTCTAACCCTACTCTAACACTACTACATGTGAGTGCACATGTGCGTATAAAATTGTTAAGCTACATTCTGATTGCTCCATTCTTTGGTCAGTTTTCTCTTTTCCTCATAATTTAATGGTCTGACTTTGCTAGTATTTGTGTCCTAAACATGTGCATGACTGTAGGACAATATTACCCTAGCCTAGAGCTACCTTTTTAGGAATAATTACTTTGAAATAATTACTTCTCAAGAAATTGGGTAGGATGGTCAAGGTAGCTTATGGACTGACATAAGAGGAATTTTTACTTCTGGTTGGAGTATGGTTTCTTTAGGGAGAAACTAAATCATCCTCAGACTTCTACAAGCTGTTTTATTATAATAGGCCTCACCTTGAATATATATATTATAATTATATATATATATATATTCGGATATTATATAATTATAATGGGTTATAATATCTCATGGATGATCTGAGTGGTGGTGGTGTGTGTGGGGTAACCTAATTGTCATTGTCACTCCAACAACAGAGGCAAAATACTCCATTTCCCACAAAGTAGGTTTCTATGTTTGTAAATTTGTAAATTTCTATTTATGATTGTCATGTATAAGCAGAAAGGGATTTGAATGTATGCTGTGGCATAAGAAACTCTTTTGTATACCTGGGGGATTCAACAAATATTTTCTCTGGTTCTTTTCTCAGCAGTTATGCAGAAGTGAGTTTACTTCCCCCAGAGAGGTAGAAGTAAATTCACGCTTCTGGGCCAATGTATACAATGCACTATATTAAGAGATAAAAATGATATAAGAATTTTAAATGCGTCAGATCTTCCTAGTAAGTAAAAGCAAGTGAGTAAATGCACCTTGTACATAAATAATGTTTGAGGACTGAGAATTTGTGTATCTGAATTAAATTTATAAACTCTTGTGCACTGAATTGATTGCATCAAAATGCACAAGCCATTATCCCTTTTCTCCTCTTTTTTTCCTTCCCTCCCTTCCTCTCTTAACATCTTTTATGTCTAAAAGAAGAAAACACTATTCTCCGAACTCTCACAAGCTTTCTTAATGGAAAGCAAGGGTTCTGAGTCACTCCTTGATATTGAGTGAAATGGTCTGGTAGGGACATCTGGGGATGAAGTGATTCGTCCAGCAAGAAGTCTGTGGACTCTGGTTATCTCTGCAAGTGGTGGAAATAATTAAATGCAATTTTGCAATGATAACACTGAAAGAATGGTATTTTCTTTCAAAACATGCCCCTCTCTGAAACATCAGTGCAGACATATGTTGAGATAGAAACCAGATCATATTTCTAACAGTCTAAAGACTCAGATTTCGTCCAGCAAGGTTGTTCTCGTTCCTCAGCTGTGGCCAACTCTTTCTCATTGTCTGGACTCTAATGGAATCTAGCATTAACTTTGGACAGTGGAGTCTGAGTCGGTGCCAACCCTGCTAATGAACATGTGGTTTCAATAATAACGTGGCTACTTGCATGTTGTGTGGCAAGGTGCCCAGGACTTTAATATCCAAGGGGAAACTGATGGCAAAAGTACCATCTCTGGATATGATTGCATTTCCCAAACTGCTCTGGACCTAGATTGAGACTCAGAGATTCAGGGGCTGTCCCTTCGCATCGGATGAGGAGAAGCCTTGCAGAGCCATGCACAGACTCTGAGAATATCTTCAGTCTTGGTGATAATGAAAAGGGCGACACTGAACTGTGAAAAAAGTCAGACTGGCCCAGAGGCCAGGAGGGTCGTGAGAGGGGGAAGTCACTTCTTGCTTCAAGGTCTAGAATCTCCACTCTGGGACTTGAAGGTATGAAGCCCCAAGACAGTGAAATGAATTCTAGTTTAATGATACTCCCACCCCACTGACAAAATGGATTCAATTACATAATGGTAGCATTAAACGTTATTAAGAAAAGATCCTAGATCTTGGGGCCAGACTTTCAGAAATCATGATAAGCTGTGGAAAACAGCTGAAGCAGCACACTTAGAGGCTTTTCTGCCCTGGGTTATTGAAGGAAAAATCGCTGTGGCATTTGCCCCCTCATTCTGCAGTGCGACTTTGTTATCAGGGGCTTAGTACTTGGAGAGGAAATGTCCAGATATATCTGATTTGAATATTATATCTTACCATTATTATATCCCCAAACCAATGCTTTTGTGAAATGTAGTACTAATTTGGTTAGAGAGTTTGTCTGAAGCTTTAGTGGCCTGTGCCGACTTAGTGGGGCAGTTATTTTTCTTGGGGCAGGATACCTTCTGAAGGGTAATGAAGTTTATAAAGGATGGGGATTTTTCTTCAATTCTATCTTCTCTTTTAATTGGAAGACTATTTACTTGGTTTCAGTTCTAATCCAGTCTTTAGGATATAGAGTTTTGGCTAATCCAGAGAGGTATGTATCCACTACCAAAATAAGCATGAAATGTTTTATTACTTTGTAAACAGTCCTCATATCGAGTGTTGGAGCACCCCCTCTTCTTATCCCCAGCCCCTGCCACCCACTGATCTGTTTCCCCCTTCTTATCGCTAGTTACTATCAGATCCACACCAACACATGACAACTCTGCATATTCAGTGTAGAACCAACTTCATATATTTTTAATGGCTGATTTTTCTGAAGTCAATAACTACATTTTAAAGATGGACTTAGGTGGACTCTAATACATGAGGGTACTGTTTGCACCACATAGGGATGCCACCATATGGAATTTCATATTAGGGATTCAATAGTATGTTATATTTGGGGACTGACATCCTTACTTAGTAACATGCATTTAATGTTCCTCAATATTATTGTGTGTATCAACAGTTAAATATCTTCATTTTAACGGTATCCTATTGTATGGATGTTCCACAGTTTGTTTAAGAACTTACCATAGAAGCACATCTGTGTTGTTTACAGGTGTTGGTGATAAAGAGCTAAGTTGCTATAAATATATACCTTTTTATGTGAATGCAGTTTTTTCCCTCTTGTGTAAACTGCTAGGAGTAGGATTGTTGGACTGTATTTTACATAAGGATTTGACACTGGAAGAGATTGCTAGTTTGTAGCTATGGTAACATTTTCTATCAACACCACAATGTTCTAGTTGCTCTGCATCTTTGCTAACTCTTGGTATTGTCAGAATTTTTTGGTTTTGTTTTTGTGAACCATTTTAGTAGTTAAATAGTGATCTTATTATTATAATTTTGTGTTTCCCTAGAAACTAACAATGTTGGTTTATTTTTCAGGTGCTTCTTTGACTTTTGTTTTTTAGTTTCTAAAAGTTTTTATTATTTATTAAACATTTTTTCCAACAGTTTTATTGGCAAACAATTTGCATATCATACAATTGAATTGTTCAATCGATCAATTATATCAAGAGGAATTGTACTATCACCACTACATCCGTCTTAGACCATTCTGCTCACCCCATGACTAAATTGCCTTTAAAATTAGTTGTGCAATCACAATCAGTTCTAATGCTCCTTATCACATCACGATTTACGACCACAATCCCTTTTCTCCCTGTCACCCATCCTCCGCCCCTACATCCCCTATAACCCTTTATATCAGTTATCATCATTATGCATCCACCCCTCTTGTGCTTAACTGCTGGGAAACCCAACAGGGAAAAAAAATTCGCACTAAGGTGGTAAGGATAAGATCAGATTCATATAATGAGAAAAATACAAAGAATGCGTAAGAAGGAGAAGAGCCTCATCAGCATTCAAAAATCCAGGAAAGAAATGTCTGTCGTGGTTTTTTGTTTTCTTTTTTGTGAAATGTCTTTTCTAAACTTCCATCCATTTTTGTATTGGTTTATTTGCTTTCTTATTATTGAATTTTTCAGAGTTTTAAAAAATAACCTATCAGTCCTTTTCCATGTACATTGTTGGTAATTTTTTCAGCATTTACCTTTCTACTAACATATATTAGAAACTCTTTTATTAAGTCTTGAACAGGATAAAGACAAAACAAAGACATTTGGATTCATAGCCACATGGTTGAATTATAATGCACATTAAACAAAGGAAATTTGCCAAAAGATCTTGATCATCAGAAATCAATTTCAATCCATCATAGTCGCAGGAGGGACTATGGAAGTGGGAAAGGAGCCATAGTTTGGATACACACAGTGTGTTAGGCAGAGTTCGAGAAACAATACCAGGACACTTATGATTACATATATATTTTATTTATATACACAACATATATATGGATTGGTTTATATAGTGACAAGGAATACAACAGCTCATTAGTCTGCACAGCAGTACAGAGGGCTCAGTTCAACTCACTTTCGTGGAACAGTTAATGTACTGAAGGTCTTCAACTCACACTGGCTGCTGGTCCAAGATCAAGGAAACAGACATCAGAATCTGTCGCCAAGCAGCACACATCACAGAGTGGGGCCGCGACACCAGGAAGATGAGAAATGGAGGCGTAGCAGGGGCCAGTAGCGTGGGAGTGGGAGCGAAGCAGGTCCCAATGGAACCTCAAACTCCAGCGACGCATGGCAAGGGGACAGGATACAGCAGCTGGTTGAGGCAAAGGACTAGCTCAGGCAGCAGTGCACTGGTCTGGTCACCGAGGAGAAAGAGAGAGGGAAGCCATCCTCAGAAAGCCCTTTATTTCAGGCACCCTCCCATCAAGCCGCTACCTGATTGACAGTCTAAACTTGGCCCACATGTTCCTACAGCATCCATGTTCGCACAGAAAATCTATCACATACGAGGGGGTGCCCCCTCCCCACAAAAATCAAACAGAGGAAAAGCTCTGCTGAGCGGAGCTTTCATAGTGCACATTTTCCCAGCGAGGCAAGCCTCGAGCAACTTGCTCTGAGTGAGTGCACCCAGTAGCTTCGCCTGGGAAGGATTTTTCTTGTCACAGTGAATTTTTTGTAAAAGCAGTTTCACTTGAACTTCTCTGTTTTCATCAAATGGAAGATTTAAGGGAACAGTTGCAGTGGCGAAATTTTGTTTTCTGCTTGGGAAAAAAGTTTGCAGAAACTGTTATGATGTTGAACACAGCTTACAAGGACAATGCTATGGGAAAGACTCAAGTGTACAAGTGGTTTTCGTGTTTCAAAAAAGGTGAAATGTTGATTGATGACAACCTCAATTTGGCTGTCCATCAACTTCCCGAATGGATGAAAATGTCAACTTGTAGTGCATTTAGAATTTGTTCCACCAGGTCAGACTATTAATTAAGCTTTCTATTTAGAGATTCTGAAAATATAGGCTAACAGTGTGCAACAAAAAAGGCCTGATTTGTGGCAAATGGGGGACTGGTTTCACCACTACAACAATGCACCTGATCATGCAGCCATCTCAGTGTCTCAGTTTTTGGTAAAAGCCAGCATACCTCTCTTGTCCCACACACCTTATTCACCTGACCTTGCTCCATCTGACTTCTTGTTGTTTCCGCAAGTGCAGAGGAACAGGGAAGGACAGCGCTTTGATGACAGAGAGGAGGTGAAGGGGAAAAGCCATCTAACAGGTGAGTTTGAAAATGTTTCCAAGAATAGAACTGCATATTTTACAAATGTATTACGTCTAATAGAGAGTACTTTGAAGGTGATAGGGTTGTTTTGTAAAAAAAATATTAAATACATACCTCTGAAAAAGAATTGTGGATTTTGGGGGTTATCCCCTTGTTCAGTATTACAGATTAGAAAAGTTTACAAGACTGAATGAGTCAGGACCCTCTGACTATGTTAACTGTGGTGTGACTCATGACCATGGGCCCATAGTGTTCCATCAAGGGCACATTCAGGTGAATTCCCGAAGGCAAGGTTGGCCCTCTCTGGGCTGAGCAGGGGAGTTACAGCAATCCATTTTCAAATATCCTCTGCCTCAGGGCCAATTTTTTTACATCACCATCTTTTCATCGTGCTGAGTATCGACAATGTTGACCATGGTCAGAAAGAGGTTAACGGAGGCTGAATTTATGTAGAGACTCAAAATGGATTTATAGCTCCCACTGTAACCTATGCAGTCGTTCCAAAGGGCAGTCCAGTTGGTGCTGAGTCATTGCAACCTGAGCTACAACTGCCTGGTGCTGCACCAGCCGCACAGTTCCTTAGGCTTGACCGCGTTCTTGCAGCCTCTGCATCACTGTAGCTCATCAAGGGTTTTCCGCCTTTTTTTTTTTTTTTTGCTCATTTTATTTATTGTCACGCCCACAATGAAGCAACACTTTCCCTTCTCCTCTCTGTGTTTTTTGCTGCCTTTTTATGTTCCTAAGCAGGATGTCTTCTTCCAGGGACTGGTCTCTCCTGACAACATTTCCAAAATACGCGATCCTTGCTTCTAGGGAGCATTCTGTCTGGACGTTTTTTTCTTTTGGAAACCCGTTTTATTTTCATGATTCTTCCCCAGCACCCTCATCCCCATGTATCTACTCTTCTTTGGTTTTCCACATTCAGTGTTCAACTTTTGCATGCATCTGTGGCGATTGAAAATGCCTTGGGTGGAGTGTCCCTCTGCTTCAAAATGATATCCTGTTTTTCAACACTTTAAGGAGCTCTTGTGTAGCAGATTTGCCTAATGCAATGCAGCTTGCTTTTTACATGATCCTTGATTGCAGATAGCAAGATAAAATCTTTACTACCATAACCCTTTCTTTGTTTATCATGATGTCACCTGTCGATCTAGTTGTGAGGATTTTTGTTTTCTTTATATTGAGTTGTAATCCATATTGAAAACTATAATCCTTGATCTTCAAGTCCTCCACAGTTTTGACAAGTGAGGTTGTGTAAATCATAGTTTTCCACAAACCCAGTGCTCAGAATTTAAGCTCCAATCATCTCCTTATGTGATCATAGATTTTATTTTAAAGTCATTAGCTTTATTAAAATTCAGGGACTAGTTTAAGGCTCCCTTAGGTGGCTGCTTGTTTTAGGACAAACCTTTAAGACCCCAAGTGCTATTTTTTTCTAATAGCTGGCCACCACACTTTACCACAGCACTCAACTCTTCTGTGATTGCTTCATAAAGGTAACCATTGTGTAGGACCACATTTCAGGAACTACTTGTTCTTTGATTAGGTCTTACATCTGAAAGTACAAGTTCAAATCCATTCTTACAATATATCTTCATAGACAACATATTTTTAGTTTTCTTTTTTTTCCTTACACTGTCTTGCTAAGCAGAAATTCTTAATTCTGATAAAGTACAATTTCTCAATATATTTTATAAATGTCTTACTGATGTTATATATAAAGATTCTTTGTCTAACCTAGGGTCATGTACAGTTTTGTGCCCCTTAAAGTCTACAATACATTTGGTGAAACAGGATTATATGTGCTTTTGAAGTTGTTTTAGAAATAATTTTTTAGACTTATGTCTAAGTATTTCACCTTTTGGTGCTATAAATAAAATTGTTTTAGAATATTTGTATCCAATTATTCATTGATTGCTGTGAAAAATAACAATCTGTATGTTTTTTTTTTATACTTAAACCTTGCTAAACTGATATTGTGTATGTGGGCTAGATTTTGTATTTTTTTCCCTCTTAGGAAAAGATCCCCCCCATTTGTATGCATTTTATTTCTTTTTCTTCTCTTATTTTATCAGCTAGGATTTCCAGTATGATGTTGAATATAAGTAGGACATCTTTACCATCTCTTTAATATCATAAGACAGTCAGTATTTCACTGTTAACTATGCTAGCTATAGACTTTTATGTATATGTCCTCTATCGGGTTAATAAAGTTCCCATCTGTTTCCAATATGCTGAGATTTTTTTATTGTGAATCATTATTGATATATACATAAAAGCTTTTTTTGTACTGAGATGATCATATTATTTTCTTTTTCATTTTAATAGAATGAATTTCATGGATTGACTTTTCAATGTTGAACAATTTGAGGAATACCTCTTATTCAGTTGGATTGTATATCCTCTTTAATATTCTGTTGTCTTAGTTTAATAGTATATGTCCATAGTTTGGGGGATTAAGTTCATAAAGTATACTGGTATTCAATTTTTTTCTCTTGAAATAACTTGTCTGGTTTTAGTATCAAGGTACTTCTGGATTAAAAAATGAATTGGGAAATATTATTTATTATTCTGTGTTCTAGAAGAGATTTTGTCATATTGGTTTTACATTTTCATAAATGTTTGATAGAAATCTTCTTTTAAGTCCTTTTTTATTGTAAGATTTTCAATCATTAGTTCCATTTATTTAATAGACAAGGGTATTTAGGTTATATATATTTTTTTCTTGAATCAACTTTGATAGTTGTGTCTCTCAAGACATTTCCTTATTTTACCTAAGTTGTTAAATTTATGGGCATAGAGTTGTTCATAACATGCTCTTATTCTTCTTTTCTTTCTGTAATAGTCTTCTTTGTTTTGGATACTGCAAATGTGTGTTCTCATTGTATTTACCTTGGTTAGGTTAGTGAAAAACAAAATTAAGACTGTTGACTCTGACTAATAGTAATACCATGTGTTATAGAAAGCACAATTCCATACTGTTTTCTAGATAATAAACTGTCTGATCCTAAATTGTAACCTTTTACTTCCCTAAAAACCCAATAATAGTGAATTGTTGTCTCTGAGTCCTGTGTGGCCTTTTTAAAAAAACACATTGTTATTGGTGCCCATTTCCTCCCAACATCTCCTGCCACAACCCTAAAAAAACAAAAAACCTATTATAATTACTGTCTGTATAGATCAGCTTATCCTGGGCTTCATCTCCTTTTGATACATTTTTACATTGATTCAGTTTAAAAAAGGACAGGGGAAATACACATGAATCAAGGTTCTAGTGGGTCCCTCTGACTGGACACGGGCCGTGAAGAGCTTGCTGTCACACAGAGTGCCCTGGATCACTGCAGATGCAGCGAGGGCACATGTTAACACCTCATCATTTGATCTCCTTTTGACTCATTTTAAATTTGTTCTGGTTTTAGTATTTTCTGCTTTACTTTGATTGAGGTTTTGGTCTGTCTTACTTTGTTAATATTTTTTGTACATTTTTCTGCACATGAAATCCAGGATAGGCAATAGGCAAGTCCATATCGACAGTTATTGAATTAATGACTTCGGGCGGAGGGGGGGGGGGAGGGCAGAGAAGGTTGGTTGAAAAAGGGGAATTAATGAGTACAAAAAAGAATAAAATATTCTAAAATTGTGGTGATGGTTGTACACTCTTTTTATTATGATTAAACTATTAAATTGCATGATATGTGCCAATAAAACTGTTTTCTAAAAAGTAAAATCATACCCAAAAAAGCCCTCAATAAGCTAACAACAACGGAATAAAACACAGAAAACCCCTTTCTGCCCACACTGTCCTCCCTCCAGCTCCGCGCCCGCTGCTGAGCTCACAGTTCCTGCTACGTGAGCAGCGAAGGCCTCTCCCGCTAGCTGCCACGTGATGATCTACCAGGACCTCTACTAGTATGACTTAAGGTAGCATCAACGACTCCCTCGTTGGTAGAAATGCCTCCGCGGAAGGCTCCAATGACCATGGAACGGAAAGCACAGTGGTCATTGGTGTTGATATTGTCAGTTGCAGGAAACCAGCTTCACAAAAGAAGCCTACAAGGAATACATCAAAGACGACATGAAATCAATCAAAGGTAAACTTGAAGAACAGATACCAGAACGAGTACAACTTTTTATGACTGGGGCTGCAGAACAAATGAAGCACACCTTTGAGAATTTAAAAAACAGCCAGTTTTGGTGGCAAACATGAACCCAGATGGCATGCTTCCTCTGGTGGATTACCGTGAAGATAGTGTGAAAATATATGGATACATGATCTTCTTTAAGGATGGCATAAAGATGGAGAAATGTTAACACTGTGGGCAACTCATGGATTGATCACCTGCTATCCTGACCGGCCGCCGATCATCCACACAACATAGGACTTAGACAAATGGAACGGATGTCATCTTGAACTCTTCGTTTACTTTTGACCTTGATTTATTTGGAGTGGAGGTTTTTCTTCTTTTTTAATGGCCTTTTAATAAGGGAGAAACTGGAGACTTCCTCTCTCTCTCTCTCTGCCCCTTTGCCTTCCTGCTTGCTGGGACTCTGGATGCTTCCAGAGGCAGCCCATTGTGTGCGAGAGCTGTTGTCATCCTGACAGGTTTCCACTGACCTGGGATCCACTAACTCAGCACCCAATGGTCCATGATCTTCTTGCATCACCTCCTGCATCATTGGCCTGCTACTATGTAAGCTATTCTGAAGAGAGCTCTGGTAGCATCGGATCTATGGACTTTAGGATCCATAGACGGGCTTGGATGCCTTCTTGATATAAGATTACTTCTTGATATAAAGCTCTTTCCCATACATCTATGAGTGTCACTGCTTTTGTTTCTCTAGATAATGCAGCCTTAAGACAATAGTTTTAAGTTCCCTGCTATTGGGAAAGCTCAAAACCAAGAAATTTAAACCAAATTCAATGATTTCCAAATCCGTGACCTTGGGAAAGCAGCCCTCCTCTTCTTCCCTTACTAGGGCATTATAGCTTTAAATCCAAAGGAGTATATGTGTTTATTTAATCTGCAATAGGTGAGTTAAGTAAAGTCCAGTTCATAGTGGGTTTTCCAACTGAGATCCTTCTGATGTTGCTTATGCAGGACACCTCCAGAAGAAAAAAAATCTACAGTCCAGGTAGCCTATCATATGGATCTGGGTCACCAAGTCTGGAAAGAAACTTGTTTAGAACTGCACGATGGGATACAGGGTGGAGTCTTCCCCTTGGTGCTCACTAATAGTAATGTCAAGGGTTTTCTCCAAAGGCAAAACATTCTGCACTCCATACTTACCAGCAGAACTGAGATCATCTTCTTAGAAACAGACATATTTCCCCCTCCTCTTGATCATGAATCTCCACCAGAACACCCGTGTAGCAGTGGACTGAACACCAATGTACTGAACACCCATGTAGGAGTATCCATCCAGTAAAGATGACTGTAGGGCACTGCCACATAGCATGGACTACTTGATCCTCTTCTACTCTGCCTGTAACAAGCAATTGCCCTCCGCTGAGGGGAGACCTCCCCTGTAGTAGTGGTCTTTAAGAAGTACAGATAAGAGAATGATTACAAACATTAGCTAGCCATACTACCTACCCCATTACCTATGTGGCTGTATCGAAGGACTGCATGACCTGAGAGCCATTGATTTTCTTTGTCTTGGTGGTTGTTCTGATAGCAGTGATATCATACAATATGCTTTTGGTGATTGACTAGTTTCTCTTAGTGTAATATTCTCTAGATCAAACCATGCCATCAGGTACTTTGTGGTTTTATCTTTTTTTCTAGTGATGCATAGTATTCCATTGTGTACCAAAGTCTTTTTATCCATTTTTCTGCTGATGGGATTATGGGCTGGGTGAAGATGTGCAGGGAGGGGTGGAGCGGGAGGAACAAAGAAGAAAAGAGAAAAAAGCAAAATAGCTGTCTGCAAGGTATTGCTCCAGTCAATGTAGACTGTAGTGGGGAGGAGGTAGGTTCGGGTCCTGTGAGAGCAGCAAGCAGGGGGCAGGGTGTGTCTCTGCTCAGAGCATGTGGTATGTGCTCCTCAGCCGAGCAGCGGTTGAGGCCCTCTGTCCACACAGGGCCACCAGATGCTGGAGAGACAGCCACTGCAACTGGGAAGTGACGGCGCATAGAAGTTGGGAAGAGGTGCTCTTTGATGGTCAGACAACTTTTATGTTTCCCTGGATACATGATTCTAGGTTGATCTTTTTGTGTGTGTACATTAAGCCCTGGAGGCTAATTGAAGGGTGGGTAATTCAAACCCACTAACTGCTCTGTGCTAGAAAGATGAGTCTGAGTTACAGCCTCTGCAGCTCTACGGGGCAGCTCTACTTTGTATTTCAGGGTCACTGTTAACAGAATAAACTCGATGGCACTGGGTTTGGTTTTGAGTTGGTTTGGTTTAAAGATACTTCTTCATTTTTTTCTGGTTTATATAGTTTCTCATGAGTTTGCTCTTATTTTCATCTTTACTTTTCTGTATGTTATATATTTTTTAATCTCTTATAGTTTTAATGTATTTTAACAGCTTTAGATTTAGAGAAAAATTGTGAAGATAGTATAGAGTTTCCACATAACTTTCATTGATGTTATTATCTCCTGTTATTATCTTTTTATTTATAATTAAAATATATTTATTATCATTGAAGTAGCATATTATTATTACCTAATGTCTGTACTTTATCCATTTTTTTAACTTAATGTGCTTCTTATATTCTCGAATCCTACCCAGGATATCTCATTTTATTTAGTTTTCCTGTCTTCATCGGTTCTTCTTGATTGTGACAGTTTCTTATATTTTTCTTGTTTTTGATGACTCTGCTAGTTTGGGGGATTTGACATCGGTTATTTTGTAGGGTAGCCTATAATTGGGATTTGTGTGATGTTTCTCTCACGATAAGACTGGAATTATAAGTTTTTGGAAGAATACCACAACCGAAAGTTATATTTCTATGACATCATATCAAGGCTACATATTATAAACATGATTTAATCATTATTGATATTGCTCTTGATCACGTAGCTGAGGTAGTATTTGCTACTCCACTCCAAAGTTATGTTTTCTCTTACACTTTTTTGCAGTGTGAAATAGCATGAGTATTCTTTCATATTCATAGCAATGAATATCCTTTGACAGATATTCATTATGCATAGCCTATACTTAAGGAGTGGCCATTTCTTCCAAGAACTCCTTCAAGAGGTTAAATCTAAGGATTTTCTCCATCAAGCATATGGGCCCCACAGAGTTCCCAACCCTTCAATGTTTAGGCCATTTGTGTTCATCTGGTACTTTCAACCACCAAACTGGAATATAATATTCTCTCTCCAGGGTAGAATTAAGAGTGAGCTTTCTTAGACCTAAATGGCCTCTGCAATTAGGGCAAAAAAAGGCTGTAATTGAAATGCCACTCTAAGAGCATGCCAAGAATAATGGAAACAGATGAGAACATTGCCTTGTGGTCAGTGCCCTTCTTTGGGGACTATGGTCAAAAGGTTGGGGAGATGTATCTCCGGATCTCTCATTCCTATTCTTACCTTCAGGGTTTGCTATAGGAACGGAATCCAAATCAGGAAAGTAAACCTTTCCCGATCACTTAAGAAAGAAATGATGTACGTTCTTTCAGAAAGCAGAGTTAAGTTCATATCCTAGGATACAGGTAAAAGCAATTACTTCTTGAATAGCTTTACATTTTTAAAAATTTCACAACTTCCTTATATTTACTAAAATAACCATCTCCTCTCCTACCAGAGAGCTATACACATGCACATATAGCCTGAAAAAACAGGAGCAGGCAAATCAGAAGCAGAGTTCATTGCCCATAGATGGGTTTTGTTTGTAGAGAGCTTGGATTTTCCAGACCTTGAACACAGCGCACAACTCAGTGGACAAATTGTTCTTCAGAAAGCGGCAAACTATGATGCCTTCAAAAGAATTGGACACTCTCACAAGTACAAGTGATGAAACTTCCAGAAAAAAAAAAATTGTAGAAAAGCTTATATCCAAGAAGACCTGGGACTGTGCTTTGATAAGTCGTTCTACACCTCATAGCTGATGCTCGACACTCATTGCTGTTGAGTTCGTTCCGACTCTTGGTGACCTTACATGTAAGAGAATGAAACCTGACCACGTCTCGCATGCTGGCATGCTGTGGGTTTTGTGATAACTGATCTCATTGGGGATGGGGGGGTTCGGGGGGTTCCCTTGTTTTCTCTGACCTCAGAAAACAACCACAACATGATATCCTTTTCTAGGGACTGGTCTTTTGTGATAACATCTTCAAAGTGAGCATTCTAAAGGAACATGTAGATGAGCTTTTGTCTATAATTTCCAACGTTCAATTTATTTCTAATTTCTACAAAAATCCCCCAAAGTTGGTTGTGGCCAAAGCACTCAACCAAGTGAAGGCACTGCTTATGAAACACCCACCACAGAACTAAGTCTCTGTTGAAGGAATATGAAGTGTTACAAAGGAAAGATGTACACAATAGAATGTCTTGTTTCTTTTAAAAGTAACACTTTCCTAATTATAAAAGTAATACCTATGACATACAATTTTAATGCAAGGATAAACAATAAATAAGAAATTAAAATTGCCTATAGTTTTCCCTCCCAAGGATAAATATTATTAATCATTTGTTTCTGTTCTACTTTAACAAAAGTTTATTTATGCCAAGTAATTCAGATGTGATGGACAAATAGGGAAACAACATCCATGTGGTTGTTCTTCAGGACCACAGAATTGGCTCTGACCCATAGCAACCCTGTGCACAACAGCATGAAACCCTGCATGGCCTGTGTCACCCTCCCAACTGTTCTGTGCCCTCACCCATTGATACACGTTGTCAAGAGACAAGGCCCCGGAGAAGCACTTGGTGAAGGGGAAGGGTAGCACAACAGAGGAAGGCTTGCGACGAGAGGGATTGACACAGTGGCTGCAGCCATGGTTATTATAGCTGCATGCTCATCAACTCCAACATGTAATGACATAAAATAAATACTTATTTTGTCCTTGACAGTTCTGCTTCTTTTTTTCAGGCTTCCAGGATTTGAAATTGCTTCAAAGTTACGCATACAGTTGGCAGCGGCTTCTTCCTCTGAAGTGGGCCGCTGAGCTCTTCATCCTGTGTTCTCTCAGCCAGGAAGCTCTGCTGAAGCCTGTTCATTTGAAACACCAGTGACATCGCTTCCAGTGTCACAGCAGCACACCAGCCACCACAGTCTGACAAACGGACCAGGGTGGAATAGTGTCCATATAATGGTAGAAATCAAGTTGATTTATATATGATTTCCCCCCCCCAGCACTTTAATGTTCTGATATGCTCAGAACTAACTTTTCTTAAAATGAACAAAGGAGTCATCAATATATTTCAATAAACAAAACGATAGTAAACATATTTAACTAAAATAAACTACTTGATACTTTCAGTATTCAGACTGGAAATCTCTTTAGCTAAATTCCGTGTTCGATAGGGCAATTTTCTAGTTTTCCCTTGATGATGGCTACACACACTACATTAATATCAGCTCTCTTCCTGCTAGCATAATAACACTACCCTCAGTGCCCTTTCAGCCTTGATTAAGAATCTTCTCAAGGCTTTCTGGTTCTTGACAGCATCAAATATTTAGGTTTTGTTATGTTAGCACCCTATTTCACCAGATACCAGTTTCTATTGGGGTTAATGCAGCTACATACTCCTCCACTCCAACGTACAATCACACAGCAAGTACTTACATTGTCCCTGACACTTCTATGGTACTCAGCTGAAGTCATTTATGGGATTGTACTTTCGGGGTTTTTAGGACTGGAGTGCAAGGTCAGACTAAGTTGAATATCTAATAAGATTTCTTCCTTTATGTATTTTGGATACATCCACTCAGATGAGTGGAACAGCTTGAAAATGGCTGGGCGGTTCTCTCCTTCATCATGGCTCCATCTGGCTTGCTTGGGTTTTCTTGTAACAAGAATGTTTCAGGTTATTTGTATTTCTTACATGACAGCTAGCTATGCCCAGAGCATGTATTCCTAGTGAGTACAGGGAAATCTGAAGGCTCCTGAAGACCAATCTATTTTTCTCACAGGACAGCCTTGATTCAATGTGAGAGGATACGGGACAAGATCATGAATGAAAGAGCGATGGTCTTCACCTTAAGGAGTCCTCTTGGAGAGGCTCTCTTGGAGCTCTGGTCTGCAGCAGCAACATCAACCCCAAACTATGGTCTATTAGAGACTAGTTTCCAACTTGTAGATTTGCTATCATTCATTTATCTGTTCTTCTATTTACTTAAAATTTGGGGAAATTGAAAATGTATTGCTATTTTAAGCATTGCTTCGGAGAACATCCTTTTCATATGTTTCTTGTCAGGCCACCTCAAATTCATAAACAAATGCAATGCTATTTCAATAAATCATAAATGAGGATATTGGGGAAACGATACATTTACTATAAAGCTCTAGAAGCAAAAGTGTATGAAATTTGCCGGTAATTACTTTGGACAAAGAATAGTGAGAAGAGACTTACCCAATAATGAAAGCTACTCCAATAGAAATTAAATCCTAGTAGAAGAAGAAGAGACACATAACTTAATGGAACAGAGAAGAATATAGAAACAGACTGAGGTATATATGTTTGTTCGATGATAGCATTCAATTCAGTGGATGGTAATGTATCATTTATTTGCAAAACAAGGTAATGCATTCATTATAAACACAATCCACAGTCATTACAGGAAATATCCACTGCCCATGGCAATCCCATTCAAAGATGAAATGTTTAGTGTCTTTTCTGCTCATCTTTTTCTATATATGGTTATTTCCCATTTTCTAAAATATGTTCTTGTTCGTTTTATACGTTGTGATAAAGATTTTTAAAAATAATGTTTTATTGTGATTGTAATGATTTCCATATCATTTAGGTTCCCATTCAATATTCTCTACACAAATTATTCACTGGCATTGCCACAGCTATGAACATTCTCATTATCTCTCTTTGGGTTGTTGCATTTCCATTCACCTACTTTATGCTCTCATTTTAGTTTTAAAAGTAATTTTTGGCCATTGGTCTCTGTATTAGTCTGGGTACTTTGGAGAAACAAATCCACAGCAACTCATGTATAAGAGAGAGTTTTATGTAAAGAAAATGTGCATCACGAAAACATCCCAACCCAATGCTGCCCAAGCCCACAAATCCAACATTAACCCATTAACCCAACACCAGTCCACAAAGTCCCCCACCTCACAAAACAGAGGCAATGATGCCGACTGCAGGAGGAAAGCTGAGTCGGTGAACAAACAAGCATCTCAGCATTAGCAGGGGTCTCCACACGGCTGCTCCAGCACCCAGGGCTGCATCGGGATAGGTCCATGTAGCTTCTCCTTGGGGATGTCTTGTAGGAAGTCAATCTTGCAAGCTGAAGCAGGGAACTGCTAAGGCAGCTGCACCCTGGTGCGACCATCACAAAGCAAGAGACCTGAGAACTAGAAAGGCGAGGCTCACCACCCATTTATCCCTCCGCCTTTCAATTAGCCCCACATGTGATTATCAACCAGGTTGGCACAATTAACTAACTCAGTCTCCATATATGATTTTTTTTACAGGGGCACAATACTCACAATGGTATTTTTTATTGCATGCGTCAATCAGTTGTTTAGCCAAGACAGAACCTAAGAGGCAAATTTTGGTTCAAGGTGTGAAGAATATCTTAGAACAATAATTGTAAGTAGTTTTCTACTCTCGACTTTTCCAGTAAGTGCAGCTTTTTAAAGATAATTTGAGGTTCTGTTCCACATTTTCTTTCCATTCTATCAGGATCCATCTATCCAGTTACAGACTTTGATGTGCTACACTTTTCACATATTAAAAGATAAACATTTCTTCATAGCATCATTACTTAACTATATGAGACAGTTACGGTTTATTGTGTCAACCTGGCCAATAAACACATGTGGGATTAATTGAAGGATGGAAAGATAAATGATTGGGTCAGCCTCACATTTCTAGTTCTTGGGTCTCTTGCTCTTTGATGGTGCAGCTGCCTTACCCAGTTCCCTGCTTTAGCTGGCAAGGCTCACTTCTTGCAAGATATCCCTGAGGAGAGGCCACATGGACCTACCCCGATGCAGCCCTGGGTGCTGGAGCAGCTGTGTGGAGACCCCTGCCAGTGCTGAGATGCTTACACATTCACTGATTTGGCTTTCCTCCTGCAGTCGGAGTCATTGCGTGTGTTTTGTGAGATTGAGGAGTAATTTGTAGATTGGTGTCGGACATAAGGGCTAATGTTGGACTTATGAGCTTGGACAGCATTGGGTTGGGATGCTTTCTTAATATATACTTACCGTTTATATAAAACTCTCTCTTATATACATATGATTTTTTGTGGATTTGTTTCTCTAACATACTCAGACTAACACACTATACTACACTATAAATATAGTATCATTCACTACTAAACATTTTGAAAATAATTTCTATTTTTTATACTTAATATATCTTATATTTATTATTGCAACTGCAACTAGAGAAGTTTGAAGCAAATCAGGAGCGTGTGATATACTCGAATCAAAGTGAAGAAAGTTCATCAGCCATGATCAACTGTTCAATGCTGCTAATAGGTCAAGTCAGTACCAGCCAGGAAAGGACCTCTCAGTATAACAAAGCGTAAGTTGCTGACAGCAGGAGTTTCGGTAGAGTGTTGAAGGTGAAAGCTTGAAAAGAGTTAGTTTAATGGAGAACAGGAGGAGAAATTGGGACCGAACAGACTTCTACGGTCCACTCTGAGAGCTGCACAGCATACACACCGGATTGGTATAAAAAGTTAAAAATAGCTTTTAATATCATTTTGTAGAGATTGTATGCTTAAATGGTAATATTAAGTTAAATAGAATATATTACAGTGAACCCTCGTTTATCGCGGTTAATCGGTTCTAGACCCTACCATGATAAATGAAATTCCGCGAAGTAGGATTCCTTATTTGTAAATCAAATATTTTCATAGTTAGAGCATAGAGGACATGAAAAAACACCCTTCAGTCACCATTACACTCGTATTACCCAATTTATTAAACGAAAAAGGGAAAATACAGTAAAACATTTTGGACGTTACAATTATCATTTATTATTTATTATATTATTTATGGCATCAAGCGTGTACAGTATGAGCCAATCAGTGGCAATAATGACAGAGCATGCGCTGTTACACAAAAACCGTGATAGAGTGAAGCCGCGGAAGTCGAAGCGCGAAGTGGCGAGGGTTCACTGTATTAAAATTCACTCCATTATTGTTACCTTTTTACTATGGGTATTAAAAAGTTTAAAATTCACTCCATTATTTTTACCTTTTTACTATGGGTATTAAAAAGTTTAAATTTACCAATCTGACTTACTTTATGTATCTACTGGATAGCAATGGCATGGAAACAATAGTGATTTTGTTGAAAGGGGAGAAAATATATGGGATGATACCCGGAGGTGGGTAAGGGAAAGAGGTTGTATTTTTATCTGCAATGGAATAAATTGCAATATGTTTGCATGTAGGAATGCTACTCTTGTTGCTACTGCCATTGATTGGGCTCTAGCTCAAACCGTTGGACCAAGTAACCCACTGTAGAGCTCTTCTTACGCATCCATCATCTCTTCTCTATATTGCTTGCCCCTCAATTTCTTTTTACTATACCAGAAAAGAGAACGTCCCCACTTCGTTTGCTCAGTGTCCCACATTTGCTGGAGGGAGCTGGTCCTCCACATTTCATTGTCACACACGCGTGTGAATCCAGTCTCAGCCTTTCATGTTTCTTGTTTTCTCTTTCCTGTCTGCCTTTAAGAGGTTGGTCCTTACCTCTGGCACTCTTGGGGTGCCTGAGGCTGGGGAGGCAGCTTCGCCTCAATTTGGCTGCTCTCAGACTCGAGGCAGCCAGGCTTCAAAGAGAAGCTACCACTTCCTCCCCACAGCCCCAATGCCAGCTCCAGAGGCAGCTGGGCCATTTTAAACATTTAACTCGCACTTTGGCTTATTTTAAACATTTGCTTTATCCTGAAAAGCTAAATGACGTCCTCCCACCCCCCACTCCATATCTCATAGGGATACAGGCCATCTCTCTGTCCCAGTTTATTGGTGGTTTGGAAATCTTTCTCTGAATATTAGTTACAACCCTAAGTGATTAAAAAATGATGTTTAAACAAAATCCTTTGTTGATCCTGGGCTCCATAGATGAGACACTGGGTAGTGTCAAGATTGCTGGCCAGCCTGCTACCTTGTGCCAAAAGAGGATATTGGCCGCTGGGACTTTGGAAGTTGCTGGGTGATTATATACTGATGTAGAGGAGTGAATAGAAGCCGAGTTAAGGACAAAGAGGTGATTTCGGGTTTGGCTGGGATCAGCATTTACAAATGGTCAGTATGCTGAAGTACTTTTCTTGTCCCTGCTCTCTTGAAGCTATAAAGGTAAAAGCAAAGAATTTGTTTCTGTGAAATGTTTGCACAGAAAGGTGGAGGTGACGAGCATCCACAACTCAAAGACCATGAAAAGGGAAGAGTTTACAACCTGGGTCTGCATTGGCACAAGACGGAGGGAAGAGGAAGTATTCAAGCCAAGGAAAAACATTTCACACGCCGATTTTCAGAGTGGAGACGTCTGCATGCACAAGCAGCCTCTTGCCTGGTCTGTTCTCACTTTTCAGTGGCTTCCTTGTTTTCCGTCATCTTTCTTTATTTCTCTCAAATTTCATTTACTAAACTATAACTTTACCTGCTTCTTTCAATAGTCAACTTGCTATTTAGCTATTCTAATACTTCAAAAAGTTTGTGTGAACTTGTGATAATTATTTTCTTGGCTGGACACCCCCAGTTCCTCCATAAGGACATTGGAAAGATTGAGTTGGAAAGATAAGGAACATAAAGACACAATGAGCTAGGTTACATCCGTTGCTGATCAATTAGGATTTATGGAAAAGCAAAACAAAATTGAACCAAACACAAAAAACGTAAACGGTAAGCAGCCAGCTTTACGAAACTGCAAACCTCGTTCTCTGCCTGCTGTCGTCATCGTGGTGCCTGATATTTGGCTTTTGAAGGGGAGACCTGTTCAAGTCCCAATCCATTTACAGTACAACAAAAGTTACCAAGAAGTGTCTTCTAAGTAAAACATTAGATATATTTCTACTTTAGCGAACATTTCATGTTTGACCGGAGTTGGTGTCCTGCACGTGCTTGTTTTCACAATGGAAGTTCTAATGTAGCTAACCATGTTTCCAGACAATATCAATTCTCCGTTTCTAATGGGGTTGAAGGCTGTTATTGTCAAGTGTAGCTGAGTCACTTCTGATTCCTAGCTACTCTACGTCCAACAGAAGGAAGCATCGCCCACTCCTGGGCCAGCCTCACAGTTGTACATACGTTGGAGCTCATTGCTGCAGCCACTGTGTCAATCCCTTCGGATGAGGGGCTTTCTCTTTGTCACTGCCCCTGTAATTGACCCAACCGGATATCCTTTTCCAGGGATTGGTCTCTCATAATATGGCCAAAGTAAGTGAGATGAAGTCTCACTATCCTTGCTTCAAAGGAGCATTCCGGCTTTACTTATCCCAAGACAGATTTATTTTGACAGTCCAGGGTACTTTCAGTGTTCCTTATCAGCATCATAATTCAAATGCATCAATTCGTTCTCAATCTTCCTTATTCAATGTCTAGCTTTCACATGCATGTGAAGTGATTGCGAATAGCCTGCCTTGAATCTGGTGCACCTTAGTCTCCAAAGTAATATCAGTGGTTATCAACACTTTGAAGAGGTCTCCTGTAACAGATTTACCTAATACAAGGTATTATTTGATCTGTGACTGCTGCTTCCATGTGCATTGATTGTTTTTCTTTGGAATCAATTGGAATCTTTGACAACTTCAATCTTTTCTTTGCTTATCACGATGTTACCTATTGGTCCACTCGTTTTCTTTATAATGAGTTACAATTCATACGAAGGCTGAGGTGCTTGATCTTCATCAGCAAATGCTTTAAGGCCTCCTCACTTGAGCAAGCAAGATTGTGTCATCTTCACATGAGAGGTAGTTAACAAGCCTTCCTCCAGTCCTGGTACTGGACCCCTCCCCCCTCCCCCATATAATCCACCTTCCCCGATTATTACTCAGCATACAGAGTGAATAGATAGGGTGAGAGGATACGACCCTGGCACACACTTTTCTTTGAAAACTTGTAGTATTCCCTTGTTTTGTTCACACAACTGCCTCTTGACCCATGTACAAGTTCTGCATGAGCAGAATAAAGCATTCTGGAATTCTCATACTTCTTATGGGCCACACGTTTGAATGTCTTTGTACAGGCAATGAAACATAGTAAACCTCTTTCCGGTATCTCTATTTTCAGTCAAGCTCCCTTGGGTGTCAACAAGATTATTACTTACTCCATGTCCTCTTCTGAATATGACGGAACCTCTGAAAGCTCCCTGTCAATGTACTGAGGCAACTGTTGGATGATCTTCAGCAAAATTTTACTCTTGTGTGATGATAT
Organism: Echinops telfairi; assembly: GCF_000313985.2. Lineage (NCBI taxonomy): Eukaryota > Metazoa > Chordata > Mammalia > Afrosoricida > Tenrecidae > Echinops > Echinops telfairi. The sequence goes on along the minus strand of NW_022111367.1, from coordinate 6,808,663 downwards.
TGTTCTATAATTGGCACGTTCTTTTGGGTCTCCTTTCTTCAGAATGGATACAAATATGGATCTCATCCAGTCAGTTGGCCAAGTAACTCTCTTCTAAATTTCTTGGTGTAGATAAGTGAGTGCTTCCAGTGCTTCAACAGCTTGGTGAAACATTCCATTTGGTATTCCACCAATTCTTGGAGCCTGGTTTTTGGCTAATGTTTTCAGTGCAGCTTGGACTTCTTCCTTCAGTACCACTGGTTCTTGACCATATGTTACTTTTTGAAATCGTGGATGTTAACGAGTTTGGGTTTTTTTAAAATCATTTTATTAGGGGCTCATACAACTCTTATCCCAATCCATACATACATCAATTGTGTAAAGCACATTTGTACATTCATTGCCCTCATCATTCTCAAAACATTTGCTCTCCACTTAAGCCCCTG
>NW_022111367.1:6787866-6806274 GCF_000313985.2 Echinops telfairi | reverse complement strand
CTATATTTATAGGTTTAGTATTAAGGTAGCAGAAGGACATTGGGCCTCTACTCAAGTACTCCCTCAATGGAAGAATACTTTCTTCTATTAAATTGGCATTCTATGATGCTCACCTTCCTGATACAACTACTGAAGACAAAGCGGGTGAATAAGCAAATGTGGTGAGTTTGGTTTTTTTTATTAATAACCTTTCTTAACTGGCACTTTATTGGTTGTTTTGAGGTAAGTACAGAGATATTATGAAAATTGTGTACATGATTCTTAATGCACATACCAAAATCCAAAAATGCTACATAGATACAATTCAGTTTCTAAATTCCAGTGACTTTCCTGCTTTAAATTTGGGGACATTTTTGAAAAAGAGGTTACCATGTCCCATTATCTTCAAATGTTGATAAACTGTTACATCTTAAGTCCCACTAATATACAGTTTGATATCACATACACACTCAAGTGTTCAACCCTTCATAGCACATAACAAAGTTATCAGGAAAACGGGATGACTACCACCAAAGATATTACAGAATGCCCGCCATTCTGACAAGAAAGTCATGACGAGAGAATGGTTTATAGACACAATGTTATTTAAAAACAAAACAAAACATGGAGACAAAATCTCAAATGTTCAAGTCATACAAATGCATGACAGTGACTCCAGATTGACATTAACTATGTTTTATATTAGGGATATAAAAACTTCACCTCCCCATCCCATGGAATGTTATGTTGACACCCAAGACAGTCAAATTTTCCCACAATTCAATATCCCACTATTTTCTGATTGTATCAAAAAATAAACAACCAGTAAATGATTCCGTATCTTTTAAAAGGCCTTTGTACTTTAAAAGGTGTAGTGGTGGGGGGAGCAGGCAATGAAGTGGGATTTCCTCCTTCTTAAAAAATGTTTCTAGCACTACTGAAAAACTGCCCTTTGCAAACTAATTAATAAAAGTGTTCCTCTGGGAGATGAGCCAGTCAGGGTGCGATGTAACAATGATGAGAAATACAACCTTCCTCTAGTTCCTAAAGGTTTCCTCCCCGCTCCCACTACCATGACTCGAATTCTATCTTGCAAGACTGGCTAGACCAGAGGAGGTACACTGGTACAGATAGGAACTGAAAATACAGGGAATCCAGGACGGATGAGTCCTACAGGACCAGTGGTGTGAGTGGCGAAACAGGGAGGGTAAAGGGAGAATGGGTAGGAAAGAGGGAACCGATTACATGGAACTGTGTGTGACCTCCTCCCTGGGGGACAGACAACCAAAAAGTGGATGAAGGGAGACGTCGGACAGGGCAAGATATGACAAAATACCCATTTATAAACTATCAAGGGCTCATGCGGGAGGGGGGAGCGGGAAGGGAGGGGAAAAATGAGGACCTAATGTCGGGGGTTTAAATGGAGAGAAAATGTTTTGAGAAACGATGTACAAATGCGCTTTACACAATTGATGTGTGTATGGATTGGGATAACAGTTGTATGAGCCCCTAATAAAATGTTAAAAAAGAAAAAACAAACAAACAAACAAACAAAAAAAGTGTTCCTCTGGATTGCACAAGAAGGGAGCGCCCAGGGCCCACCGACAAGTCTTGGCAGATACACATTCATCAGGCTTGCTTCTTTTGTTCCTGCTTCATCACAGGCTGGACTCTCCTTGGTTTTCATTTCTCCATTTTCAGCAGGTAAATAGTCTTCAGTTTCTTGGTCAGCTACTTCAGCCTATTTTCCCATTGTTCTCCTCTTTCCTTTTGCTTGTCCTTCTTTGTCTGAAGATTTCTCTTTTCTTGCTGCCTTTTTTTGGCTTCCTTCCCACTTTTTCAGGCATTGATTTCCCTGACATCCTTGCTGGTCTCCCCCTTGGCTCCTCTGGATGCCTGCAGATCGCCAGGCTAGCAAAGCTTTCACAAGTTGGGTTGCCAGGCCTCTACTGCTCTGCCAGCCACCCAAGCTGCTGGCACCCGCGGCGGGGTCTGGAGAAGAATCCTGGACTTGCTCTTTATAGTACAGCGACTCTGTGTTTGTTTGTTTTTTTCACTTTCCTTTGACAGTATCATTCAATGTTTGGTCCATAAAAATTTTCAATATTGCAACTGGAGGCTTGAAATTTTCATTAGTTCTCTTCGTTTAGAGCCTGGGGAGCATGTTCTTCCTCTTTGGTTTTCTCGTTCTAGGTCTTGACACTTTTCATTATAGTTCTTCACTCTGTCTTTTCCAACTGCCCTTTGAAATGTTCTGTTCAGCTCTTCTATTTCATTTCTTCCATTTGCCCTAGCTACTCTATAGTTAAGAGCGAGGGTCAGAGTCTTCTATGACTACCACTTTGATGCTTTCTCTTCTATATTCTTAATAACTTTTTTCTTTCTTCATGGATGATGTTCTCGGGGTCATCCCACAGTCAGTCCACCAGGTCTTTTGTTATTAGTGTTTAATGCATCAAACTTGTTCTTGAGACATTTTCCAAATTAAGGTGGGGTACCCCAGGTTGTATTTTGGCTCTCATGGGCTTGTTTGAATTTTCTTCAGCTTTACCTTGAACTTACAGATGAGCAGTTGGCGGTCTGTTCCACAGTCAGCCACTGGCTTGGGTTTAGTTGCTGGTACTGAGCTTCTGCATTGTCTTTTCCCATAGATACATGCGATTTGGTTTTTGTGCAATCTGCCTAGAGAAATCCACATGTGTAATCCCCAATTGTGTTGTTTTGAAAATATATTTTCAATGAAGAAGTTGCTGGTCTTGCACAATTCTATCATGCAATCTCCACCTTCATTTCTACCACCAAGGGCATATTTTCCAATTACTGGTTCTTCTTCTTTGTTGCCAATTTCTGTATTCCAATGGCCAATAATTAACAATCCACCTTGATGACATATTTTATCAATTTCAGACTGAACATATTGGTAGAATTTTTCAGTTTCTTCACTAGCTGTGGTGGTTGGTGTATAAATTTGAAGACAATGAAAGTACCATGGACTGTAAGAAGGACAAACAAATCTGTCTTAGAAGAAGTACAATTGGAATGCTCCTTGGAAGGAGGGATGGTGAGCCTTTACGAGGAGGGTCTATTCCCTGGACAATGACCTTGTGCTTGGTAAAGTCGAGGGGTGGCATAAAGGAAGAAGGCCATGGATCAGATGACTGGACACAATGGCCGCAACAAGGGGCTCAAACATAAGAGAAATTGTGGAGATGGCACAGGACTGGGTGGTGTTCCTGTCTGTTTGCATATGGTCACTATTAATTGGAACTGATTGGATGGCATCTAGCAACAACAAGCTTCCAGCATCACAGGAACACACACGCCACCACAGTAAGATAAAGGGACATGCATGTGGTGGGGGTTGAAGGTTAGGGTTAGTAATTATCTTTTCAAATGAATAAATATTCCTTAACTTTAAAAATGCAAAAAAAAAAATAATGACAAGATTGTAAAATTTCTGCTATTTGAATGGAATATAAACAGTGAAAGACCTAATTGGTAGAAGGCAGGAAAGTGCTTTCTCTGACTCCAGAAAGGATTTGGATTTTAAAATGCACTAGGGCTCAACTTTCCATCTTAACTAGCATTGCACCATGTCAAATTAGGGGGAGATTCTATTGGTCAGATATGGGAGAAAGGAAGAATTTAATTGCTGTGTAGTGAAGATTAATCAAATTTATGGGAGAATAAACATTTTTGCCTATGTGGGGCAATTATCCTTAAGTAGAGGCTTTCACATTCTCTTGGAGAAAGCAGACCAGTTGTGATTGAGTTACATTGGGGAAAGGGGAACCTTTGCTCTTGGACAACAAGGAGGGTATTCTGTGCACGTTTGTAAAAAGTCTAATTTTTCTAAGGCATGAAGCAAATGTGGGAAGGCAATTGGGAAAAGACACGCATATGACGATCAGCTGGATCCCAAAGTTTATTGAATTCTGCTCACCCTTTCCCCTTTATACTATTATAAACTAGGGTAAGAGGAATGTCCTGAGTGCTTCTTCAAAACACAGAACTTGCCATCTTGAGGCCCTTTACATTGGGGTCTTGCCAATGCACCTCCTCCCTGTGCCTCTTCTGGCTTTTCATAGGTGTGATGAGCTCGTTGGCTGTTGAGCCAGCCAAGGCTGCTCGATCAGTTCATGATTTTTATAGCGTGGTTGAGTAGATTACTAGGTGGTGCACGGTTAGTGCATTTAGTTGCTAACTGAACGATTCGAAGTTTGGGGAACCTTAGAAGAAAAACCTGGTGATTTACTTCCCAAAGGTCACCATTGCTCCTCAGAGCCGCATGGCGACGCTGTGAGTTGGTGTTGACTAGACAGCAGACTACCCAGCAACTGTTGATGTGACTTGAAGTCTACTATGCTGTTAAGATCTCTGTACTCATTTCATTTGCCCCACATTGGAAATTAATGCAGAATCCAACACTTCATGTGGTAAAAAGAAATTTGTCTGGATTAATTCCCCCCTCACCCACCTTTTTAAAAAAAGTAAATCTTGTATATTTTACTTCAACTTGAAGCACAATTATACATGAATTAATTTGACCAACTTTGTGAAGTTGTTCAAGTCTTTGACTTGAGTAGGGGCCCAGTTAATGTTGCTTATTGGCTGTTATGCACAAGAGACTCCCGTCCAATGTTTAGAGGAGTTGTTGGATGGCGTGCACGCTAAGTGGTCTTCTACTAACCCAAAGATCAGGAGTTCAAATGCTCCCAGAGTAGCTTAGAAATAAAGACATGGTGATCTGCTTCTTCCCGCCGACAACTTTGGGAATCTGTTCAGGGAATTATACTTGGACTCACGTGGCACTGCTTTGAGATGGAGTCCACTAGACAGTGCTCACCAAAGTAGTATTGTTTATACGGTGGCCTCAATTGCATTATTAGATGAGGCCCTAAAACCACCTTAATGATGTTATGATGAAGCGTCAAAAACTGGAAATGAAGGAGGAGAAAAAAGTGGCTACGTGTTCTTCCAATGTTACTGGAGCATTTTCTAACAGGCCCACTCAAGGATGATTTGATTTTCAAGGAGAATGATCTTTTGGTGAAATATTCCTTATTGAGGCTTAGTCTACAAAATCGCATTTTAACTTATAAATTTTTATCTGGTATTGATGCAAATGATTTCAGTCTATTAGTAAAAACAACCCTAGTGGTTATCATTTAATGGCCCTTGTGACACTAACCAGTTCTTCATTTAATCTAGCAATTTTATTCCACAATTTCCTCTTCAGTGCCTGTATAGATAGAATCAGTTCTTCAAATGCTATTTTTGACCAGCTTTGCAATTTAGTTGATTCTCTCATTGAAGAGTTAAACAAATATTTGTCACATGATCATTTTATACTTATGCAAGTCATATTTATAGCTTAAAAATCACACTTTGAATTTCTTCCCCAACAGTATAAATGATCACCACTTGTTATTTGATTTCAGTGAAATTTTCTTTGCCAAGATATTGAGGGAGTTATTAATACTAAATAATTAAGCAGAAGATCTATATTTTCGTAGAGTAAACTAATGAATTTCTGCTATAGAATTACTTTGGGGTTTTAAGAAGACTGATAACAACTAGCAAATTTGACCTACATAGTAAGTGTTTAATCTAATACAGGTTCCAGGTTAATCTGTGGGTTGACTCTGACCAAGAGCCTGACTATCACAACTCTATTATGCAAGAATGAAGCCAGGAGCCTATACTGCCTGCAAATGTGTTCCTCAAAAGAAGTTGTAGGAAACCTGGCTATAATTACTGATTTGCAGTTTCAACAAAGATTATTACAAAATAAATAAATCAAAGACCAAGTTTCCATAAATACAACATTCTCAAATTCACCTGCTGTCATGTCTCCTTTATTTTAGAGACAAACCTCCATTCTCGTAGAGAGTTTAATTTGTGGTTCTGTTTTGTTCCAGCAAAGTTCAAATGAATGGGAAAAATAAGCTGGGGCCATATCCCTTGCTGACTCTTTTTTCTTTCTACTAGAAATGTGTGTGTGCAAAGTTGTAAGTGCCCTATATTCAATGTATTTGGTATTAAGTAAATGGTTCATTAATGCAAATGGTTCATCATGTGAATTTAGCACTAAAGATTATGAATGAACAGAGACAACATCTTGGTTGTTTTTTTCAGTACCTGACATCCAGAAGATCCGCTGCTCACCTGTCAGTTTGCTGTGCAGTGGTGGCTCATATGTTGTTGTGATAGAGGAAGCTGTGCCATGGGTATTGGAAATAGGAGCCTCAGGTAGACAATTGTCCATGGAGCTTTCAAGCTAAGACAGACTAAGAGAAAAGGATTGGTGATTTGCTTCTGAAAATTAGCCAATAGAAGCCTTCTGGATCTCAGCAGAGTATGACATGATATTCTTTTGGAAGATAACCCCTTAAGATTGAGAAAATATTTCAACTATAGTCTTCCCTAATTTTCTCTGTCTATGTGTGAGATATTGCCTATGTCAAGACATTTGAATGTGTGGGTCATAACAAACCATGGATAACCTTGAGAAGAACATGCATTCCAAAATAACTCATTGTGCTCATGTAGAACTTGTACCTGGATCCAAGAGGCAGTTGTTCATGTAGAATAAGGAAATGTTGCAGGGTGCGAAACAGAAAAGGTGTGTGTAAAGGTTGTAACCATTCCCATACTCATTCAATCTGTGCAACCCGGGTGCTACGTGAATAATTAGAGAAGCTGGGTTATGTGAAGGAATGTTCAGCACCAGAATCAGAGCCAAGTTTGTTAACAGCCTGCCATGTGCAGATGACACAATTTTGCTTGCTGCAAGAGAGGAGGATTTGAAGCGCTTGCTGGTGAAGATCATGATTGCAGTGCTCAGTATTGATGACAATTCAATGTAAAGAAGATCAAAATTCTCACAACTGGATCAATAGGTAACACGATAAATGAAGAAAAGATTGAAGTTGTCAAGTATTTTGTCTTGCTTGGGTCCACAATCAAGGCTCATGGAAGCAGCAGTTGAGATCAAATGATGTATTTCATTGGATAAATCTGTTGCCTGAGACCACTTTAGAGTATTGAAAAGCAGGGAGGTTACTTTGAGGACGAAGGGTGTGTGATCCAAGCCATGGTATTCCAGTCATCTCACATCTATGTGAAAGTTGGACATTGAATAGAAAAGACTGAAGAAGAATCTGTGCATCTGAGTTGTGGTGCTAGTGAAGAATACCGAAGCTCCCATGGACTGCCGAAAGGACAAACATATTTGTCTTAGGAATGTAGGGAGAAGTAAAGCCAGAGTACTCCACAGAGGCAAGATGACAATGCTTTGTCTTATATCCTTTGGACGTGTTGTCAGGAGAGACCAGTTTCTGGAGAAGCACATCCTATTTGAGAACATAGGAGCCAGTGAAAAAGATTAGGGCCTTCCAAGAGATGGAGCGACCCACCGGCTGCAACAACATACTCAAGTGTAGGGACAATTGTGAGGATGGCGCAGAAGCAGGTACATCTCATTCGGTTGTACATAAAGTCGCTATGGGTCAGAACCCATTTGATGGTTCTAGCACCCACAACTCAATGACACCTGATGTGTCAGAACCCTCCTTAATGATATAATCTGTTTGAACTTGACTTTAAATGACTCCATCAGCCAGTGCTCTGTTATAATTTGACAGCCCATTGGTTAACTTGGAACGGCTGGTGGTCTTGCCCTGGGAATCCACTGGTAGCTCTCATGGCATTATGATATTACCCTGCAGCGATAGCAGGATGGCAGATAAAGAAAGTTCTTTCTGAGGGTGATGAGTTATCCCTATTCCTAGGAAATCTTTCTTAATCCTAGCTTTATAATTTTTTGAACCCATTTTTAGAGTCATACCAGTTTGTCTTAAGCAAAATTGGTACCTGTTTTTTGAATTTTCACTTTGATGTTATACTTTAGGAATAAACACAAGTGACTGGATATCTTTTCCAGGCATCTTATTTTAAAACTTAGGAAATAATGGTCCCTATCAATAAATGTTTATTGAGTGTAAGCTGGCATCAGCCCCATCCCTGGCATTTTCACATGTCTGTTCAGAGTGACTTGGATTTCAAACATGTGCCATTCCTTGGTTTGATAGTCAGCTATATCCTCAGTTTCCAAAGTTTTAGCATTATTTTAAGTTCCCAGTTTTTATAGACATTACTTATAAGACAAAAGAATCTTATAGACATTACTTATAAGACAAAAGAGTTTTCATTCATTAGGTACTTGCTACTGATTATGCAATTATGATTATTACTTGCTGATTATGCAAAGGAATTCGACTGTGTGGATTATAAAAAACAATAGATAGTATTGAGAAGAGTGGGAATTCCAGAACACTTCATTGTGCTCAAATGAACCAGAACATGGTTCAAGAGGCAGCCGTTTGAAGAGAACAAGGAAACATTACATGTTAAAAGCAACCATGTATATATATATAAACCATGACTAAAAGAATGGAGTTTGAACTCACACTTAATTATAAGCCTTAATAAGAACAATTAGTTCTTATAAGGTGGCCCTTCTAGACATTTGGCTTCATAAAGAAATCACTGAAGATATGGGTGCTACAGCAAAGTGTGGTGAAAAAAATCAGTTGGTGCCTGGCTGTCAGAAAGAACAGCATCTAGAGCAGTGGTTCTCAACCTGTGGGTCACGACCCTCTTGGGGGTCGAATGACCCTTTCACAGAAGTTGCCCAATTCATAACAGTAACAAAATTACAGTTATGAAGTAGCAATGAAAATAATTTTATGGTTGGGGGTCACCACAACACGAGGAACTGCATTAAAGGGTCACAGCATTAGGAAGGTTGAGAACTACTGATCTAGGGTCTTAAAAGCAAACAGCCACCTCAGTGATGAGTCAGCTAAGTCTACACAGAAGAAACACATCAACCAGAGTGACCAAAGAATTATTAACAGTAAAACCCAAGACTAGAAAGAGAGACTTTACCAGAGTTTAAATTCTGAGTACTTGGTTTATAGAAGGCTATGAATGACAATGAAAGTTCAGAATCCATTTATGAAGCCCTCACATGGACCAAGTATCCATTGAATTCCCTAGGTCCATTGACCAAGCATATGAAGAAGCTTGCCCTCAGACAGAGTGCATTAAGATGTGGGTTACTACTGATGTAGTTAGGGTAAAATTTAGCATCTCACCATTGGCCTTTCCTTTTAACTAATGTTCACCTTGTCCTAGCTTTTACTGCACTCTGCTATCTTTTGAGTTGAGGGTTGTCTGTGTTTTATTATGTTGTCGTTGCTGGTTTGGGAGGGTTGTTTTTGGTTGTTGTTTTCACTTTTTTTCTTAAATGCTTTTCTTTCTAGAAACCCTAGGATCTGCAAGTCTATAGAGACAGAAAATAGATGAACAGGTTCTTAGAGGTCTGACAGGGGATGCTGGGAAGAAAGGGAAACTAATAACAATGAATTCGAAAATGAAGAAAATGTTCTAAAGTTGATTGGATGATGAATGCACAACTCTCTTTAATACATGTGAACCTTGACTTGTATTACACGCGACTCATTACTCAATAAATATGTTAAAATCTAAACAAATAAAATTGGGAAAGATGTGCATCAGGGCTGTAGCTGTTCCCCATACTTATTGAATCTGTATGATGAGCAAACAATCAGAGAAACTGGACTGGCATCAGGACTGGAGGAAGGCTTATGAACCATCTCCCACATGTAGATGGCATAACCTTGCTTGCTGAAAGTGAGGAAGACTTGAATCACTTGATGCTGATGATCAAAGATTAAAGCTGTCAATATGGATGACAACACAATGCAAAGAAAAACAAAATCCTTACAATTGAACCCATAGGTAACATCATGATAAACAGGAAAGATTGAAGTTGTCAAGGATTTACTCTTGCTTGGATACACAGTCAGTGCTCATTGAAGCAACAGTCAAGACATCAAACAAATCATTCTTTGGGCAAATCTGCTGCACAGAACCTCTTTAGCGTGTTGAAGAGCACAGATGTTACTTTGCAAACTAAGGTGCTCCGGACCCAAGCCAGGGTGTTTTCAGTCACCTCATATGCATGTGAAAGTTGGATATTTAAGAAGGAAGATTGAAGAAGAACCGATGCATTAAATTATGGTGCTGGTGAAGGATATTGAAAGGATCATGTATTGCTGAAAGAAGAAACAAATTTGTCTTGAAAGAGGTACAGCCAGAGTCCCTCCTAGAAGAGAGGCTGGTGAGACTTCTTCTTATGTACTTTGGACATGCTATCAGGATATACTGGTCCCTGGAAAGGGGCATTACCCTCTGGAAAGGAGAAGAACCACACAAAAGGTGGGACCTTACATGGGAGGGATTGACACAATGACAGCAACAATGAGCCCAGACATAAGAATAATTGTGAGGATGGCACAGGAGTAGACAGTGTTTAATAGGGAAAATGATTCCAATTATTTTAAGGTTCAAATAACTCAGAATATTTTATTTTAAAATCAGAGCAGCCAGCAATATTTATTCTCTGAATGTTGAAAAATGGTGGGAAAGAAAACCACCAAGGCAGCTTGTTTAGTAAGTGAATCAGTCAGATGATGCTCCTGATGGCTCTTCTGGATGTTTCTGTGTGCCTCCATCCTTGGGTGCAGTGTGACGAGTGGTTCTGCTAAGAGACCGAATTTAAAGAATAAACAAGGCCAACAGAATAAACAGAAGAAACCATGCTTGTTGGGAAACTTTGAAAGGCAAGTTCTTTTGCAGCCTTGCTCACAATCCTGGGCTTTTGGGAAGATGCCCAAAGTTTTTCCTCTGAGAACTCTTGTAAATGGCTTATTGCAGTCAGTTTGTTTGATTTGACAGTGACTAGTGTAAAGTCCCATGCAAACATCAATAGACTGAGGCTGCCCTTGGGGGAGCCTGAAACACTGATCGCTGCTCATTGAATAATTTCTTGAGCATATGTGTATATGAAAAGGAGAGGAAGAGTGAGACACAACAGGGTATTGTCATGTGTTCACAGGCACATGCAGGTACACACACACACACACACACACACACACACACACACACACGAGATTACCTAGTGGAAAAAACTTGGAAGCACTTTTGGTAGTCATAACTGAATGTTCGAGTTAAATAAAGGACATATCCTTCTAATTCCCCCCTCTCCTCACTCCCATTTTATATTTGTCAGGAATTCTCCTCGGAGGAACTTAAAAAGTCCATATTGCCCCCTAAGGACTGACCATTTGGTAGTTAAATGAGTAAATGGAGTTGAATGGGGAAGAAAGAGAAATTTATAAGAGTTTTGAAAATAAAATGAATGAATGAACCATTCACTCATTCACACATTATTGGGATATATTGGGGAAGGGGCGGTTCTTTGCCCTTCTGCCGCAATGACACGTGAGTTAAACAGAAACAACAACCATGCTAACTAGAGAAGAAGCGGGCAGGAGAGTTGGAGCCCTAAACAGGCGAGGAGGAGTCGTGGAGGCACAGTGGTCAGTGCTCAGCTGCCGACCAAAGCACTTGTGTTTCACACCTCCCAGCCAGTCACTCTGCAAGAGAAAGAAGTGACTTTCTGCTCTCATAAAGATGACAACCTTGGAAATCTTCAGGGGCAGTTGGAATTGACTAGATGGCAGGGGTTTGGGAGGGGCTCTGACTGTGTCCCATGGAGCGGTCAGCTTGAACCTTATTGAGAAGGCTGGAAAGAGATGAGGGAATTAGCTCAGCAGCCCTTTGAGGTCTGAAGTGTTCAAACACAAATACGTGCTGGAACAGCAATCCTAAATCCTGCATGTGCTTGGGATGTTCAAGGCCCAGGCATGAGGTCAGTGTAGGTGGAATAAAGTGTGTGAAGGTGGAAAGAGGGTAGGAGAATTTATGGTAATGACAGTGGGTGGCAGAATATTCTGGGTCTTCTGGGCCACTGCAAGAATTTTGATTTTCACCCTGTAGGGTTTTCAGCAGAGGAGAAACATGATCTGACTTACGTGTAAAGACTTGCTCCAGCTGTTGTGCTGAAATGGATTCTAGTGGAATGAAGGAATCAGCAGAGATACGGTTGCACTAATCCCAGGAGCGCGGACGGCTTGTCACGATGTAGTTATGGAGACGGCAAGAACAAATCCTGTTGGGAGATGTTCAGATGTTAGATTAGAGCCATCAAATGTCTCAGTGGGTTTCAGCAATTAGGTTAAAGTCATCAGTATTTTGAGAAAGAATACATTTGAGATGTACCAGGAGTCAAGGATGACCCCATGCAGCTGAATTTTGGGAAGCAGATAATTTTCAATTGCCAAATTTTGGAAGTAGATAAACCAGGCCTTGCTGCTGAGGTACTTCTGGGTACACTCAAACCTCCAATTTTTGACTAATGGTCATTTGATTCGATAGAAGAAGGTCCTTATCAACAGTGTGCTGTTTGGGCACCTCAGGCCCTTGGACAAATGCCCTTGCTGAGGAGAGCTGTTATCTGGAGCGAGTCTTGAGCCCAATGTCCTTGTCAGTGCAGTCCTGAGCTTGGAACACTTGGTTCAGTACGTTGCAGAATTTCTTGATAACTTGGGTGGTAGCACAATTGCATGTTGGGGATCTGGTGGTGATGCACAGAATTGAGTACGAGGGAGAACAAAGAACTTGTGATCAAAGGCAGAGCCCTGGGTCTGCTGGCTGCCTCAGATACCTCGGGATTGACCTGAGTTATTGACACCCCCTCCCCAACCATAGGCCACCAGTGTGCATTGGCAATGTGAGCTCCAACGGATCTGACCGTCTCCAAGAGAGTTTCAGCTTGAGCTAATAGCACATCATTCAGCCCCTCACTGCGGCTTTCCTAGAAATGCAGGCATGACCTTTTGTAGGTTCAGTTCAGAAACTAATTTTCTCTGATAGAGCAAGAATGCAGCTCCAAGCATTTGTTCATTTTCAGCAAGCAACTGGACGAAATCCCAGTCATCAGTGCCTCTAGTTTTCTTCTTTCCTTGTACTTATGGCCACCCTGTCCTTCTTAGTTTGCAATTTGTGAGACACAATCGGGATCTGTATTTTAGGGTTATTGGCAGTAAGATTTTCCCTTGTAGTAGATGGAAGAGAATCTTGATTTCTGTTCACCAGGAAGCAGACGTACCCAAACCAACGAACTAAACTTTTAGCCCCAAAAGTTGATTCTGGCCCAATGGCAGTGCTAGAGACAGAGTAGAGAAGCACCCCGGGGTTTCGTATGTTATAAATTTACAGAAGCAAACTGCTACATCTTTCTCAGCTGGAGGGTTCAAATTGCCAATCTTATGGTTTGCATCTGAACATTTAAGCACCGTGGTTCCTACAAAGAAGGATCGAATGAAGCTCAAAGATCAGCTACAGCTAAGATCGAATGAAGCTCAAAGATCAAGGGTGGAAGGATCAGCTTAGCACTGGCAGGCTGCGAGTGTTGGCTGCTCTGTTGTGAGCTGCAGTCCAGGGAGTTCCCGAGTCATGGAGATCGCATGCGCGCTGGAGCAAAATGTCGCCCGGTCCTGTGCCACCCAACGCACATTTGTAGATTGAATTATTATGATCCATAGGGTTTTCCTTGACTACTTTTTGGAAGTACATATCCAGGTCTTTCTCCCTGGTCTACTTTAGGAGGACACCTTCTTTGAATGCTACCGTGCCCCTAAAGCATGAGACTTCAAGGTGACATGTATCTTCTTGGCATTGAACCCCAGAATATAGAGACTGAGGCTATTAACAAAGTGCCCCTGCCATGAAGAAGGTCTTCTCTTTCTCAGAGTCTACTGAACTAGAGAGGAGGAGGATGAGGAGGGTTAAGACAGTCCCCTTCCCCCGTGCATCCATTGCCATTCACAGTGTGCCCTGCGCATCTATGGAGCTGAGCTCCCGGTACCATTTTCAATCAGTATGTCTTTCTGCTTTTCTAATATCCAGAGTCCCAGGTGTTGCGAGAGGTTTGCATTCCGTTTCTAATGAAAAGATTGGAGTTTGGGCGTTCCCAGAGGTGACTCGGAAGCAAGACCTGGTGATCTACTTTCCAAAACTCGGCCACTGAGTTTTGGCAGTTTCGGCTGTGGAGCACAGTTCTAATCCGACACACACGGGTAAACCATGAGTTGGGAAAACTGTCGCTCGTGTTTGATCGCCAAGGGACGTGTCCTTCCCGCAGACAAATGGATTTCACAGAGAGAGGAAGCAAGGTGAGGCACTCCCAAGCACCATCCAAGGGCATGGGCTTATGGATTTGCAGAGGTGCTGGAAGCTGAAGAGGAAAGCCCAAAAGTTGTGTATGAATCATGCCATGACGGCGTTCTGCCCTTAGCTCTCCATTTGGCAGACCTTGAAAGTGAGTTTTCAAAAAGCCACATCATCATTCTCCAAATGTGAGTGTCACAATGCCTCCCATCTTACAGCACTCACAAGTCACTGTTAGAGTCCAAAGAAAGAAAACCATGACAAGTTCCAGTGTGCCGCTTCAATGTAAGCTAGAAGCATGAGTTAATACTGTGCCCCTTTGATGTGAGGTGGGGTGGGGAGGCAGGAGTAGGGTAGCCGTTTGACTGACCACAGAGCACAAACTCTTAAGCCCTCAGGAAGATAGAAAGTTGCACCAGCAAGTTAAAATCTAGAAGGCCTATACCAGCACAAATTTACCTTGATTTGGGGCAAGGTGGGGGAGGGTAAGGAAAATAAACAGTCTGTGCCAAGGATTTGCTGAACATGTTTTAAAAAAATGCTGATGGGCTTTAAGTAAAAACTAAAGATTACACCAGGGTAAACACAGTTGCTCATGTCTGACTACACACGAACTGAGGGCTGCAAGTGAGCAGTGAATTCACAAACCATGCCAATCACAGCCCCAGGGGACTGGGCTGCTGAAGGGGAGGGAGGGAGGGTCCAGGTTTTATAGCTAGAAACCACATTATCATTTTTAAATTTAGAAAAGAAAACTAGAGTGGAAGGCGTGGCCCTAGGAACATCAGGGAAAGAGAACTAGCAAGAGAGAAAAATGAAGAGGGGAGTGTGTGTAGACCCTGCTCGGATTAATGTAGAAAAATGGCTGAGGTAAAAAAAAAAAAAAAAGGATGCTTTTAAAATAATTCTTCTAGGAGGAGAAAATATGCTGGGATCAAAGAATGAACTACTCCCATGCAATATGTGCCTTAAATTCCAGATTGGGCCAAGAAGGCCCCATCCACTTCAAATGAAAATGTAGTTTCCCTTGTGTTTGTAAATAAAATGTATTTCACTTTACAACATTAGTGCCAAGTAAAACCTCCGTGTACCATGATACTCACTCACTGCCGTCGACTCAATGTCAACTCATAGGGACCCTATAGAACAGAGTAGAACGGCCCCAGGGGTTTCCAAGACAGTAATTGTTTATAGGAGTAGAAAGTCCCACCTTTTTTCTCAGGGAGCTGATGGTGGGTTTGAACTGCAAACCTTGCAGATCACACCCCAACATGTAACCACTACACCACACTATTCACATGTGTCTAGCTGCAGCATGTAACATGGAAAACAGCATCTAAAGATAAAATTATTTAGTATAATCTCTTTGGATACAGTTTTAAAAGCTTCTGAAATAGATGTGGAGTGTATGCAGTAATATAACAGCTGATACCCTTAGATTAGGTTTTCATCACTTACCTTTAATTTTCTAGGTTTGAGGATGACCATGTGATTGCTGAACAAAGCAATTGAATCGAATGGGTTAATTCAAGGATTTTTATTGAAATTTTGCACACACGCACACTCCCCATGCCAGTCATGTTTATGGAAGCAAGGCATTTAATCATCACATTTTCAGGCCTGAACAATCTTCTTAATAAGAAAAACACTTTTTTTTTGCAAATTCATATTCCTTTACATTAGCATATCAGTATGAAAAACATAATAATCATTAGCCCCTCAGAGATCTGGGCCTATCTGATGCTCAGTAATCCCTAGAGCATACTCATGCAAACTCAATCTCCACAAAGACCCTTATTTCTCCCCAAGTTTCTCTCCAGCAGAGGCAATACTATCTTTAGTTTAATCTTGTAATCTCAAACACAAACAGTGGTAAAGGCTAAGTAATGGTGATACGTATTTCTCCATTTGCCCAGATGAAACTTTTAAAATGATAAAAGCCATTGAAATCTTCATTCTTTCCCTTAATTATCCTGTATTACCAGATGGGAGTACTTGAATAGATGAGAATCTTCTAGTTTTATTAACTCTTGTGCTAACTTTACTGATACCTTTGACTCTAACAGCCTCTTTCACTTTCCAGCATTCCCAGGGAAGCTCCCAGCATGTTGGAACATGAACCCTGCATCTGCAGAGGCAGTTCTGACAGCAGAGCTGTTGATCTGCTATGAGAAGCTACAGTAGAAAAATAAAGCTGCAGCAGACTGTCTGCAGTGTCAATTGATTTGCATCTTGACTTCATGCCATATCCAAAATTTGATGGTTGATTTTAATCTAAGGTCTTCAACTCAACGAGGGTATTTTTTCAAAATAACCCACACCATTTTGTTGCGAGCTAATACAGATTTGAAAATCACTTGATATTTAAAATGCATTCTATTTATGGATTTTTCTTACATATTTTGATGGGCCATTCTCAAAAATGTAAGAACAAAACTCAGAATAACAAAATCACTGCCATTGAGTCAATTCTGACACATAATGATCCTATAGAGCAGAGTACGACAGTTCCTTTGGGTTTCAAAAACTTTCCCATAGGTCTTTATGGAAGCAGAAAGCCTCATCTTTCTCCCAAGGAGTAGCTGGTGGGTTTGAACGACTGACCTGGTGGTTAGCGGCTCAATGCGTAGCCCACTATGCCACCAGGACTCCATATTTCAACTGAGGATGAATAAAAGAATATATTCATCAAAAAGCATGTGCTATTTTATGTTTAGCAAATCTAAATATTACACACACATGTCCAAACAATAGATATTTAAAATGTTTACACTTGCCTGAAAATTTTCCAATTGGGTGAAACTCTAGCGGAATTTGATGTAGTTTAACCACTCTTCCGATTTCTAAGAGTGTTCTCAATTGCTGGGTATTTCTCACTTCCTCAGTAGATACAGTTCACATGATTAGACAGAGGTCATGCACAGAGTAGAAAGAGTGAATCATCTCATGTGAAAGCCATCATCACATATAAGTGTGAGTGGGCAACATTACAGTTGTAGCAATGGACGGTAACCTTACTAGCCCTGTGCCCGAGAAGCATTTAGCATACATAGTCTCTAGATGCGAGCCAAACATAAATGGCTCAATAGTCTGGTTTACAACTTAAAAATAATCGTTGGACCAAAAATAGCTGAGCAAAAATTAAAGTAGTTCTAGATTTCAGTTTGGGCTCAAAAAAAAACAAACACCACACATTTTTTTCCTATTTGTTTTTCAGATTTACTGTAGTGAAATTTTTGATTTTTCTATTTGTGTGCTTCAGATCTTGATTCCATTCCAGTTAGGAGCCCTAACAGAAAGTCTTCCCTTTGAGAACATGAACAATGGAAGGATGTCCAGCATTACCACTCCTATTCAATATTGTACTAGATGTCCTAGCCAGAGCAATAGACAAAAGAGAGAAGTAAAGGTATCCATATCAGAAAGGAAGAAGTTAAGGCATTTCTTTTTACTGATGGCACGATCCGCTACATAGAATCCTCTAAATTGTCCACAAGCAAAGTGCACTAGCTCACAGAGGAATTCAGCAGCATTGCATGGTACAAAATCAATGCACAAAAATCATGTGGGTTCCTCTACACTAACTGGAGCATCCTGATGGCACAGTGGTTAGGTGTTGGGCTGCTAATTGAAAGTTAACCAGCTGGAAACCACCAGCGGCTCCACAGGAGAAATAATAAACTTTCTACTCCTGTAAAAAGTTACCATCTTGGGAACCCACAGTGGCTGTTTTATCCTGTCCTATAGGGTCACTCTAAGTGGAAGCCAACTCCTTAGCAGCGAGTTAGGTTTTGATTTTATAGCAATGAGCAGTGTTCCAAAGTAAAAACTGAGAAAGCAATGCCAGTTATGATAGCCACCCGTTTTTTTTAAAGTTTAATAATTAGCCTTACCAAAGATATAAAAGAATTGTACAGAACTACCACGAGGGATGAAAAGAGACTTCCATAAATGTAAATAAGCTCTATGCTTATGAATTAAAACATTTAATAATGAAAGTGTTATGGCTACCTAAATTGATCTAATTATAAAAAGAAAAGTATCAGAGCTAAAATGATGAACACAATTTATAGAAGGCTATGGAGGACAGTGGGAACCCCAAACCATCTGCACCACATGGAAGAAGTGCACAGCCTGTGCGATCATGAAGGGATCAGGTATCAGGCATCAGAACCAAAAATCTTATCATAGTGAATGATGGGGGGAGTGCGGAGTGGAGACCCAAAGCCCATTAGTAGGCCACTGGAGATCCCCTTGCAGAGGGGT
>NW_022111367.1:6743457-6787380 GCF_000313985.2 Echinops telfairi | reverse complement strand
GGAGAGCAAATGTTTTGAGAATGAGGAGGGCAATGAATGTACAAATGTGTTTTACATAATTGATGTATGTATGGATTGTGGTAAGAGTTGTATGAACTCCTAATAAAATGATTAAAAAGAAATAAATAAAACAAAAACAAAAACCATCTGCAAAGTATATTGGCAGACCGAGCTGCTGGCAGAGCGAGTATCACCAAAGGCCAGAATCCCATACAGCCCTACTAACAGGCAGAGACCACAGCAACTTTGATGCTGCTGGATAAACTCAGTACTTGGCCAACTGACGTCCTGAATTTGTTCTAGAGGCAAGCATCTCTTAGATGTTCCGTGACAAAAACTTCTTCTCTGGCTTCTTGAATGTTGATGGAGGTCTTGCCCTCTCACACATTATTTGTTTCTTTGTCTTTATGCTAATGTGATCTTATCCTTTCCACCTTAGTGAGAACTTTTCATTGTTTTCTGTGCACTTCCCCTCTGTGAAGTGCAGGAGAGTGGATATATGATTACAATAACTGATCTCAGGTGTAGCAGGGAATGTAGGGGTGGGGATGGGTGACAGGGAAGGAGAGGGGAGGTAGGGAGTAAATAATGAAGGTAAGGTGGGGGTGAGCCTTGGAGGGGATTGTGATTGCACAGCTCATTTTGGACGGGAATCCACTGTGGGGGGAAGAAATGCTCTAGGATGGCTGTTCCCCCTTGATATGCTTAAATGTTTGAGCTATTCGATTTTATGATATGTAAATTATATGCTAATAGAACTGTTGTTATTTTCTTAAAGTAAAGAAACATGAGCGAAACTTTTGGGTGATGATTTTGGACAAATCCTGCATGCTTGACTGGCTTATCTACTCCCTTCCCCACAGAACACCCGTTCAGAGAGGCTCCATAGCTGGCCTGGTTATTCATTCCCCTTGGAGTCCTGACGTAGTGTAACTCAAAAGTCGACCGGCCCTAGCCCACTTGAGTGAAAGGCCTGATGCTATGCTTCTGATACAGCAGCCCCTGAGGACCCCAGGGGTCACAGTTTTACTCTGACACACGTGAAGTCCTCATGATTGTGACAACTGGCTTGGCTTTCGTTTTCTAGAATCGAGTGCAATCCCATTTCCGAATAATCTGGATAGTTCCACAAATCTGAATCTGTGACGTGGGGAGGGGGCTTTTGCCACAAAATGTTCTCGGATGATGACTGGCTTGCTCTTAAGGTGCCTTTGACAAAGGCTAAAAATCCTCTGCTCTAATCAGGTGGCTGGACATATGAGAGAAGGAATAGAGAAACTTAAGGAAACACATACACTTACACATATACTACATATAAAGAAGATTCAACAAAGCCTTTAAACTGGAGCTTACCAGTCAGGCATTAATAGATACATATGGGCAGGTTAATGCTGCTAAACTAAAGCAGTAGCTAGTAATAACAGGGTCCGACAAACAGAACACTGCCACTGGTAAGGAAGTCTACAGAACCATACTACTAGATCTAACAACGATTGCAAAAATAGGACTGGCCCCAGCACGGAGGCACATACAAGGGGTGTTGAAGAAACAGGCTCTGCTTCTGATAAAGTTTTCCACTGCCTACCCCACACACCCCTGGGACAGAGCTCTGGAGAATTAAGGAGGCTTTGCAGTAAAATTAAGCATGATCTCGTCTGCGTTTTTGGAGGCCAGATTAGCAGTCCCTTGCTTTGTTATTGCCTGCAGCTGGAGCAGCCTTGGTGCAGGCAGGAAGCTGGACTGAGGAGGGAGAGCGGTACATGTGTGTATGTGTGTGCACGAGCAGACTCAAGTATCCTGCAGGAAAGGCTATAGATTTTGCCAGGGTATAGCAGTTTGAGAGACAGCGTTTGCCACCTGTGCTGGGGGGCGGGGGGTGGGGGGGTCACATTGCAGATTTGTTTGTTATCACTCAGTGTGCTTTGGTGATCTAAGTATGTATTTATTTAAGAGAATAAACTAAATATGAAAAGTTTACAACATCTTGGCAGTAGTAACCAATTCCCTTGCCTGCCTGTTGTCTTGCTCTTTTATTTATTTATTTTCTAAAACGGTAGACTGCTGGTTTCTATTTCACTCGTTTCTTTTTCTGGTAAAAACATTTCAAAACTGCTTTCCTCATCATTCCCATGGAAAAAAAAATCAACCTTCGCTCCCTTTCTGCACTCAGAGAGCTGACCCACATTTAGCCGGTGGCTTCCCTCCTCCTTGGCCTCCGCTGGCACTAGTCTGTTTCGTCGGTGGCGTGGGTACCATCAGACGCTGCTGCCTTGGCCAGCACACGTGTGGCGATGACTCCAGTGCTGGCCTTATGAAAGTAAGTGGGCCGTGAAGCCACGCTCACATTCTCTGACTCTGCTCAGAGTGTCCCTTGGACCCCCATAGTACTAGTTAGAACTCTTGAAACCCCCTCATTGATGGGACTCTTTCAGTAGCTTAAATATGCTCTAATGAAAAATGTATAGAATGAGTGGGGTCAGAATTTTGCTTTACATCGGACGCGGCCACTGACTGCATCAGTGCCCATGGGTAAGGTCTTTAAATATCTATGCCTCCCTTTCCCAACCCCCAAATAGGGGCAACAGAAACACCTGTCTATATTGCATTGTAAGGAGTCCTGGGGGGTATAGTGTGTTGCATTTGGGGTTGCTTACTTCAAGGTCAGCAGTTTGGTCCCACCAGTTGTTCCAAGGGAGGAAGAAGAGACTGACCCTGTATAGAAATACAGTCTTGGAAACCCTAGGAAGCAATTCTACTCTGTCTCCAGGGTCAGGATGAATTGGAGTCAATTCAGCGGCAGTGGGGACAGGTGTGTGGGGACAGGAAGCGCCCAGCACAGGATCTGGCCCAAGGACAACACCTCAATGAAAAGCAGTGCTACTATTATCATCTCCTAGACCCCAAGTGAACCTTTATGAGAGGCTCCAACAAGTTCAGGGAAAATGGAATTGAAACATAAAGGAGCTTTTCCATGAATGTTTTGAAGTCAGGAGGTCTGATGGCTTGAAGGAGCGAGGAGTGCCGGTCAAGAAGAAGTAAAGTCATGCTCAGCTCCCCTCTCTTAGCAGTGACCGGGCCATGTCCTCAGTTCTGCAAAGGACCACGCTGTAACCTTAGAGTTCTCACCTTCCATGAACGGACCTGATGCTTAATTTCTAACAAATGCAACTCATGTGCAACCACCTGTCAGTGACGGTTTGAGTGTGAAACAAACTTGATTGGACCTTCCAGACTCAACATTTGAAAAAAGACCTGTTGAACTATTTATGAAAAGCCAACCATTGAAAGTCACGCGCGCATGTGTATACCCATCTATACGCTGTATATTTAAATGTATGTTTAAATTAAACTTATATTAAATATTAACAATGCAAAGAAATCTTATGAATGCTAACAGCTCAATCCTGTTGTGCATGGGTTGCCATTAGTTGGGGCTGATACAATGGCGGTTAACAATAGGGCACAGTAAAGCACCCATGAAACACACAATATTCCTCTGGTTCCTCGAGGCTACCTCACCCTCCACTATCGTGACCCCAGTCCTGCCTTTCACTACGGGATAGACTGGCGCATGGGCACAGGTACAGACATGGATTCCAGGAACAGGGATGGGAGTAGCGCTGTCAGAAGGGTAGGGAGAGGAGGGGAGAGAAAGGAAGGAAGGAGGAACCAATCACAATGAGCAGCACATGACTACACACACACACACCCTCTTGGGGGATAAGCAACAGAAACCCTGGAGAAGGGAGAGAGCAGTCAGTGTAAGATATGAAAATAATATTAATTTATAATTTATCAAGGGGTCATGGGCAGGGGTTGGAGAGGAGCTGATACTAAGGGCTCAATAGAAAGTAAATGTCTAGAATATAATGATGGCAACATATGTACAAATATGCATGATACAACTGATGTATGGATTGTTAGAAGAGCTGTAAGAGCCCCAATAAAATGATATTTTAATAAAATAATAATATCAGTAGCAGCAGCCACAGCAATAATGACTGCATCCTACATTTCAGGTATTTGGCGTTTGTGTAAAGCAGACTTAAATAGCGAGTGCCGGAGTTAGATGGCTTATAGAGCTTGTGCCGTAGTGGATGTGGGGGCTGTGGGTTTGAAATTAAGCCCAGACAAAGACCTAGCTCCTCCGTTGTGTTTGCTTCTTACCCTTCTATACAGTGAGGATTAACATGAGCCATGTGCATTTTCCAAGATTAATATTAACGATGAATACTGATAAATACAAAATGCTATAACCCACATCCATCAAGTCAATTCTGACTCAGAGTGACCCGAAAGGCCAGGGTAGAACTGTTTATCTTCGGAGTTCCAAGACTAAATCTTTCCGGGAACAGACAGCATCATGTTTCTCCCATGGAGTGTTCTGTTCAAACTGCTGACCATGCAGTCAGCAACCCGACACACAACGCGCTATGACAACAGGACTCCTTAGGAAGTTTTATATAGAGGCACAGTAGTAAATCAAAGTTTTCTTTAAACATTGCAGTCTCTTAGTTTCCCAACAGCTCAAGGGCAGACCCATGTTCTGTGGGATATCCTTTTAAGGTGGCAGACCTAAAGAGTGAATTGAGTTAAGCCCTTTTATGCACTGTCTTTACAGACAACACTGCAATGGAGTAGTGGAAAACTACAGGTAAGTGTACTTGCAGTGATAGTTAAGTGAACTCGTATAGCAACTCAAACCTGTGACCGAGCTGGATAAAGAGGTATCAGAGACAATAAAGCAAGGTCAGGATGGGTTACTTGTGCTTCCTTTCTAAATTTGTAGCAAAGAGTTTTACATTTTTTCCACCACATCTTTGCTTTGAAAATGTTCACTACAGACTAGGAAATAAGCACAAATAAGCCTGGAAGTTTACCAATCAGCACAAGTAAGCACAATCAGCTTATCTTGTTGATTGAGTAATCTGATCCCGCCTCCTGGACGTTCTCACTCTCACCAGCAGAACACAGGCTCAGGCAGGTCAGGTCAGACTGAGGGAAGCCTCAAAGAAAATGATTTCTCGCAGCTTGTGGGCTCATCCACTCTCCTGTATGTCGCTCATGCTTGGTTCTTACTGAGACTTTGCAAACATGCCCATATACACCCTGGCACTCACACATTTCCAAATTGGAAAAGAAGTTGGAGCTGAAAAGGTGAAGGCATGGATCTTGCGCTGCATGTCATGAGGACCACCCTCCTGCTGGACGGCCTGCCCTGCCTGGCTTGTCTGGGCATGTCAGCGCAGTTGAAGCCAGACCAAGTTCCAGGGCAGGAACTTAACTGTGTCTGAAGCTGGCGTTCCAGTTTGCTGATGTGGAGAATGGCCTGCTGGGGCTCAGCAAAGAAAAGGTGGTTTTCAAACAAGCAAAGGACTCTGTGCTAGTTGCTAGAGGCTGGCACGGATCCCAACTGAGAGCCAGGTTAAAAAGGTTATGTAGGAAAAAAAGGGACCGGAAACAAGCGAAAGTTTTCAGGAGCTGGGCACAGGGGGCGGGGTGTGTGTGTGTGGGGGGGGGGGCTGGGTAGTATTTACTACAAAGTGACACAGAGAATTTATCTTCCTTGATTGTTGTGGTGGTTACTTGATTGTGCAAACTTGTCAAAATTTATGGAACTGTGCAACTAAAAAGGATGAATTTTATTGTATTTAAATTATATCTCAACAAAACTGATTTTAAAATTATCATGCTGTTTTCGAGGACAACTATAAGCAGAGAATTATTAATACCACTTCAAAAATATTTTGAATTTAGTTTTTTATTATATTTAAAAAAATCCTTCATGACAAATCCTTACTCTTTCAGAGCCATGTCAAAAAATAGAATGAGGGGACTTCAAAAATATTGTGGACATTTTCTTTCATTCTTCAATTTAATTTTTCCATTAATGTTTTGAAATTTACTTGTGTATTTCAGATTTTTTTTTGAATGTAAAACGTGTATTTTTCATATCTCCATATATTGGCATTTTATTTTTTTTTTAGGTAAAAATTTTTTTAATTAATTAATTTATTTATTTTAACATTTTATTAGGGGCTCATACAACTGTTAACCCAATCCATACACACATCAATTGTGTAAAGCACATTTGTACATTGTTTCTCAAAACATTTTCTCTCCACTTAAACCCCCGACATTAGGTCCTCATTTTTCCCCTCCCTCCCTGCTCCCCCCTCCCGCATGTGTATTTCAGATTTATTTAGGTTTTTAAACCAGTCATTTTATTTACATAAAAAAATTTAAACTAAGTCATATAAGAACTGTCATTATAAATATTTCATTGTTTTTAAGATTCCAAAGTCAAGGTTGTGGAGAGAATTTAAGCTTTCTAAACAATAGTCTACTCAGGAAAATCTAAGAAATCAACTGGTAAAGTAATAGTTCATTATAATGCCTGGTCATAAAATATACAAAACACCCATAACCAAATCCCACTTTCAAGGAAGGAAAGGCTGTTTCTTATAATGGAGCAGGGGAGCTAAGAAAACAACAGAACCTAGAAATAAAAATGTATCAGACCTGTATGCATTCAGCTATAAAACGTTGCTACTAGGGAAAGTGCCTTGGAAAGTGAACTGATGCAAATGCAGTTAGCTTAAAATTGAACACCTAAACGTTTTTCCTCTCTTTTGACTCATTGTAAATTTGTTGCAGTTTTTCTTATTTTCAGTTTTCTTTTTGATTAAGGGTTTCTCTGTTTATTTTTTTATTGTTGTTGGATTTTGTTTGTTTGCCTGTTTTTTGGGCATATTTTTCTTTATATGAAATTCAGGATAAGTAAACCAGTAGCAGCAATACCATGATTACTAGTTCCTTGGGGCTATCACAGGGAAGGTTGGGGAGAAACTGAGAGCTAATAATAATGAGAACAAGGCAGAAGAATTGTTCTAGAAATGATTGTGGTGATGATTGCACACTCTTTTTAAAGTCTTTAAACCATTGAATTGCATTTCTGTAGTATGTATCAAGAAAACTGTTATGCATTTTTTAAAGACTAGGAAAAAACGATCAAGAAAAAAATGAGACATAGTCCACATGGTAAGATAATCAAATTAATTTTTAGGTGCAATACAGTTTTAATCAAAATCTCACATGGAGTATTTTTGAAGAAAACATGTCTCTAGAGTGAATCAAGAATACTTTACTAAAAATAATAGACAGAGTTTTATAAACAAAGAAATTTGTATCAAAATATATAAAACCTATTATAAATCTTTAACAATAGTATACTAATACACAGAGATGGGGAAACAAAATACACAGAAGATAAATATAAACATATATATGAAATCAAACTTACCATAACAAGTCATTTCTGAACATAGTGATATATATGCATACATGCACTTGTTTTGTGTGTGTGTGTGCGCGCGCGCGCGCGCGTGTGTGTGTGTGTGTATGTGTGTGTGTATGTGTGTGTGTGTATGTGTGTGTATATGTGTGTGTGTGTGTGTGTGTGTGTGTGCTTGCTGCTGCTAGCTGCTGTCCAGTTGGTTCTAACGCTATGTGCAACAGAACGAAATAGTGGCTGGACCTCTACCTCAAAATTGTTCTTATGTTTGAGCCCATCTGTGTAACTAATGTGTCAGTCCATCTTGTCAAAGGTCATCCTTCAACATTTGCCCCTCTACTTTACCAAGCATGATGTGCTTCCTGACAACATGTCCAAAGTACAAGAGATGAAGCCTTAGCATCCTTGCTTCTAAGGAACATTCTGGTTGTAGTTTCTCTAAGAAATGCATTTGCTCTTTTGGCAGTTCATGATGCTTTCAATATTCCTCATCTGCACAATAATTTAAATGCACCAATTCTTCTTGGTCTTCTTTAGTCAAAATCCAACTTTCACATGCAAGTGACACAATGGCGAATACCATGGCTTGGGTCAAGTGCACCTTAGTCCTCAAAGTAACATCTTTGCTTTTCAACACTTTTAAAGGATCTTGTGGATCACATTGACCCATTGCAATGCACCATTTGATCTCTTCTTGACTGCGGTTTCCATGAGCATGGTTTGTAGATCCAAGCAAGAAGAAATCCTTAACTACTTCAACCTTTTCTCCATTTATCATGATATTACCTATTGGTTAAGTTGTGAGGATTTGGGTTTTCTTTACATTACAGTAATCCATATTGAAGGCCCCAATCCTTGATTTTCATCAGCAAGTGTTTCCAGGTCTCCTCACTTTCAGCAAGTAAGGTTGTTTCATTTGCATCTCACAGGTTGTTAATAAATCTTTTCCATTACTGATACCACATTCTCTTCAGATAATCCAGCTTTTCTGATTATTTGCTCTGCATACAGATCAAGTATGCTGAGAGGATACAATCCTTATGCACATCTTTCCCAATTGAAAACAATACAGTATTTCCTTATCTTATTCAAACAACTGCCTCTAGATCCACTTACAGCTTTGGTATGATCACAATGTAGTGTTCTGGGATTCCCATTCTTATTCCAGCTGTCCATAGTTTGTTATGATCAACACAGCCAACTGCCTTAGTATCTTTCTGGTATTCTCGGCTTTCAGCCAAGATTCATTTGATGTCATAAATGTATTCATTCTTCTTCTTCTCAATCCAGCCTGAAGCACTGGCAGCTCCCTGTCAATGTACTGCTGGATGAACTTCAGCAAAATTTTAATTGCACGTGATATCAATGATACTTTTCTATAATTTGAGCCTTCTGTTTGGTCTCCTTTCTTGAAAATGGGTACAAATATGGCTCTCACATATGGCCAACTAGCTGTCTTCTAAAGTTCTTGGCATACAAGAATGAGTGCTTCCAGTGCTTCATCAGCTCGTTGAAACATTGCAATTGGTGTCCTATTACTTACTGGAGCCATGGTTTCATATCTAGTTTTTGTGGTAGATGCATGGATTTAAATAATAGTTGCACTGATTGGATTTCCTTGAAGGCAGATCTAGTCCTATCATGCACAGTCTGGTGCTGCAAGACTGATTTTGAAATGTCCTTTTTTACAATGAATGCAGTGCCCTTCCTCCTGATTATGTTATTCCCAGCATAGTAAGTCATATGATTTTCTGATTCGAAACGGCCGATATTAGTCCATTTCAGCTCATTAATCCCTGGGATATTAATCTTTATCGTTCCATTTCATTTTGACCATTTCGAATTTTCCTGGATTCCTACTTGGCATATCCCAAGTTCCAATCATCCGCAGATTTTGCAGTTGTGCCCTTTCCCTTTACTTGTGCCCCATCAGTAAATGAAGGTCCTGGAGGCTCCACTCCTATGGGCTTTTCCTTCCTCGCTTCACCATTGTGGACACCATTCCAAGAAATAAGCTCCTCCTCGGTCACATTTTGATTGCTTGTCGCCCCATAGGGCTCATACTCTGGTCTTATATCCAACCATGCTCTGCTTCCATTCACTAGGCCTTCGGTATCTGACAATATTTTGAGGCTAAGTGTAAGATTTTCAGTAGCGTCTTTCTCCAAAGTGGGCAGCCCAGTTCTTTTTCATTTTCTGTTCTTAGTCTGGACGCTCCCCCGAAACCTGTTGTCATTGGGTCACCCTGCTAGTGACATAGCTTTTAGCATCACAGCAGCAAATAGGCCACCACAGTAAGACAAATTGACAGACAAGTGGTGGATCAGATTGTGCAGATCATAATAAACTCCGGATAGCATTGAGAAGGATGGCAAATTTCCAACACTTCTTTATGCTAATAGGAACCTGTACATAGATTAAGAGGCAGTTATTTAAAACAAAACAAGGAAATTACTGCAAGTTTTAAAATCAGGAAATGTGTGCATCAATGTTGTTTCCTTTCACTATACTTATTTCATCTGTATGCTGCGTAAATCAAAGAAGCTGGCCTCCAAGAAGAACACTGCATCACGATTGGAGGAAGACTTACTAAAATCCTGTGTTATACAAAGGGCATAATCTTCCTTGGTGAAAGTGAGGAGGCCTCGAAGTACTTAATGATGAAGATCAGGGATGGAAGTCTTCACTATGGATGACAACTCAATGTAAAGAAAAGGAAATCCTCACAACTGAACCAATAGGTAACCTGATAAACGGAGTAAAAATTGAAGTCGTCAGGGATTAGATTTTGCTCTATCCACAATTAGCATTCATGGAAACAGTAGTTTAGAAATCAAATGATACACTGGATTGTGCAAATGTGCCACAGAAGATCTCTTTAAAGCTTTGAAGAACAAGCATATTACTTTGAAAAGTAAGATATGCCTGACCCACTCTACTCATGTGCATGAGAAATTGGACATCGACTAAAAAAGACCAAAGAAAAGTCAATATATTTGAACTATGGTGTTGTTGAGGAATATTGAAAGTATGATGGAATGCCAACAAACAAAGGAGTCTGTCTTGGAAGAAGTATATCCAGAATCCTCCTTAGAAACAAGGATAGTGTGACTTAGCATCATTTGGACATGTTATTAGGACAGACCAGGCTCCGCAAAGGACATCTTGTTTGGTAGACTGGAGGGACTGCGAAGAAGAAGGCCGTTGACAAGAAGATTTGACACAGTGACTGCAACGATGGGTTCAAATGCAGCAACAGCGGTGAGGATGGTGAAGGGCTGCAGTGTTTCATTCTGTTGTGCTATGATTCGGAGCAGACTCAATGTCACCTAGCAACAGCGACAATCCAAAGTCATGGCCCGTAGCTATGTTTGCTTCTAAGATTATGATTCGAGGTTTTCTATTGTGTGTTAATATTTTATCTGGTAGACATCCAGATGGCCAAGCACCAAATATTGACAAGGTAAATTTTACTTCATTATTTTGACCTTCTTGAAAATCTGTTGAGCATCAATATATGGGTTTATTTGTAGTCTCTCAGATCTGTTCCACTGACAGATATGATTATACTTGTATGTACACCACATAGTTTTGATTACTGTAGATTTGTAAATATTGAAATTGGGAAGTGTGAGTCTTCTAACTCTGTTTTCCTTTTCCAGGATTGTTTTGTCTATTTGGTGGTCCCTGGAAATTCCATATGGATTTTAAGAACAAAACGCAGGGAATCCAGGACAGATGAACCACTGAGGACCAGGGGTGACAGTGGCGATAGCAGGAGGGAAGGGGGGTGTAGGAAGGGGGAATTGATCACAGAGAGCTACATATAACCTCCTCTCTGGGGGACGGGCAACAGAGGGGTAGGTGAAGGGAGACGCCGGACAGTGTAATATAAGATATAATAATAATTTATAAATTATCAAGGGTGCATGGGGGAGGGGGGCAGAGGAAGGGGGGAAGGACATAGGAAAATGAGCTGATTCCGGGAACCCAAGAGGCAAGCGAATTTTGGGAATGATGAGGGCAACAAATGTATAGATGTGCTGTACACAATTGATCTATGTATTGTGATGAATTGTATGAGCCCCAATAAATTGTTTTAAAAAAAAAAAAAGAACAACAAGGAATTTCACCAAAAATCTGAATTTAGAGAGACTCTGTTGAACCTATACTATGAACTTGACTGAATTATCATCTCTTATTTTTGTTGTTGGCTTGTAATTTATTATTTTTTGCTAAAATTAACATATAGTACAGTGAAGTAGTTCAATCATACTAAGAAGTGTTGTGTAATCATCGCCACAGTCAACTTTCATTCTCCTACTCATTGATGTTGACTCCCCCCCCCTGCTCTGATCCTCCCCTTTCACGCCCCCAGGCAATCATAATCCAGCTACTGTCTTTTTAAAAAAAATCATTTTATTAGGGGCTCATACAACTCTTATCACAATCCATACACACATCAATTGTGTAAAGTGCATTTGTACATTCATTGCCCTCATCATTCTCTAAACATTTCCTCTCCAGTTAAGCCCCCGGCATTAGGTCAGCTACTGTCTTTGTATTCCACCTCCCAGTTTCCTTACATGGATACACATACACAACAACGACAAACAGCAAACAAGGACCCAACAACAATGTCCACATAAAACAGGTAGAGGCCTCAATCTAAGAGAAAGCAAAGAATATTAAAGATTTAGAATAAATTTATATGGGGTATGCATTGTGTATTCACCAGGGCCTCAATTTATATACCTCTGCAAATTGATTTTGGGCTGACACTATCATTTGTAGCTTTCCGTCTTAAGATTAAACATTTTATCCATGAATATGGGAGGCCTACCTACTTATTTCTATCTTCCTTAATTTATTTCAGTAAGATTTTGTATTTTTAGGGTACAAGTCTCTCACTTATTTTTTTAGATTTACTCTTAAGTATTTTGCTCTTTTTAAATAGTAGGCGGGTAAGGGAAGAGGGTGGGGAGTAAGCGCAACTGATCACAATAATTGACATATGGTCTCCCTCCCAAGGGGACGGACAACAGAAAAGTGGGTAAAGGGAGACAGTGGTTGGTGAAAGACATGGAAAAAAAAAGAAGAAGAATTTATAAATTATCAAGGGGACGTGGGGGAGGGAGGAAGGGAAAATAAAGAGGAGCTGATAGCAAGGTCTCAAGCAGAAAGAAAATATTTTGAAGAAGATGATAACATATGTACAGATGTGTTTGACACCATGGATATATGTATGGATTGTGATAAGAGTTGTAAGGGCCGCCAATTAAAAAAAAGTGTTTTAAAGGAAAAATACAGTTATACTACCTTTTATTTGCTTTTACCTTTACCCATTCTGTTTATTCTTCATTTAAATTTGTCCTTTCATTTTATCTTAAAGGGCTCCCTTCAGTATTTTCTTGTGGAACAAATCTTCTGACGACACATTCTCTGTTATTATTTAATCTAGAATTACTTGACTTTTATTTAATTTTTGAAGAACAAATTTGCTGGACATTTAATTCTTGGTTAATAGCGCTTCTCAATGTGCATTTTGCGCTTGGAACTTTACTGACTTTGGATTCCGTGATGTCTGAAGAAAACGCTGTCTCAGTCTTTCTTAGCTGCCACAGTAAGGGATGAACTGTTTGTCTCAATGCGGTCACCATTCGTTCTATCGTCTTCAGCCATTTCGTTAGGGAGTGTGCGGGACAGATTTCTTTGGAGACGAATGAACTTCTTACATGTGTAGACCAACGGTTTTCAAAAATATTGGAAGATTTCAACCATTATCGATTCAAATATTCTTTCTGCCCCTTCCTTTCTTTTTCTGTTTCTGGGAATTGTTTATGTGTCCATTCATAAACTTGATATTTCCCAGGTCTTTGAAATACTTCAGTTTTCTCATTCTTTTCTCCCTGCCATTTAGACTTGGTATGTTCCCACAGATAGCAGTCCAATGTGTAACCTCTACATCACCAGCTGATTTCAAATCTTTACCTAGTGAGTGTAATAATGCCCATTTTTCTTCTGATGGTTTTTACTGGCTATCTTTTTCCCTGTATATTTTCTTATATCTTTCTATCCTTTATAGGTGTTTTTGATGGAAAAATAATGTGTGCTTGGGTTTTTTTTTTTCTAAAGAAAACAATATGACAGCTCTGGAAATCACACACTTCAACGTGCACAGGGTTTGTTGTGATGTTTATTATTGTTGTTTAGTGCTTTTCCTGAGCTAATTATGCAAAATCTATATTCTTTATCATTTGTAGAAATGAAGTCTGTTCAGTTGGCTGAACTGACTAAGGACTAGGAAGAGATAGTTTTAGATGCCCTGGACAAGGAAGTCTCTGTCTTCGCCCAGGTGTTCTTTGTGCATATCGCGTTAAGCCTTCAACATCCAGGCATTTGACAACTCTGCCCCAGTCTTCACTTTCTGCTCGTCTGGAGTCACAAGACTGGACAGCTGAAACTGTGCCGGGACTTTCCTCACTCACATGGCTCATTGATGCCCAGCCCTTGTTTGCGAAGTCTAGGCCTTAAAGAACGTGCCCGACCAGCAATGCTGATGGATTATTACTGTTATTTTAAAAATTTATCCTTAGCTTCTCTTTTCCCCTTGGATTGTTATAGCCATTGACTCCTGAACTATTGTCAAAATCACTTTAGTTATTATGGAATTATGGCTCAAAATTTTCAAACCTGGATTTTAAACTGGTATCTTAAAGTGGGAGCAACCCCTTCCGTTCTAGTCCGATTCTTACTATCAGGATACATAATCATTTATAGTGTACTTGCTTTGCCCCATGTTCCATAACAGACATTTTAATAACACATGGGCTAGTAGGTACTAGAATTGCTGAGTTGGAATCAACTTAATGGTAGTGAATTTAGTTATTTCCCAGGTGTAGCCCAGGTGGTGCTGTGAGTTAGATGATGGGTGGCTGGAAGAAAGATCCAAACCCACTATCTGCTTCATTGTAGAAAGAGAAAGTTGACTGCTCCCATCAAGGTTTATAGTCTCAGAAACTCTCCATGTCACTAGGAGTCAAGATTAACTTGATAGCAATGGCTTTAGGGCTTTTGGTTGGCTTATGATTTCCTTGAAAAATTAAACAGAAAATCAGAGAAAGTAAGTAACTTGCCCCAATTGCCACAGTGAGTCATTGAACTGGGAATAAATATACCCTGAAGGATTTCAGGTTCTTGGCTGATCCAAATGGTTAATAGCCTCAGCTGCTAACTTAATGGTTGTAGGTTCAATGCCAGCTAGAGGCAATATAGTATTTAAATCGATTCTATGTCAGCCTGGAAGATGCATGAAAGTGTAGGGGTGTGTGTTAATCTGGGTACTTTAGAGAAACAAATCCACAGAAACTCGTGTATAAGAGAGAGATTTATATAAAGGTTAAGTGCGCATCAAGAAAACATCCTAACCCAGTGCTGCCCAAGCCCACAAGTCCAACATTAACCCATTAACCCATATGTCCAACACCAATCCACAAAGTCCTCCTCCATCTCACAAAACAAATGTAATGATCCCAACTGCAGGGGGAAAGCCGAGTCAGTGAATGTGTAAGCACCTCAGCTCTGGCAGGGGTCTCCACACGGGTACTCCAGAATCCAGGGCTGCAATGGGGAAGTCCACATGGCTTCTCTTTGGGGATGTCTTCCAGGAAGTGAGCCTTGCCAACTAAAGCAGGGAACTGGTTAAGGCAGCTGCACCCAGGTCCGACTATCAGAAAGCAAGAGACCTGAGAACTAAAAAGGCGAGGCTCACCAAACCATTTATCCCTCCACCCTTCAATTAACCCCACATGTGTTTATCAGCCAGGTTGGCACAATAAACTAACTACCTCAGGGTGGGATATCAGGTCCCAGGCTGATGAGGCTTGTGGGGTGTGGCCTTCTTGTAAGGAGGGCTCTTCTTCTCTCTCTCCTCCTTCACCTTCCTGTCTACTGAGACTGGTTCACTGACCTTGAGAGTTGCTGGAGCCCTGTCATGTTTCCACCAACCTTAGATCTGTATGCCTTTGCACCCACTGGCCTGTGATCTTCCTGCATTCTGCATCATTGTATGTGGCTACGTGAGTGTGAAGAGGGACTGATGAACTAGTATCAGAATTATGGACTTGAATTGGAGTGGGCTGGGATACTTTCTTAATATATAATTATTTCTTGATATAAAGTTCTTTCTTATATGTATAAGTATAAATGGAAATATGAATATTATATATATATATATATATATATATATATATATATATATGAGTGTCAATGGATTCCTTTCTCTAGTCAACCGGTCCTAACATAGGCATGATGAAAGTAAGGTCTGATGATCCACTGAAACATTAGCTATTAAAAATTCTAGGGGGCATATTTCTATTTTGAAACACACGGGATCACTATGAGGTGACTTGACAGTAACTTACTGGTTTATTTTTAAAGATTGCATTTAAGGTTCACTATTTCAGTCTAATGGAGGCAAGGTGACTTGAATTTGTGAGTGACATGCTTTAATAATATGAGATGGCACAAGGCTGCTTCTTACTTTGTTATGTTGTACACTGGGTTGCTTTAAATTGTACCAGGCTCCACAGCAACAACATGCTTTAATAAACTTTATTTAAAGCTAAAGCCTTTGTCTTTCCCCACATAACTAAATAACTTGAGTTATCTCTAAAAAGATCCTTTACTAAGGGGTCCTTGAAAACCTACAGAAAAGCATTATTTGTCATGATCATGTTATTCTTAGCATGATATTTATAATTAGCATGTGCACTATTTCTGGTTGAAGAAATACTCTTGGATTACCTTATTATCTTTAAAAGATTTTTAGCATTTGTCTTAAACTATTTAAATGAAAATTTCTTTCGTTTTTGATTTGCCTCGCAAACTTCAGGCCAGTCCTTTAAAGGACCCTGGATGAACAGAAGTGTGATCTCATGCAGTTTATCATGTAGAATTTGCAGCCAGCATTGTTTCACTTTTTAAAATTTACAATACATCCCTTTTTGTCTGGGCCTGGCTGCTGGGGTATCTCTAAGATTTAGCCTTTGTCATGAGACAAAGGAATTGGATTCAGTTCTTAAATCTCAGCGTTTTCCTTTGAAGTGACCCTTTAAAACAAGGTAGCAGGCACCTACCTTACATCCAACTGGCATGTCTCATTGAGATTTCATGAGATTAGCAGCCATTGCAAGTTCTTTGTTTGGGAGTTGAAATGCTGAGCAAAGAATTGCAGTGGGCTGAGAGAACAACGCGATTCCCTCTTCCAGTCCCTGGCCCTATTTTGGTCCAAATGACTCAGATACAGTCCGACATCTGTTTCAGCATTCTTGGGTTTTGTTTGCCAGCTCTACTGGAGTCTCAAGCTTATAAGTAATATAAAACCTTAACATTTACAACATAAAGGCACCACAAGAACTTTCAGACAGTTAGCTTTGGTAGGACTTGATTTGGAGGAATTTTATTTTAAAATGTAATATCCTCTTCCTTTCTTTGGCACGATATAATCAGGAGAGCTTGGAATGAACTCTTTAGCTTATGAAAAGTTCCACTCTGTTCACAAAAGCAAGTCTGTCATCCTTGATTGGAAAGTAATAATTCATAAAGCTTAGTGTTATTATCATTTCTCTTCCTAGAGTGATATATATTCTTGAAACCTTTTAAATAAAAAGTTTAAAATTGAATTTGCAACTCCAAAGATTGGTGAGTTCAAATGTTAGTTTCATGCTGAGTAACTGTGAAAACAATTCCCAAGTAGTGAGTCCTGCAATAGAAATAGCGGTTTTATTAAATGTCTTGATGGAGTGCAATGAAAACACACTTCCAATGTCTCTCCTCAGTCTTTCACTCAGCAAAAATAAGATTTTTTTTTGTCCAGTTCTTAGACACATTTTTGTCCAGTTCTTAGACACATTAGTGTTTGCCTTCATTATTCCAGTTAAGGCTCTTGGTAAAGATTTTCAATAAAGTGAGATTTAATTTGATTAGTAGCATACCAATACGATGGAGCTGATGATTGCTCTGCTGTAAGATTTTTGGTCTGAACTTCATCATCATTTTGTAGCATGGAGAGTCTGAAACTAGGATGAAAAATCCCCCAAGGTCTACATGAGTGCCACTGAGGATTGAGTTCTTATGCTATGCCTTCTCATGTTGTAGATCTTCCATGAAGTCCCAGGGGAAACGTCTTTTCCTTGCTAGAGGAGAAGAAACAGCCCTGATGTGGAAGGCTGCTCCTACCCAATAGGAAACCAACATGTTCATTTAAAAAGGTATCTTTCAATTACGAAAATTGGCAAGCATCAAAGGCCACTTGGCAGTTAGACTTTGTGAAAACATTTGCACTGGCGGCTGAAGAGGACCGTCATTTTGCTGGTTTCATGAAAAAAAAAATAGCAAAGAAAAAACATTTTGCTGTTTCACCTCAATTTCCTCTCCCTTTATTCCACAAAAGACAAAAGGTGATTTTTCAGGTTGCCGCATCAGCATTATTTAACATCTTTGAATGGGCTTCATCCGATAACCATCCAGATCCCTCTGGATAAAAATGGCACATTTGTTGTGATTTCCACCCCTTAATCCCAATACTGTCTCTTCCTCCAATGGAAATGATTTTTCCTTATTTCCTTATTTTCCCCCCTATAAGCAGTAAAGTGCTGCTAAAAAAAAAATAGCGAGACTCCAGCATTGACTAAATTTGGGGACTCTTACACACATGAAAATAAATGGTTTTCCTTGGGAAAATTGGCAATGTGGAAATTGACAGCTTAGTTCTTCTTGCCTTGGCACTTAGCTTTGATGCAGGAAGTGAATTTTTATAATATTTTTAAATATGTTGTTGTTGTTAGCCCCAACTGATAACAACCAGAACTGCTGCAAGTGATATTGTTGGCTAATCTTTACAGGAGCTGTTTGCCAAGGCTTTCTACCAAGAGATGGCCTATGTTTATGACCCAGGATTGTGCAGAGGTTAAACACTAGATTGCTAAATGAAAGGTCAGTGGTTCAAACTCACCAACCGCTCCACGGGAGAAGGATATGACAAATTTTGTTTTGTTTTCTAAGATTTCAGCCTTGAAAACCCTGTTGGGAAGTTCTACTCACTCTCTCCTGTAGGACGGTTATGAGCTAGAATCTGCTTGATGACCATGGTTTTTGCTTTTGTTTTTAAATTTCTCTTTCCAATAAAATATCCTGTATGAGATCCTGGGCAAGGCCATACCTCTGAAATAAGTGAGGCTTCTCCCTTCCTGAGAACCAGGTCAAGTGCTGTCTATTGTCACTTAGATTGTCTAGGGTATGAGAGAATAAATGCGTCTCAGACCACCAAGTTAGCAAATAAAGTACATCCTTCAGCCTCTGGAAAAACAGAGATAAAAGGCTTCACAGCAAAAGAGTTCAAGTACCACGTGACCTAAGCAAAATCCTAATAGCGACTCTGTGTCTCGCAACCGCATTTGTGTCAGAATGGCACGGTGCTCCACCGCATTTTTGATGGCTTATTGTTTGAAGTAGATTGCCAGGCCTTTCTTCCAAGGCTAGTGAAGCTCACTTATCCCTGTTGTCATGGATAGTCACAAACATTAACCCTTCACACCACCTAGAGACCCCGTAAGGTAAATTTATCCCGGATAAAAAAAAAAAAAATCTAGCTTTCTTCTGGAGATTGGTGACGCTTAATGTAGTGGTTATGAGTTGGGCTGTGATTCCCATGGTCAGCAGTTCGAAAGAAACCACCAGCAGCTCCGCGGGAGAAAGCCTGGGCTCCCTACTCTTGTCAACAGGTACAGTCTTGGAAAACCACAGAGCATCACGAGGAGTCAGCAGTGACGGGATGGCAGTGAGTTTGGTTTGGTTGTGGAGTTAGGTTAAAAAAAAACAACTGACCTCATTTTCAAACCTTAAATGTACCTGTGGGAGTGTTAACCCATCCTAAGATTCAGAGAAGGCGACCAGCTAGTGAAACACACAGAGAGAATCTTGGCTATTGATTATGAGCAGACCAAGCCATGTCAGGATCTTTGTTCCTTCTGTTTCCAATACCGTTGACATACCCATTGTACCAATCACCTCCCTTGGCGAGTCTACCTTCTGCCATCTTCTGAAAAACGGAAGAATGCCCCCACCCAAGATGTCCCTGTCCTAATCCTCCAAACCTGTGGCTATGTTACCTTACATAATAAACGGGCCTGTGCATGTCATTGCATTAAACATCTGCAGATGGAGAGATCATTAGTATAATCATAAGGATCCTTACAAGAAGGATTCAGGAAGGTGGGAGAGGGGAGAAGAAGACTTTGACCATGGAAATAAATATTGGAGGGATGCAGCCAGCTGGTAAAGAATGCAAGAAGCCTCTAAAAACTAAAAGGGCTAACGAGCAGATACTCTCCTGGAGCCCCCAGAAGCAGCCAGCCCTCCCAATTCTGTTATGTTAGCCTTTTTGGAGTATATTTGGACTCTGACCTCCAGAGCTGTGGGAATAAATGTGTGTTGATTTCAGCCACTAAGTGTGTGGTAATTTGTTATAGCAGAACTTCCTGCTCAGAGTCTATATGTTTTGCCCATGTTTGAGTTTTTCATTATTGTTTTCAGTACCGGTGGCCACAGACTTGCCTATACTCTTAATTACAGCAAACAAATAAATAAATGATATTCTTTAACCAGCCCCAACACCTGAATTTAAGAAACATGTGTCTTATGTAATGCATATCCTTGACGACATGAATAAATGATGCCAGGTTCAGAAAACATTACTTATCATCATTCCACCCT
Source organism: Echinops telfairi (assembly GCF_000313985.2). NCBI lineage: Eukaryota > Metazoa > Chordata > Mammalia > Afrosoricida > Tenrecidae > Echinops > Echinops telfairi. The sequence goes on along the minus strand of NW_022111367.1, from coordinate 6,767,312 downwards.
TCAGATTTATAAAAATGCTATCATCTTCAGGAAGCTGAGAAATGCCATACTTCTGTTTAACACACTTTTCAAATTAATTTGCCCACAGGACATCCCCCCCCCCAACATAACAGATGTGAATATGGCAGAAATTATGTTCTAGGGAGCTTGCTGGAGAAAAATTGCTCTTGGGTGTCTCAGGTCTCACTGGTATACCCTGCCTCTCTCTGGCTTCCTATGGCAAATTCCAGTTGGCCTCTGGATGTGAAAGGAAAGCCAGCTTCCCTCAGCAGGGCTCTGTGAACTCCCTCCCGACCAGATGATGTGGGTGATGCATTTAATTGACTGAGTATGTTCTATATATTAATGGCTATTTACCACTTGGTTTCTTAGGAAATTCGTTTGAAGATTAAGTGGATCTAATGGATTTAATTGTATTTTCTACCCAAATATGCTCGGGTCTTTATTCCTGTATCTGTAAATGTGACCTTGTTTGGGGAAATAAGTGTTGTATTTAATTATCATTACAATTAAGTGAAGCTGTAGGGTACGTTGTACTCTCAATTCCTTCAGAGTGGTGTTTTATTAAGGTAAGACTAGTGATGGAATCCAACGTGACAACAGTGGAACATCAAGGATTACTGAGAGTCACCAGGAGCTTATATGACCTAACCAAAGCCCCAGATGTCATCAGCATGGCTAATACTCTGAATTTGGACTTCTAGCCTCCAGAATTGTCAGCAAACACATTTTTGTGTTGTGAAACCACCCCTGTTGACATATTTTGTTACGGCAGCCCAAGGAGCTGGTTTCAGAGGTCTGCACTTGCAAGGGACTTAAATCCCCAAGTTCAGTGGGTTTTTCAGATAATAGCCTCATTATAGACTATGCAAAAATGCATTCCTATGATCTTAAGGGGGTGGTATTTATGAAAGCCTCCCATTAGACTCAACTTCCCTGGTTCCAGATTCCCAGGAAAAGTTCTCTCTGCACTATGGTGGGCCTGGACCAATCAACACTGCCAAGAGCATAGTTCAGCAATATAATAGTAACATGAGCTAACAATTATGGAATATTTGCTCTGTGCCAAGTAGTGCTCTAAGCACTTTATGTGTATTCCTTTCTTTAAACCACACGACTTTCTATAGAATGCAAACCTCTCACTGACATCACGTTTGTTGCCGCTCATAGTGACTCTAGAGAACAGAGTAGAACTGCCCCTGTGGGTTTTTAAGACTAAAACTCTTTATAGCAATAGAAAACTCCATATTTCTCTTGCAGGCTGACTGGTGGTTTAAAATTGCTGACCATCAGTCTAGCAACCCAACGTATAATCCATTTCGCCACCCGACCTCCTTATAGAGAAGAAAAGAGAAGGGAAAACCAACGGTTTGAGGTCCATGACTTGTACATTGCAGGGACAGATTGCTCCGAAAGCATGGTGAGCACTGGCTCTTTTGTGCTTTCTCATTTGTGGTGAACAGTTTCACAAGGTGTGTACATGTGAAAAGAGGCTTTGATTCTGTCAGAAAGTGCTGTGGATGGGAAAGAGACAGGTTCTCACCATACCTAAAAGCAATGTCTTCAATGTGGAAAAAATGAGTAATTAATCACAAGTAAACCTATGTTTGCCTTGCTTATTAGGTATTCTAACACTGTTAAGTAGCAGCTCTGAGGTTTGAATCCAGACAACTGGGTTTCAGAGTCTACTCGGCACAAGTGGTCAGCAGTTGCAATGTTGGGTAAATCTGTAGTCTCTCTCAATTTCCATTTCCCCATTGTGGAATAAGGATATGAAACTTATCCCTATTTCCCAAATCACCAATTTGTCAACCATATAGCTGTTAGTGTACTTATCTTTTCCACCTAACTGACCTTTTTACAAACATGTTTTGGGGCAATTGTGACTGTCAGCAATATGCTTGATTCATTTTTGCTTGAATTATTTTTTTGTTACTTTGTTTTCCTTATAAAAAGCCATACATATTTATTTTAGAAGCTACAGCTAAATAGAATTAAGAAAAAAATGAATTGCTGATAATTCTATAAGGTAATCATTGCCTACCTTTTTATATATATGATTTCTAATGCCTTTCCCCATTCTATTGAGCCCTGGTGGTGTAGTGGCTATGCATTGAGCTGTGATCCGCATGGTGGGCAGTTGGAAACCCCAATAACTCCTCAGGAGAAAGACTGGGCTTTATACTCCCTTAAAGAGTTACAGCCTAGGAATCCCGCAGTGGGTGGCTCTGAGCCAACATTGACTGGATGGCAGTGAGCTGATTTCCCCCTTCTAATCTACTCTCCTTCCAAATAGTAATATTCTAAAATGGAGTGTTATAAAAGCTGCTTTTTTTCCCCTCAAATGATATATCTTGGGCTAAATATTCTTCTACAATAGAACTTCTTTTTATTTCCATAAATGCATTGCGTACCTCCATTTACTTAACCAATTCCATGTTGTTAGATGTTTAGGCTATCACCTTTTGCCCCCTGGTTGTTAAACAATGTTGCAATGAATGTCCTTGAAACATAATTTTGATTTAGGATTTATAGAATCATTCTTGACACAACATTTTAGGTCCCTGGAAAGCAGCTGCATTGAATTGAAAAATGAAGGGCCTTATCTTCTCTTTGCATTTACTGTGCCAAAGTTCATACATACCATCAGCTGGTTGCTAAGTAAGTGTCTCCTGTCGTCTCTCAAGCAAGATCTGTGAGAGTGTCTGTATTCTCCCTGGTAGGTCACGGTCAGGAAGGCTCATGTGTCCAGCTCCTACTAGACACTGGTGGGGATTAATCGTGACCAAAGAGACATCCCCCACACCCCGTGAGGCCAATATTCTAGAATCAGTGGGAAACATGTGGAGAGGTGCCAAGCTTAGCTTTCCAGAGTCTGCCTTTACTCTTACTCACTAGGGGTTTCTCCTTTCATTTAGAACTGAATGATGATGCCTATCACAGGCCACGGGCTTTTAGCCCATTTACTGAGGAGTGATTGGATAAAGTTCCTAGTAATTATTTTTCCTTATGAGTTCACATGCTGAGAGTTTTCATTCTTGGTAAAAGCTGTATTTTAAAGTCCTTTATTTAGCCATGGAATATTATGCAACTATTCATAAAGATATGACCTGTGTTTTGATGTAGCAAATGTGCATCATAGTATATTACATTTATATTATACCTGTACATTTATTTCTATATGTATGCTTGTTTATGTACAGGACTGTCAATGGGTTCATGAGTGCAATTAATACGGTTACTTCTAGCAGTTACTAACATTGTTATCTGGAATTTCACAGAGAGCAGAGGTCCCTTGCATGGTGATGAAAAGAATCAAGGTAGCACTGATGTTCTGGACAGACGAATGGTGGCCTAAGGGGTGATGAGGTGAGCTAACTGCACGGTCAGCCACAGGAGAAAGATGAGGCGGTCTGTTCTCAGAAATATTTAGTCCTAGAAACCTACAGGGGCAATTCTTTTCTGCCCTATAGTTGGAGCAGACTCAGGTGCCCTAAGTTTGTACCATTAGTGATAATGATATAGATATAAATTCAAGCGCGAATTAACCTCTTTTAAATTTGGGACTTACCTATGCCTCCAGCATTTGGAGCATCTCCTTTGTATAATGTGCATGGATTAAACACAGAGACTATAATGCACATGGTGTCACTATTCCCCAAGTTTTCTCATAGCTATGTATCCCTTAGGGTATCTGAGGCATGCGTTCACCCATTAATTCATCTAGTCATTCCTCCAACAGACGGTTATTGGATACTTTCTATATGCCCTGCAGTACATACAATAATTTGAATTGTAAGCCAGAAAAAAGACCCTACCCGTAATCAATGTATTTCTAAGCAAGGGTTGTGTTTTCACAGATAGTTGGTGCTGAACTAAGTCACCAGTCATGGGTATTACTAGTTTAAAAGAGGAGAAAGGGATGAAAAGAGATCAGATAGAATCCAAACCCCTAAGGCTGTATTGCACAATCCATGTGAAGCTCAAGGTTCTCAACATGAATCATAATAGACTGTTAATTGAGATCTCTGATATTTCACACTCACTCTACCAGCTTCGAATGAGGTGTTCTTTCTTTCCTGCTAGCCAGAGAATTCGAAATGGTGTCTGCGGCCAGTTTGATGTTTGCTGTCCTCCTTTTTCATTGCTTGTTCATTATCGTAAGAGACCAACATCACCCTCGTGTTGCTGTTAGGGGCCATTGAGCCGGTGCTGACTCATAGTGACCTTTCTACAACAGAGGAAACACCACCTGATTGAGCACCAACTTCAAAACTGTTTGAGCCCATTGTTCATCCACTGTGTAAATCCGTGTCTTGAGGGCATTGCTCTTTTTCGCTGCCCCTCTACTTTCCCAAGCATGATGTCTTTCTCCAGGGACTGGTCTCTCCTGATAACATGTCCAAAGTATGTGAGATGACGTCTCACCATTTCTGCCTCTGGGAGTATTCTGGCTACATTGACCTTCAATGTTCTTCAATAACTGATTTTTCTTCTTCCTTATTCAATGTACAACTGTCACATGCATATGAAACAACTGAAAATGCCATGGCAAACCTTAGTCCTCAAAGTAACATCCTTGCTTTAAAACACTTCAAAGAGATCTCGTATAGCACTTTTACCTCATGTAAAGCATCATTTGATCTCTTTAACTGCTGTTTCCTTGAGCACTGATTGTGAATCCAAACAACCCTTACCAACTTCACCATTGTAACGATTTTTGGGGTTTCTTTCCACATTGAAGGCCACAGGCTTTGATCTTCATCAGCAAGGGCTTCAAGCCCTCCTCACTTTCAGCAAGCAAGGTGTGCCATCTTCAGATCCCATTACTACGCCTTCCTCCAATCCTATTGCTAGGTTCTTCTTCATATAAGCCAGCCTTTCTGATGATTTGCCCAGCCTACAGGTTAATAAGTATGATAAGAGGATACAATTCTGGTGCACACCTTCCCTGAGTTTAAACCACACATTTTCCCTTGTTCTGTTCACTGCCTCTTGATCCAGGTACAGGTTCTACACGAGCACAATGAAGTGTTTGGGCATCCCCATCCTTCTCAAGGCTATCCATAGTTTGTTATGATTCACACAGTGCAATGCCTTGGCATAGTCAATGAAACATAATTAAACATTTTCCCGATATTCTCTGCTTTCAATTTATGTCTATCTGACAACATGAGTGACATCCCTTATTCCATGTCCTCTTCTGAATCTGGCCTGAACCTCTCATAGCTCTCTGTCATTGTACTGCTGAAACTGCTGTTGGATGATCTTCAGCATAATTTTACTTGCATGCGATATCAGTGATATTATTCTATAATTTGAGCATTCTGTTGGGCCACCTTTTCTTGGAATGGGTAAAAATAAAGATCTCTTTCAGCCAGTTGGCTAAGTAGCTATCTTCTGAATTTCCTGGCATTGATGAATGCGTGCTTCCAGTGCTTCATGAGCTTGTTGAAACAGTTCAGTTGGTATTCCATCGATTTCTAGAGCCTTGTTTTTGGTTATTGCTTTCAGTGCAGTTTGGACTTTTTCCTTAGGCACCATTGGTTCTTATTCATACGCTATCTCTTGAAATGATTGCATGCCGACTAGTTCTTTTTGGTAGAGTGACAATATATTTTTTCCATCTTCTTTGGATGATTCCTTCATCATTCCATAAGTAGTCTCCTTCAATATTGCAATTTTAGGCTTGAATATACCCTGGTCTTGTCGTAGCAATACATTGAGCTACTAACTGCAAGGTCAGCAGTTTGAAACCACCAGGGAGGGCTTTCTACTCTCATGAAGAGTTAGACTCTCAGAAACTCAGATGGGCAGTTCCTCCCTGTCCTTTAGGGTCACTATGAGCCAGCATGGACTCAATGGCAGTGAGTTTACGTTTTCAACTGTATTCTTCTTGTTTGGTATTCTAACTCGAGGTTTTTGCACATTTCATTATAATATTTTACTTTGTCTTCTTCAGCTGGCCCTTGAAATTTTCTGTTCAGGTCTTTGACTTCATCATTTCTTTCAGTTGCCTTGCCTACTCTAAAATTAACAGTAAGTTCCAGAGTCCCTCTGACTTCCATGTTGATCTTTTTTTCTCTTTACTGTCCTTGTAAGGACCTTTTATTTTCTTCAGGTATGATGTGCTTGATGTAATCCCAATTCTTTAGGTCTTCTGTCATTCATGTTTAATGAAACAAAGCTGTTCTTGAGATATTCTCAAAATTCAGGTGGGATATATTCAAGGTTGCATTTTGGCCCTCATGGCTTATTTTAATTTTTAATTTCAACCTAAACTTGCATATGACCAACTGATGCTCTATTCCACAGTAATCCCTAGCCTTGTTTTGGCTACTGGTATTGAGCTTCTCCATTATCTCTTGTCACAGGTGTAGTCAATTGGATTTCTGTGTATTCCATCTGTGGAAGTCCCATTTGTGTTGTCGAAAAATGGTACTTGCTATGAACAAGTCATTGGCCTTGCAAAATTCTATCATGCGATCTCCAACTTCATTTCTATCACAAAGGCCATGTTTTCCAACTACCTTTCATTCCTCTTTGTTTCCAACTTTTGTATTCTAATCACCAATCATCAGTGTATCTTGCTTGCATATTTGATCAATTTTAGACCAAAATCACTGGTAGACTTCTGCTTCTTCATCACTTGCTTTTGTGGTTGGTGCATAACTTGAAATAATAACTGTATTATTTGGATTGCCTTCAAGGTCGGTAGACATTATTCTATCACAGACAGAATTAAACTTCAAGATAGATCTTGAAATGTCCATTTTGACAAAGAGTGCAATGCCATTCCCCTTGATTTGGACATTTCTGGCATAGTAAACCATATGCTTTTCTGATTCAAAATGGCAAATGATGGTCCATTTCAGCTCCCTATACCTAGAATATCAATCATTATGCATTCCATTTCATTTTTAATGACACCAATGTCCCTATATCCATAATTTATACATTCTACATTCCAATTATTAATGTTTGCAGCTGTTTCTTCTCATTTTGAATTGGGTCCCCTCAGCAATTGAAGGTCCTGGAGGCCTACTTCCCTAGGCTTTACTGTATCCCAGTCATTGTGCTCGACTACTTTGGGAAGGCAGATCTTCCTAGGTCATATTTTGTGTGCTTTCTGATCTGAAGGGCTTATCTTCTGACACTGTCTCTGACAATGTTCTGCTTCTATTAATTTTATTTTCAGTAACTGACAATGTTTTGACACCATCCATATGTTTTTCAGTGGCTAATTCGTCTGAAGTGGATAGCCTATTCCTTCTTCATCTGTTCTTAGGCTTGAAGCTCTGCTGAAAACTGTTCAATTTGGTTGACCCTGCTGGTTTTTGAAATATCAGTGACATAGCTTTTAGCATCACACCAACACACAGGCCACCACAGTATGACAAACTGACAGATAAATGATAGATCGCTCTTAGATGTGGGCCTTTCAGTGCTAAAGCAAGGAGCGTCCCAGTCACTGTCGGCACAAGGGAAGGTGTGAAGGAAGGGGAAAGTGGTATCTGTGAGATATTCCAGGTCTCCCCATATTCTAGTAATTTCAGAAGCATGGCACGTTGATGTCCTTCACAATAGCAAACTAGGATGTTCTTTGTACCTGGCTTTCCATATTTCCCTTTCTTACCTTCACATCCAGCCAGGAATAAGAGCTGGGATATAAATGTCCACTGTACTATTAGTGTGCAAATTATTTAGTGTAGAAAACAGACAAATTCATTTACTTAGGTTTGATCTTTCCCATTTACCTGCTGAATCTTCCCACTATTTCTACACACATTTCAAAGTTCTGTCCTCCATCTACTTCAATTATTTTGTTTGTGTGTATTGTGTGTTTTTCACTTTCTACCTTCCATGATTAATCGTTTGTACTTCTATCTATTCTTCTCTTTCTTCAATCCCATTACACTTGAAAACAGTTACTTCTTGTTTTCTCTCTTCTACAGCATCAAATGCAGTAGCTGAGACAATTGGTATTTAATGCATATATGTGTTCAATTGCCATCAACTGGTGGAGTCCTTAATTAATGGCTTGTATTGTCTATATCCAGTCATCCTCTGTCAAGGATGAGCTCTTAGTTTACTTGCAGCAAATGCCCAGTCTCCTTCGGTGATAGGCATTGAGCAAGAAGAAAAGAGATAAACCTTTCAGAGGGATGGATGGTTGCTTTCTCCTTGAAGACAGGGAAACTCGGGATTTTAAGAAATAGTGTCATTTGTTAGTAAAAAGTATTTTGCTTATGACTTAGGTGTTGTAACACCCTTGCCAGAAGTAATTCAGGAACATTCATTGCCAGCAGCTGGAGGTTTCTCACACTACTGAGTCATTTCCAACTCCTAATGACCCTATAGAATAGGGCAGAACTGCCTCTGTGGATTTCCAAGACTGTAACTCCTTACAGGAGTAAAAAGACATCTTTCTTCCAAGAAACAGCTGGTGACTTCAAACTGCTGACATTGCAGTTAGCTGCCCAGAGTGTAACCATTTTGTCACCAGGGCTTTATTATAGCTGTGAGTTTAGACTGACTGTAAATGTGGCTTGAGAAGAAATTTTTCAAAGGGCAAAGGGATACTTTCTGACTTTTATAGCCAAAAGATCAGGGGAAGCCAGTCTTAGTACCTGTCAGGGCAGTTCGGGAAACAGATATGAATAAATTATGTTACACTTCAATGTTTTAACTTGGCTCAGACGGTTTTTAATGGATTCCCTTTTAAAAATGGCAATGACTAAAGTTTTTTGAGTGTTCCTGCATTGCATGAAAGGTCTTCTACTGTATTGTAATGTAATGTATTGTGTTATCTGAAAGGTCTTATGCAGAGCAATAAGTCTACCATTTATGGGGTAGTTCAATGTATTGAAATCTCTTCATGATTTAAAGGGTTAATGTGCTCCACTGGAGGTTCAAGTACACCCAGAGCTGTCTTGGACAAAAGCCCTGGAAATCTACTTCTAAAAGTCAATTGTGGAAAACCATATCAAGTACAGTTTTATTTCAACACACATGGAACCACTATAGGTCAGAATGGATTCAATGTAAATTAGTAACTGGTCCAAAGTGCCAGGTTCTCTTTGCACGTGTTAGTACATTGGACATGTGTTTGTCCTCTGGATGTGGTAGTTCTCACAGTAATGTTGGAGTCATTACAACAAGAAGGGGGATGTAAGGGACAAGGCTATCAGTGTCTTGCTCATTAACAAGCTATGGCTAAAATAGAGCTAGTGGACATAATATGACAATGATCTAAAAAAGAAAAGCGTGCTTCCAACAGTTAGTGACTCCAAAGTTGTCATACAAGTGTCCAAGAATATTCTTATATTAGTTTTCAGAAGATCTTGATGGATGGCGCTCTCTCCTCCCTGCCAGAACTGAAAATAAATCTTATGAGAGTCGTTATGGACCCCAGGAGAGGTACATGTAAACTTTCCTTGGTTAACAAATCCCAGCTTGAAAAGGGTCTTAATGATGCTTAGTAATGAATGTTTGGAAGCTTATTTTTTAAAATAGAAACGATCAGACTCAGAGGGCCCCAGCCATGTCCATGTTGAAGGTTGCTGGATTTTTGCTTCCCTCCAAGATGCATTGGCAGTTGGGAATGTACCTGGGCTGAGTTTCAGCAAAGCCATTGGTGATGGAAAGGTCCGGAGATGTCAGCTCAGCATGACTTAGCCTGTGCAAATGGATGGAATTTTGTACCGAAATCAGTCTTCCACCCAAATGTGCTGCTGGACTTTGTTTGTGCTTGGCAAAACAGGGCTTCCTGTTTTTCAGAAAACAGACTTAAAGAGGCGTAGACAAGAGGCTCAAGAGCTTTCTTGCACACCATTCAGTTCTTCCAAAACAACATTTTAATTATTTAAGTGCAAGTGAATCAGAAACATCTGAATTACATTTTCCTGGGGGCGGGGTGGGGACAAAAATGGTAGACTTTTGAAACCCAAGAGTGAAAGTGCTGGCTTAACAAAAAACAATTTAGATTTTGTGGTAACCCCAGAGTGTTTGAAAAAGCAATTTACATATTGGATGAGCTCAAAATAGCTCTGTGTTAGGCCTCATTCCCAGTGTAAAATAAGTATGGACATTGAAACGGGGGCTATATTAGTACCATTTAATAAGGTCTCAGATTTGGTAAGAAAAGTTTGAAAAGGCCTGGCCTTATTCTTTACATGATACATTTTCTATACCATTAGGAATCTTTTAAAAGAATATTCAAATAGTGAAAACATTTTATGAAATAAAGTTTTCATGGTAACAAGTAGAATAGCTAGTCAAACAATTTGATAGCATTGTGTGTGTGTGTGTGTGTGTGTGTAATTACTTTCAAATGAGTCTGTTCTGTACAAAGAGAAAGTATTCTGGGAGGAGTCCAAGAGAATGTAGGTTGTCAGAGAGCACTCTGGGATTACAATGAAGCTTTATAATGAGGGAGTCATTAAAGGATTTTGAAGGAATTAGATTTACATATGTCACAGTAGCTCATACCAAGCTGAGTTCGTAAGTGCTTGTTATTTGTATTGCCTCTACATCTTTCTTAGAAGGCTACTATTTGATCACAGTAAATGTTTTCTGGTTGATGTGCATAAATCCAATCCTCAGAGTGACCTGGGTTTCTGGTAACATTCAAATAGAAACCAAAATCAGGAAAGGAACAGTAAAAGACAGTCACTGGTCAATAGAAACCATTGATTAAAACTTGGTATGCTCTGATGATATAGTGGAATATGTGTTGGCCTGCTAACTGCAAGGTCAACAGTTCAAACCCACCAGTGGCTCTAAGGGAGAAATATGAGTCTGTTTGTTCCCAGAAAGATTTAAGTCCTGAGCAATTCAAAGGCACAATTTCATTAGGTCCTTTAGAGTCACCCTGAACCCAAACAAACACAATGGCAGTGGACTTGACTTTAGGAGTTTATGGTGATCCACTTACTTTAAGTAATATGATGGATAATTTAATGGTGATTACTTTAATGGAGTGAGCTGAAATGGACTGGTAACGTCAATTTTGAACCAGAAAATCATATAGTATACTATACTGGGAATATCACACTCAAGAGGAATGAGGTTGCCATCTTTATCAAAAAGGATATTTCAAAATCAATCTTGGAGTACAATGCTATCTATGATATGATTATATCTATCCACTTTCAAGGACATTGAATCACTTCAAATATTACCCAAATTTATACACCAACCACAAAAGAAATTTTAGAATTCTACCAATGTCTACAGTCTGACATGGATTAAGCATGCTATCACGATACATTTGTAATTATTGGTGTTTGGAATGCAAAAATTGAAACCAAGGAGGAAGGAACAGTGATTGGAAAATGTGATCTCGGTGATAAAAAGGCATCTGGAGATCACATGATAGGATTTTGCAAAGACCAATGACTTGTTCATAGCAAGTGCCTTTTTTTCCCCAACAACACAAATGGCGACTATAAACATGGACTTCTCTGGGTGCAATACACAGAAAGCAAATTGACTATATCTGTGAGAAGAGATGAGATGATAGAAAAGCTCAGTATGAGCATCTAAAACCAGGCTCGGGGCCAGCAGTGGAACAGACCATCAATTGATCATCTGTAAATTTGGGATACAGCTGCTAAAAAAATGAAAACAAGTCTATGAGAGCCTAAATATGACCTTGAGTCTGCCCCAACTGAATTTTAAGAACCTCTCAAGAACAGAATTGGTGCATTGAACACGAATGACAGAAGACCTGATGAGTTGTGGGATGATATCAAGAACATCATCCATGAAGAAAGCAAAAGATTATTAAAATGTCAGGAAAGAGAAAAGATCAACATGGATGTTAGTGTTCAAACACCTTTGTTTGTGTAAATAATGTCCAGTTAATCTGTACAAGTCAAAAATCCATGTATTATGGTCTGAAGTTGGCCTATACGAGTATAATTTCCTCTTCTCAACAGTGTTTTAAATTCTATACATCAGTTGACGTCCATCTTGACTGAACCTGAATTTCCTATAGGCTTAAATAATTCTCACTCATTTCAAGACAGGATTTCTTCTTTGATTTTTTCATAACAGTTTTATTGGCACTTAATCCACATATCACACGATTCAATCATTCCATCCTATCAAGAAGAGCTGTACAATAATGATCACAATTTTAGAACACATTCTCTCCCCCCACCCCCGCCCATGGTTAAATCATTTTTTAAATGAGTTGTGTAATCACCATCAGTCCTAGTGTTCCCTCCCCGCTCCCACATACATTGTTTGCTCCCCCGCCTCCTCCCCTTCCTTATCTCCCACGCCCCACCCACCCTCCCTTATAAATCCTTGTTTCAGTTCTCATCTCTATGTATCTACTCCTTCTCTGCTTCACAAAGTGGAAAAGCAAGCAAAAATAATAAAAAAACAGAAACAAAATAAGTGGTAAGGATAAAATAATAATAATACAAAGATAAAAATACAATAGTAAGTAAAAAAGAAAAGACCCCTGTGAATATTTAAAAGGCCAGGAAAGAAATTTTTGTCATGGAACTGGCAGGAAATTCTTGCACCTAGAAGAATTTCAGGTTGGGCCAAGAGGGAGGCCAACTGACCAAGCATCAAGTCCATCCAGTAGAATCATGATTACAGTGATCCCTATCTGAAAATAAAGTTGTTTGAGACCCTTGCCTATGGCTTGTGGGGATCTGCTAGCAACTTAACATGACTAGATACTCTGCAGATGGGTTTTGGCCCCTCACTGTCCCCCATAGCCTTCTACAAATTGAGTGTTCTTTTTTTTTTTTTTTTACTTTCTTCTTTTTTTTAATTGGGTGTTCTTAATTTAGGTTCTGATACTTTCCCCTTTGTCGTATTTGAATTTTGCCTTTGGTTCACACAAGCCGGTGTGCTTCATCCACGTGGACTTAACTGACTCCTTGCTTTGATGACCACTTGTTTCAATACAAGCCTTTAAGACCCAGACACTATTCTAATGGATAACAAGGCACTATCTGCTTTCTTCACTACGCTTTGCGTGGCACCTTATCTTGAGTGATCATTTCAGGAAGGTAGTGAGCAGGGCCATGTTATCAGAACTAACTGCTCTTGAATGGGTACTAGAGTTCAGTGGGGGCCCAGAATCCATCTGCTTGTCCCTGGGATATGCATGACTCAGGTTTACTTTGGCAGTTGTATTATGATAAATTCAAAACCCCGTGAGACCAACTACCCCAACAACAGCAGCAAGCGAACTAGCAGGCAGCAAAACACAAACAAATAAACAAACAAAAACAAGTAAACTAATGGCCAGCAAACAAAAACCTATAGCATCAGAAAAGTAAAACATTGTCAATCATCCTCCTGGGGTATAAGGTGACTGCACTTGTAACATCATCAATTTTCCCAGTGACACATCACTCTGAACATGACAGGTAGGTATGAGGAGTCTATGCACTGTGAGCCGCAATCCAAGAGTTGTTGCTCCACATGGTTCAATCTCCTATTCGATTGGGCTCTGTTTACCCTAAGCATGGGGGGTGATGCGCTTCCTGGATCAGTTCTTCCAAGTTCAAATCCCTACCCAACAGATCAAAAGCTGTCATGTTGCTGTAATGGGGGCACCGAAGTACTAAATATATGGCGATTCTGGGTCCCTTTCCACTGGACAACAACCAAACAAAGGGTTCCCCCCAAGGTCCGATGACTACCACTTCCACAGGTCCGGGGCGGCCACTCTCTGCTTCCTTATCCATCTGAGTACCCCAGTCCTCAGTCCACGGTGCAGGCACCTTTGAAGCAGGGATAGGTTCTTTCCGTGGGGCCTCAAGGTTAAATCTGTCTGGTATAGCATCTGGGTGTAGCCCCTTGCTGCCCTCAATGTCAGTATCCAAGGTCATCCTGGTGTTTAGTCCATGCCTGTTTCACTGAGGGTTGGGTAGACACGTATTCATAGTGTCAACCCAGGAACATAAAATCTGGCCCATTGCTCTCCCAGGTTTCCTGTTTCCCATTGTTTATCATCCCAATGTGTGGGTGCTTTTCTCCAATCACCCACCATACTCAGCAACAGAGCAATCAGGGTCTCCTCCAAGAGGTCGATGCTCCTCTGGCTTGGACTTGATTTTCCTACAGGGTTCGTCTTCCCTTCCTGTGTGTGTGGTCCATTGATTTGTCCCAGCCTTGTCTCGACGTTGTATTGCCTCAAGTGGATTGTCTCCTCCCATCTCCCCACTCTTGGAGGAGTCACCCCAAACAATGTGAGCACTCTTCCTTCAAGATGGCTCTTGTGAGGTAAAAGGGAAGTGATGTATGTTTCATGGCCAGTAGGTAGCCTTCTCCACTTTTGTTCAAGAATTGGTCTCTAAGATTTGCTTAAGTGGTGTTTCTCCTTAGAGTTGTGGACTCATGCAATACTTGTCCTTTTGTGACTGACTTACTTCACTCAGCATAATGGTTTACAGGTCCTTCCATGTCCTGTAGTGTGGTAGTTACATCATCTGGTGTCAATTTGAGATTATTATGATTGAAGGGGTGGAGTTTAGCCTGTCAAACAGGTCACAACTGGATGACCTCATTTGGAGGTGCTATGGAGATAAATAGGTCCCTGGAGTTTAGACACACTCTCTGCTACATGTTCCTGTTCACAAGCACATGGAGCTGTGCTGATGGAGCCAGAGCCCTGGAGCTAGAGGAGCCACGTGGAGACCCACGCCAGTGCTGAAATGCTTCCACTGCCACTGGATCCATAAGACTTTCCACCTCTTGACTTGTAATTTTCCTCCATTCGGTGTCATTGCATGTGTTACATGAGTCAGAGGAGGAATTTATAGACTGGTATCGAACATAAGCATTAATATCGGACTTATGGACTTGAACTGGATTGGACTGGGATGCTTTCTTAATATACAACTAATCTTTGATATAAAGTTCTCTATTTCACATATGTAAGTGTCTTTGGATTTGTTTCTCTAGCCAACCCGACTAACACATGCTTTCACCACTGTTTCTTAGGGATACATAGTATTCCATTGTGTATATATTTCTTTATTCATTCTCTGTCCATTTGGACTGCTTCCAGTTTCTTCCTATTATGTGCTGCTATGAACATGAGAGAGTATACCTCCACTTGTGCTGTGTCTCTAATTTCTTTAGGGTTTATGCCCAATAGTGGTATTGCTGGGTCAGATGGGATTTCAATTCCCAGTTGCTTTAAGTATCACCATAGTGTTTTCCACAGTGGCTGTACATATTTACAGATCCATCAACTGTGGATAGGAGTTGGAATCCCTCCACATCAGCTCCAGCATTTGCTGTTTTCTGGAGTTTTTTAGTTGGTTTTGGGCTAGCATTGTGGGTGTAAAGTGGTATCTTATTGTAGTTTTAATTTGCATCTCTCTGATAGCTAGTGGTTGTGAGCATTTTTTCACGTGTTTGTTAGTCATTTAATACTTCCATTTTGACGAATGTCTGTTCATATCTTTGTCCATTTCTTAATTGGGTCTTCTGTTATTTCCTTTTTGAGCTGTTGTAGAGTTCTGTATATTTTGGTAATTAGCTCTTTTTGCTTTATATCTATGTGTTGTGTTTGTGTATGTACTGTGTTTAATTTCTTTATTCTTTCTGTGTCATTTCTTTGCTTTGGATGTTGTTCTGTGTGTATTGGTTTTTGTGATAAATTGTCTTGTATGTTGGGTTCAGTTTGTGTGTTGTTGCTGTTGTTTATTTATTTATTTCGGGTCATAGTACTCCACTGAGTATTTTTTGTAGCAGTGGGCTTGCTTTTGTGAATTCTTTTATTCTCTCCCTGTTGTGGAATACTTTTACTTCACTATCGTATTTGATGGATAATTTTGCTGGATGAGGATTCTAGGTTGACATTGTTTCCCCTCTAGTACTCTGTATATGACACTCTATTGTCTTCTTGTCTGCATTGTTTCTGCTGAAAAATCTGAAGTTATTCTCATTGGTGCCCTTTTCTATGTAATTGATCTTTTTTCTCTAGCTGATTTTAGAGTTTTTTACTTCTCATTGATGCTAAAGATCTTGACCACAATATGCTTGGGAGTTTTCTTTAGGGGATCTCTCCTAGCTGGGATTCTTTAAGCTTCCTGAATAATTATCTTTTCTGCCTTTAGACATTGAGGAAAGTTCTCTAGAAGGAGCTCTGTGTATTTCCTTTTCATTGTGCCCCACCTTGTTCTCAAGCCTTTCTTGGTGTCTTTTGCATTCCTCATTTGTTCTCCTTTTAGGTTGGAATCTATAGATTTGTCTTCCCACTGACTAATTTGGGTTTGCATCTCAATTCTGATTCTCTGTTCTTTTATAGCCTCATGTTGTTCCTTTATAGTGTTGTTTAATTCTGCTATTATTTATTTATTGTAAATCCAAGTACCTTTTATGAGGGAAAGGGAAGTTTCAGGTATTACAGTCTCAAGATAAATCTATTTAATGTTTAATATTTTTGTGTGTTTCTGTTTGGAGTTTCTCTAGTGAGGTTACTAGCTTTTCTATTGTTTCAGTTTTCCTCTGACTCTTCCTTCGACTGTTGCATAAGTGCAATCATTCTTCTTTTGCATTATTTTTCTGATCAATCCATAGCCTGTTCAATTTCAGGCATTACATCTAAGTCTGGTTGGTATTCGATGAATTGTTTCTGTTTCTCTTGTTGTGTGTGCACCAAGATCTTCTATTGTTTCCTTGACATCTTGGAGTTGCTATTAGGGAAGTTAGGTAAGTGGTGTTATTTGGGGGTGGTTAACTCTGTTATGTGCTGCAGTAGAGGAGTGCAAGACAAAAGGATCTAGGGGTAGTGCTAGATTAGGTGTTAGGGCAGCAATACAATAGTGGGGGAGGAAGTGTTAAGGGAGGGATATCGAAAGCAGGAGTAGGTAAAAAGTGGGGAGGGATCAGGTAGTGTCATTTGGTAGGTTCAAGGAAGGGAGATTGGGCCCCAAATGCCTGATATGTAATGATGGAGGAATGGGTACTAGTATCTGATAGACAAAAAAATGTTTTAAAGAGGTAGTAATAGTGTCAGCTTTTGGTTTTACGAGGATGCGAAGGTAAGAAACGGTTTGATTAAAAGAAAAGTGTAACTGAAAGGTTAGTAGTGTCATGGGGTAAAACTTTAGATATTTAGATTAAATAAAGGAAAATTAAAGGAAAGGGCAAGTAAAGAAAGTTTTAAAAATGGTAATAGGAAAAATAATTCTAGAGTAAGATGCAGTGAATGGATGTTTGTTCATGCTCTAAGCTTTTCCCAGGAGCTTAGTCTCTGTTGTGGGTGCTAACTTCTGGGTGGATGGTGTGTTAGGGGACTAGAAAATAAACAAATTCAATTGGGAGCAAAAAAAGTAAAGATATACAGTGAACCCTCGTTTATCACGGTTAATCGGTTCTAGATCCTACCGTGATAAATGAAATTCCGCGAAGTAGGATTCCTTATTTGTAAATCAAATATTTTCGTAGTTAGAGCATAGAGGACATGAAAAACACCCTTTAGTCACAATTACACTCGTATTACCCAATTTATTAAACGAAAAAGGGAAAATACAGTAAAACATTTTGGACGTTACAATTATCATTTATTATTTATTATATTATTTATGGCATCTAGTTTACAGTATTACATATTTCACATACAGTATTATTATACATAGTTCTTACAAATACTGTAATCAATGGCGTGCAACCTCCACGATTTTCTTGCCATCTTTGATCATATCCAAAAGTTTTACCTTTTCCTGGATGGTGAGCATCTTCCTCTGGCGCTTATTTTTATTGACAGAGGCTTAGAAGAAGCAGCTCGTTTAGGAGCCATCATAGGGCTTAGATAAAATTTCTTTAAAATTGCAAACAATTACAGTACACTGTACAAAAGCAAAAATGCATCTGATATGTAGCTCCGATACCTAGCGATGCAGACAGAAGCGTGTACAGTATGAGCCAATCAGTGGCAGTAATGACAGAGCATGCACTGTTACGCAAAAACCGCGATAGAGTGAAGCCGCAGAAGTCGAAGTGTGAAGTGGCGAGGGTTCACTGTATATATAAAACTTTACATAAGTAATATAAAAAGTAATAAAGTTTTAAAAAGTAAATATATATTTATAAAATTATATACATATAAGTTTATATACATAAACTTTATATACATATATATAAAATTTTATATGTATAACTTTACTTTTTTCTTCCCAATTGAAATATATATGTGTATATATATATATATTTCCCCCCTGTCCTTATGTATATCCCCATATGGCTCGGTAGGCTGTGTTGTCCCCACTATTGGGGACCCCTGGCTGTGGGGTATACACTGGGGCCTACTGGGCTGGACTGAGAGCCAAAACAATGTTTTTTTTATTCACCCCAGTCCTGGTTGGTCCGTTAGAATTATGACCCTGTTGCTCTGCAGCACCACCCCCAACCCAGTAGCTAGCTCCTCAATTCACAGACCCAGGAGTCTGCCCTGAGGTGGCCAAGTACCTAAGTGAGATGACCAAGGGGATTCAAATTGGTTGATGTTGCTGCTTTCTAATTTTAGTAAATGTGTGTCCACTTATCTTTATGTTGAAAATCCTGTGGTCTGGAAGTGATATCCCTTGCGGTGAATCTTTGGGCTGTTCTCTGTGGCGTCCCTGCTGTGCATGATATCTTGACAGGATGCCTCCAACCCTTAACTCCAAATCTGGAGACAACTCCTGCCAGCCTCCCTTCTGCCCCTCTATCTCTTCTCTGACTTTAAAAATATTGTTGGTGGTCTTTTCTTTCTTCTGCTTTATTTTTATCTTTATTATGATCATGTTTCTTTTTCTTTCTATTTGTTTTTTATTGTTTCTGTTACAGTTCCCAAGCTTATGAAGCACAGAAGGTGTAGATACATAGAGACAATAACTGATGGAATGGTTTATTGGAGCCAGGGATAGGGGGTAAGCAGAATTGGGGAGCAAACAATGAATTTGGGATTGGGAAGGGAACATTAGAACTGATTGTGATGATGTGCATATAACTCTTTCTTAAAGTGACAACTATAGAAATATATGATATGTGAATTTTATATCAAGAAAACTACTTTAAAAAAAGTATGATCACTGAAGACAAAGCAGGTACATAAGCAAATGTGGTGAAGAAAGCTAATGGTGCCTGATTATCAAAAAATATAGCATCTGGGGTCTTAAAGGTTTGAAGATAAACAAGCTAAGAAGCAACAAAGCCCATATGGAAGAAGCACACTAGCCTGTGTGATCATGAAGTGTCAATAGGATCAGGTATTAGGCATCAAAGAACAAAAAATCATATCATTGTGAACGAGGGGGGGTGCATAATGGAGACCCAAAGCCCATCTGTAGACAACTGGAAATCCCTTTACAGAAGGGTCGTGGGGAGGAGATGAGCCAGTCAGGGTGCAGTATAGCACCAATGAAACATACAACTTTCCTCTAGTTCTGTAATGCTTCCCCCCACCATCATGATCCCAATTTTACCTTACAAATCCGCTAGATCAGAAGATGTATAGTGGTACAGATCAGAGCTGGAAACACAGTGAATCCAGGACTGATAAACCCCTCATGACCAATAATGAGAGTAGAGATACCAGAAGGGTGGAGGGAAGGTGGGGTAGAAAGGGAGAACTAATCACAATGATCCACACATAAGCCCCTCCCTGGGGATGGACAACAGAAAAGTGGGTGAAGGGATCATTGGACAGGGTAGGTCATGAAAAAATAATACCAATTTATAAATTATCAAGGGTGAAGGAGGTTGGATGGGGGAGGGAGAGGAAAAATAAGGAGCTGATACCAAGATTCAAGTAGAAAGAAAATGTTTTGAGAATGATGATGGCAACAAATGTACAAATGTGCTTGACACAATGGATGGATGGAAGGATTGTGATAAGAGTTGTAGGAGCCCCCAATAAAGTGATTTTTTAAAAAGTGTAAAAGAAACCAAAGCTGACCAATGACTGCGATGGTGAAGGAGGAAGGGTTTTTGTTTAGGGGGCATTGAGCTTATGGTAATGGTGGTGGAATAATTTGGAAAAGGGTATCAATAATGGTTGCACAATAGGAAGAGTATAATCAATGGCACTGAATTATTCATATAGAAGCTGTTGAATTGGAGAATGTTTTGTTGTGTATATTTATGCCACAATTTTAAAAAATTACACTAATAACAATGAGTACAAGAGAAAATAAAATGCTCTAAAATTGATTGTGGGAATGATTGTACAACTCTTCTTATACATTTCTTCTTGATATGATTGCACTATTGAATTGTATATGTGGGTGAAGTACCAATAAAACTGTTTAAAAATACATAAATAAATTCTATAGGATTGGCTAAATCAATGACTCTATCAATAGAATTACCTCATGCTGTATGGGGATGAATTATAATGTCCTCTCATAAAAATGATAATAATGTCTTTAACATGAACCAGAGACATATATGAACTATGGATATATGAATGGATTTTGGACTCACACTTAACCCTAACCCCAGTCTAAGAACATTCATTCTTGGTCTTGACATGGTCTTGCTTGATGCTCACTGTCATAAAGCGTTCATTGAAAATGTGGGTGCCTAGCCATCAGAGATTATAGTGTCTGGGGTCCTAAAGGCTTGTCTTAAAACAAACAGCCATCTGAATGAGACATCAACTAAGTCCACATGGAAAAAGCACACCAGACTGTGTGATTCAAGGATTGCAAATAATAAAATCCAAATCCAAAGGAAGGAATCGTATCAGAGCTTAACTTGTGAGCGCCTGGTTTGCAGAATGATAGGATGGCAGTGAAAACCTAAAATCCTAAAATTTGCACGGTTTTCACATAGATTAAAGTTATGGTGAATTCCCTTTGACCACAGTAGAAGCGTATGAGTAACTTTTCTTTCAGGTAGAGAGCATTTTAAAGTTGATCAGATATTTAGGTTATAAAATATTACCTTAATCATTTGATCTCCTTTGTGACCAATTTTAAAGTTGTTTCAGTTTTTAATATTTTCTTATTTCTTTTTGACTGAGGTGTGTCTATGTTTTGCCCAGTCATTTTGGTGATTTCAGTTTGTTTGTAGTCTGTTTGTGTTTTGTACAATCCTCTGCATGAAATCCAGGTATGATAGATTTATAGAGGCACAACACGAGAGTATGGGGGGAAATGAGGAGCTAACAACAATGACTATGAGAAGAAAATGTCCTACAGAGTTTCTATCAGTCTGCATCAGCATCAACTTAAACGCAATGAGGTTGCGTTTATGAGAAGCTCAAATATAGGAAACTCGAGCATTTATGTGGGGGCTGGGATACCAAACTACCTTGCTTAGAGAAATAAACCAAAAAAGATGAAATGACCAACTATGTTCAATTCTGCTGATAGATCTTTCAAGAAAAGAACTGATTTACACAAGGACTTCACCACAAGGATGTAGCAGCAGTGCCGTAGAACATGGTCATTTAGTTAGACAGAGAGAAGTGAAAATTACTTGTATTGATGATTGCACCAATCTTATTATTAGGATTGAATGGGTAATTTGTATGATATGTGGAGTATATGCCAATGAAACTTAATAAAAAAAAGAACTAAAGCAGGCTCTGCCTTTATAACAGCTTGAGGTAGTCTGGGTAACTATTAATTCATCTGACTGTGTCTACTCCCAATTCTCCTGGTATTTGCTTTCTGTGGTCTGGGATGTTGCAAACTCAACAGGGAACATGGTCATAAGAAAAACAACAACAGTGATGTTTGCACCCTATAATGGAATGAAATTGGTAATTGGTATGTGGTCTGATCAGGAGCCCTGGTGGCACAGTGGTTACAAGTTGGACTGCTAACTGCAAGGTCAGCAGGTTGAAACCAGGATCCTCTCCACGGGAGAACAATGGGCTTTCTATTTCTGTAAAGGGCTCCAGTCTGGGAAAACCACAGGGGCATTTCTACCCTGTCCTACAGAGTTCCTATCAGTCTGCATCAGCATCGACTTAAACGCAATGACGTTGCGTTTATGAGAAGCTCAAATATAGGAAACTCGAGCATTTATGTGGGGGCTGGGATACCAAACTACCTCATTTAGAGAAATAAACCAAAAAAGATGAAATGACCAACTATGTTCAATTCTGCTGTTAGATCTTGCAAGAAAAGAACTGATTTACTCAAGGACTTCACCACAAGGATGTAGCAGCAGTGCCGTAGAATATTGTCGTTTAGTTAAACTGGGAGAAGAGAAAGCCAGAGAGTCCCGATGATGCAGTGGTTAGAGCACTTGGCTGCCAACAGAAATATCCGCACTTTGAACCCACTAGCTTCTCCCAGGGCAAAAGATGAGGCAGTCTGTTTCCATACATTGATATAGCCTTGGAAACCCTCTTGGGCAGATTGTGGGATAACTACAATCTAGACTAGACTCCACAGCAATGTTTTTTTACTAAAAGAAAATAATTAATTTTTAGAATGAACAATTCTTTCAAAGTGTTTGGCTAAAGAAATGGAGCAGTAGCTGAAAGGAGGGGAAATGAAATCTAGAGAGGATGTTTAAAATCTTTTAAAAAAATAAGCTTTACTCACAAAAGGACAAGTACAACCTGAGTCCACTGAGGTAAGCTTGAAACAAAATGGGGAGAAGCTACTATATACATACATCCCAAAGGTGAGGTCCTGCAACTATGGCAGGGCCCAAACCCAATCCAGGAGTACATAAGGCAGCCAACTTAATAAGCAGGGGAAAGAAAAAAAAAGCCATGGATAGAGGGGGAGCAGGGCACTAACCCACTCAAGGGGAGAGTATTGTTTATACCTCCACAGGAGAGGGAGAAAGACAAAGCTTCAACCCAATGCACCAAGACATGAATACAACCTACCAGCATGTAATAGGGAACCAATAGAGAGGTCTGAGGAGCCGGGCCCAATCCCAACTATGTGGACACCTCCTGCCCCAGAAGAGTGCACTTCAGAGGACAGCACTGGGGCTACAGCTTGAGGGGAGGGGCGCCTCAGCTTAGAGCACACTGGAGAAACACAAAGGGATGGAGAGGGAGGCGAGGACATCCTGGCCCACCAAACCCTGAGGATGATGTTCCTGCTCAGAGCAGACAACGCATGGGGAGGACCATAGGGCTGGCCTCACCACGGGAGAGACATACCACACTGAACCATGATGCTGCGGGGGACAGCACTGGAGACACAGTGCGGGAATAGTGCACGGTCTGGCCCCATCATGCTGGGGCGAAGCACTGAGGACATGCAGTAGAGCAGCAGGGGAGCAGAGTGATGAAACCCCTGGGAAATACCAAAATTAGACTTGGGAGACAGAGTGGTACCACATCAGACTTGACTGGAAAACACTCGTAAAGGCCAACAAACAGACCTTGAACTATTTATAGGCTTTTCCATTTTTGTCAGTGGCTTTCTTTACGTTATTGTTATTTTGTGTTTGTTTTTTGCTGTTGTTATTGTTTTGTTGGCTTGACTTCCTTTGTTGTTTTGTTTGGCTTTTCCTGGTTTTTGCACGTTCTAATGTATCTGCATGTCTATCTAGATAAGATAGGTAGGATAAATAATTCAGAAATAAGAAGAACGGGTCAAAAGGTTCCAGAGGATATGGGAGAAGGGGAGGTGGGAGAAAGGAAGGGGAGGGGGTACCAACCCAGGGACAAGGGGACAACAAGTGAACTAAAATCAATGGAAGGAAGGTCATAGATGCCTAATGGGGCTCAATCAAGGGCGATGCAGCAGCGAGGAATTACTAGACCCGAATGAAGGCCAAACATGATGGTGGGACAAGAGGAAAGTAAAAGGAAATAGAAGAAAGAACCAGGAGGCAAAGGATATTTATAGAGGTCTAAATACAGGCATATATTTATAGAGGTCTAAATACAGGCATATATATGC
>NW_022111367.1:6734901-6741355 GCF_000313985.2 Echinops telfairi | reverse complement strand
AGGAGACACCAGAGAGGTCAAACCCGCCCAAGGATGAACAAGATTAGACTGCCATCATGAATCTAGGGTCCGCCCATCTTGTCACATGTATACCCGTAGACCTTCCCATTCCTATAGGCACACCCCTAGCTCAACCCTTCCTGTTACGCTTATAGATCCCCTTCCTACAATGTGTATGCCTATTGTACTGCCCCTTCCTGTGACGTGTAATTCTGCAACCATGTCCCCCTAAAGTGATATAATGGTTGGTTAGCAATAAATAAAGGAGCGCGCTCGCTCGCTCCGGAGCCCTGGAGGCTCTCCCCAGCTCTGGGGCTGAAGGCTCTCCCTGATTCCCGGGGCCCTCTCTGGCTCTTGAGCCAGGAGAGGCTTCTTGGTTCTCAGTCCCTGAGGCTGCTCCTGCTCTCATAGCTGGGTTCCCCCCACGAGGACCACCAAGCAGGGTGGATGTGAGCAATGCTACTATGTAATGTGTCTGACTGCATCATTGTAATATCTCTTTTATCTCTCATGCTCTCGATGACTTTAATATAATATATATATATCTCAACCATACAATTGTGCTTACTGAACCCGTAGGTAGCAGCAGCGGGTGGGGGTTGGCTCCCTCACCCTCCAAATTTAACTTAATACTGCAAATAGGGTCAACAAAAGTTGCTGACAATTGTCCCAGGTGGGGCAGTGAGTTTGTAACACAGATTCTAGCAGGTAAATGAGTGGCTGAGGCATCTCAGAAAATGAGGGGTTTTGTGGCTCCCAAGTATATAAATCTGAGGTTGAAAAAGGCACATACCCCTAAAATGTCACTCTCTCTGGTGGTGGCACCTCTCTTAATGGTAAGAGTGGGGGCTCAAGTAGAAAGATGATGTTTTGAAAACGATGATGGCAACAAATGTGCAAATGTGCTTGACAGAATGGATGGATGTATGGATTGTGATAAGAGTTGGATGAGGCCCCAATAAAATTATTTTTTTAATGGTGAGATTGGGACAGTTATCTGAGGTGCCTGCTCTGTGATTTCCACAGTGTTTGGGGCCTGGGCTGCTCTCCCACAGGTCAGAGGAGGTGAGGATGAGTCTGGGGATAAAAGGTTTCCATTTTCCACTGACTTCACAGGGTTGTAGGGTGGAGAGAGATCTTATTTCTCAGGAGGGATGAGAGGGGAGGGATGTGGCAATATTTGCCAGTCATGCATCCTTTAAATCATGGTGGGGGCTAATGAACCAAAATTAATCATTGATCTGTATATGGGAATTGATTAGGATGCCCTGGGTTTCCGGCCACTATTAGCCATACCTATGGACCAATCAGGGTTCAATGATTCAGAATCTGGCCACCCAATCTCAAAGGTTGGCCAACCTAATTGGCAAAAAGTTTTATGGTTATTTTTAGACAGCCTTATTCCATAATCTTTGGAAAATCCTACTTCAAAATTCCATAATATACATTGTAAGGGTGTACTGTACTGGTGACATTTTTCATGGTTCTTAGCATCCTTTCAACCCTGGACTTATACCCTAACTATTTATAATGCCTCCGAGCATCCAAAGAATACAGCAAGAAGAGTTCAAATCCATCCAGGGACAACAGGATGCCTTTGCTTGCCTGTGCCTTCAACGGTATCAGACCCTGCACCCTGGTTCTGATAAAAGCAAAAGTTTTCTAAATTTCCCTCTGTGAAATACCTTGAGAGTTTAAATATTCTTTTGTTTGGTTATGCTTAAATCCCCTGAGCTTCTCTCAGCTTAAAATGAAGAAAATCCAGAAGAACCCCGTAACAGGGCCATCTGGATATGCAGGTTGTATCTCCTCCTTGTGTGAGCGGCAAAAAAAGTGACCCAGGAGGACAACTTAGTGGACCTGGCCAAAATATAGTGGGTCCTTTCAGAGATGCCCAGTGGTCCGGAAGAGAAAGCAAAATGAAGAGAGTCTAGTAGCAGGAATCCTGTGCCTGACACAGGCCAACAAAAGGGCAAAAGGTTTCACGGGAGAGAGAAAATGGAAGCAATTGAGTTGTCTTTGGGTCAAGGAATTCCTTGTAATTGTTCTCAAAAAGAAATAACCCATATGTCTGGGGACAAAACTTTCTTCTGAACAAACACTGGGCTAAGTATCCCTTTCAACTCAGCCCGTTACCCCATTTATTTCCCTCCCAATGTCTCAGTACAACTGGGAAGTCTTATGCCTCTGATGGGATCCAACAACTGTCAGGCAAGTTCTTCTTGTGTTGAAAATTGATTTTTTTTAAACTAAAAAACACCTAAAGACTATAGACTTTAGGGTTTAGTCTTATTTGGGTAAGAGCCAAATGAAAAAGACCAATAATGATGAATGCAGGGCCCAAACTAACATTCTGGTAGGGGGTCCATTCACAAGGGCTGTTATGGCCAGCCCCACGGCAAAAAAGGACCAGCATCAGGCTGATGATGCCTTGGTCATGCTGAACTGCAAAATAAATGAAGTAACCATGGAGATGTTAGTGACTATAACACCCAGCCTCAAGGCAAGGGGAAAGGAGCAAGATGAGGAAATAATCAGAAAACTCCAGCTTGCCTAGAGTATAGTCAGAAAACGTTCCCTGTAAAAAAGAGCTCCCAGTAATTCCTCTTGGCTAGGTCATATGGTAGCTCAATTTCCATTTGTTTAAGGTATCGGCAAATCAATTTCCATAATGGCTGCACATACCTACAGGTCCACCAGCAGTGTATGAGAGCTTCTAGTTGAGAGAATTACTGAAAGCTGAATGAAGGTCAAACATGATAGTGGGACAAGAGGAAAGTAAAAGGAAATAGAGGAAAGAACTAGGAGGCAAAGGACATTTATAGATGTATAAATATAGGCATTTATATATGTAACTATATATGTGATGATAGGGTCATAGATCTATGTACATATATTTTTATGTTAAGTATTAAGGTGGCAGATGGACATTGGGCCTCTACTCAAGTACTCGCTCAATGCAAGATCACTATGTTCCAATAACCTGGCATTTTGTGATGCTCAGCTTCCCGACATAATCGCTGAAGACAAAATGGGTGCATAAGCAAATGTGGTGAAGAGAGCAGATGGTTCCCAGCTATCAAAAGATATAGCATATGGGGCCTTAAAAGCTTAAAGATAAACAAGCAGCCATCTAACGGAGAAGCAACCAAGCCTACATGGAAGAAGCACACCAGCCTGTGTGACCATGAGGTGTCAACAGAACCAGGTATCAGGCATCAGAAGACCCCAAAGCAAACAATCATATCAATGCAAATGGGGTGGGGCAGAGTGGAACCTGAAAGCCCATCTGTAGACAATTGAACATCCCCTCACAGAAGGGTCACAAGGAAGGGATGAGCCAGCCAGGGTGCAGTATAGCACTGACAAAATGTACAACATTCCTCTACTTCTTTGATGCTTCTTCCCCTCTTCTTGCCCCCATATGACCCCAGTTCTACCTTGCACATCTGACTAGACCTGAGCATGTATACTTGTAAAGATAAGAGCTCTGGACACATGGAATCCAGGACAGATAAACCTCTCAGGAATAACAATGGGAGTAGCAATACCATGAGTGTAGGGTGAAGGCGATGGGAGAAAGGGGGAACCAATTACAATGATTGATGCATAAACCCCCCCACCCCCCCATCCAGGGTGATGAACAACAGAAAAATGGGTGAAGTGAGGGAGACAGTGGATGGTGTAAGACATGAAAATAATAAGAATTTATATTTATGAGGGTGGGAAGGTAGGGAAGGAAGGAAAAAAATGAGGAGCTAATACCAACGGCTTGAGTAGAAAGGAAAGGTTTTGAAAATGATAATGACAACATATGTACAAATGTGCTTGACATATTGATGTCTGGAATGTTAGAAGAGCTATGAGTCCCCAGTAAAATGATTTAAAAAAAGAAAAAAAGAGCTCCTAAAGCATAGGGTCCAGAGTCCAGAACCGATGATGGTGCCACTGGAGATGAGAAGAAGAAATTCCTCAAATTGTCTGGATGACAGGTAGTTCCTTCCCATTGGCACATGGCAGACAAAGGGTGGGAGCTACAGAGACCAGTTACCCTCACTCACACTTTCTTGCTTCTTTCAGACAGAGTTTGAATATCTCCACCCAGGAAAAGAAACCAATCAAAAGGAGAGTAAAGCAAAAGTAAAGACATTGCCCAATTCACCAAGGCAGAGGGAAAGAGCAGGCACCGTCTGTGAGGTGGTCCACTGCTGGGCAGGTGCCATGGGGCTCAGCCAAAATGCTGAGGGCGCCTCCCCTAGTGGTACATGACACCAGGTAGACCTGCAGGGCGGTTGCCCCACCATTGGTGGTGAGCCTGAGACATCCCAGACAAGCCCCCAATGTTTTACCCAGTTTCCAAGGCACTCAGGACCACACTGAACAGGTCTAAAGAGATGCTTTATTCATAGCCAGTGACCAGGAGTCAGCTGCAGCTCACAGTCTCTTGGTCCCGAGCTCTCCTCAAACTCTGGTTTATAAAGCAACAAACCATGAGTGGGTGGGGTGACTTTTCGATTTCAATGACAACTGCACATGGGAGATGAATAGCCAAAGAACTTCCCACCCCTTTTCATTACAAAAGTGGGCAGCGGTCTGCCAAAATTTTGAATTTGTTGGCTCTGGGTGGGAAAACTAATGTGGAAATAGCGAGCTTAAGCAATAGAAAAATACAGAAGTGAGAGTCAGCAGGTAGTAAATTCGTGTATTTCAGTATTTATGAGGGAGTACACTCCCGCCAAGAAGACATTCGGAATATTTTTTTCAAAGCTATGTATTTAATTGTTTTTTTAACAAAACAACCTGATCACCTTCAAAGTACTCTCCATTACACTTAATACATTTGTCAAATCTGTGATGCCATCCTTGGAAACATTTTTCAAACTCATCTGTTTGGATGGCTGACAGCACCTCCCTCGTTTTTTTCTTCACCTCTTCTATGTAGTCAAATCTCTGTCCTTTCATGTCCGTCTTCATTCACAGAAACAAAAATAGTTTGCATGGAGCAAGGCCAGGTGAGTAAGGTGTGAGGGGCAACAGAGGCATGCTGTTTTTTGCCCAAAACTGGTGCACTGAGATGGTTGCATGAGAGGTGCATTGTTGTGGTGGCAAAACCAGTCCCCTGTCTGCCACAAATAAGGCTCTTTTTGTCACATACTTATGCAATCTTTTCAGAACTTCTAAATAGAAAACTTGATTAACAGTCTGACCTGGTGGAACAAACTCCAAATGCACTATCCCCCTCACATCAAAAACAAACAAATGAGCATCATCCTCATCTTTGATTTCAATTGACCAGCTTTTGGGGGGCGTCTTCTACTGGCTGGATTGATGTTTGCTTGCAGGGTCATAAGAATAGCACCATGTCTCGTCACCAGTAATGACCTTTGAAAACAAGGTCTGGGTCACTTTGGAGCTCTTCTTTCAAAACATGGCATGTTTCCACCCGATGCTCTTTTTCCCAAACAGTCAGAGCCTGAGGCACAAATTTTACAGCAGCCCTTCTCATTCCCAAATCTTCTGTTAAAATTAATTGAACCGAGTTCCAAGATAGTCCAGACAACTTCTCTATCTCTTCAACGGTCTTCTGCCGGTCTTTAAGCACAAGTGGATCAATTTAGCTGATATTTTTGTCCATTCAGGAAGTTGACAGATGTCCACACGGAGGTTTGTCACCCATCGACATTTTATCTTTTTTGGAATGATAAAATCACTCGGACACTTGAGTTTATCCCATAGCGCTGTCCTTGTAAGCTGTGTTTAACATCACAACAGTTTCTGCGGCACTTTTTCCTGAACAGGAAACAAAATTTCACAGCTGCATGCTGTTCCCTTAAGTCAACCATCACAAAAATGAGGTTAGAGGAAACTGCTTTTACAAAATAACTCACTGTGACCAGAGAAAACCTTCCCAGGCAACTCCACTGGGTGCACTCACTCAGTGTTCCTTGATGCTAAACTAGGGGGGAAATGCCTACTATGAAAGCCCCACCCAGCGGAGGTTTTCCGGTTTATTTTGAATACCCTCTTCTATCACATTTCAGCATCAATTGCTGCTGTGAGTCCGTAATTTGAAAACAGTCTGTCGTAGCTCAGCCATGTTCTCTTCCAGTTCATTGTCTACCATTGTCTCTGTGGCCTAGAGGAGATGAGAGTCTGCAGGAAATGTTCAGTTTTGACAGAGTCCTAGAATGCCCTTCTGGTGACAGTAGGTGTGGTGGAAACAGTCATAAGTCCTAGAAAGGCAACAATTGCCTTTCTGAGGAATCAGTGATGTCTTCTTTATGTTTCTGATAACGTCAGCCACAGGAGGTGAGGTCTTTTTTATGTTTCTGATGATGTCTGCGACAGGAGGTCTTTGGGGCATCTTTCTGTCTCTGTGCCATGCCATAGGTTGTCTCCCCCTTCTTCCCCGGCTGTATTAGTCTAGGTACTTTAGAGAAACAAATCCACAGCA
>NW_022111367.1:6705111-6732843 GCF_000313985.2 Echinops telfairi | reverse complement strand
GATTGTGATAAGAATTGTACGAGGCCCCAGTAAAATGATTTTTTTAAAGCTGACACTAAATAGCATTGCTCATCCTTAATGACACAC
Source organism: Echinops telfairi (assembly GCF_000313985.2). Taxonomy (NCBI): domain Eukaryota; kingdom Metazoa; phylum Chordata; class Mammalia; order Afrosoricida; family Tenrecidae; genus Echinops; species Echinops telfairi. The sequence goes on along the minus strand of NW_022111367.1, from coordinate 6,732,756 downwards.
ACAGTATAAATCTAAGGATTGAGAGAGATTTTAATATGGCCATGTTTTGGCATCTCTTTCCCATAAGCATATAGGATTAAGTGTTACCACAGGATTCATTAAACTGTACTGCTCTTTAAGCTCTATACATTGTAGGACTTTTTCACTTTGCCATACTTTTTTCTGAATAACCTGTTCATAATTTTTATCAATAACTCCAGTAAGACTTTGGACAGCCAGAGGATTTAGGTTAGATTTTTCCAGCAACAGTCCTACTGCTCTAGTGTTTTTCTTTAGCTCTGTTCAATAACCCGATTGTCATCTTTTTGACAATCCACTTCTAAGGCCTTCTCCTCTCTGGGTTCCCAGGGAGTGCATTTGCCTGGGGGTGCAGAGGCTTTGGCCACTGGGTTTTATTTTGGGCAAACATGACAGTGGGATAGGAGGAAAGTGAAAAGAAATAGTGGAAAAAATTAGGAGGTAAAAGACATTTATAGAGGTACAAATATAGGCATGCATATGTAAATATATGAATGGGGGATATAGGTCTATGTATATATATTTAAATATTATATTTTAAGGCAGCAGACAAGCATTGGGTCTCTACTCAAGACCTCGACACAAGAACACTTTGTCCTAATAACCTGGCATTCTGTGATGCTCACCTGACTGATAGGATCGCTGAAGTCAAAATGGGTGCATAAGCAAATATGGTGAAGAAAGTTGATGGTGCTTGGCTATTAAAGGATATAGCATTTGGGGCCTTAAAGCTTGAAGTTAAACAAGTGGCCATCTAGCTGAGAAACAACCAAGCCTACATGAAAGAAGCACACCAGCCTTTGTGATCATGAGGTGTCTACAGGTCAGGTATCAAGTATCAGAAGACCCCAAACAAACAAATATATTGATCCAAATGTTGGGATCATAGAGGAAACCCAAAGCCCATCTGTAGACAATTGGTCATCCCCTCATGGAAGGGTCACAAGGAAGCAAATTGCCAGTGTGAAGCATAGCACTGACAGAACACATAACATTTTTGTAGTTCTTTAATGCTTCCTCCCCAGGCCCCCCCCCCCACCACTATCATGCTCCCAGTTCTACCTTACAAATCTGGCTGGGCCAGAACATTTACAATGGTACAGATAACAGTTCTTGCCATCTGGAATCCAGGAGAGATAAACCCCTCAGGAATAGCAATGGGAATAGTGATACCATGAGGGTAGGGGGAACGTGAAGAAAGAAGGGGGAGAAACAGGGAACCAACTACAATGATTGATAAATAATGCCCCCTCCCAGAGGACAAACAACAGCAATGTGGGTGAAAAGAGACAGTGAATGGTGTATGATACAAAAATAAAAATAATGTATAATTTATCAGGCATCCATGAGGGTGGGAAGGTGGGGGAGGTAGGAAAAAAAAGAGGGCTAATATCAAGGACTCAAGTAGGAAGAAAATGTTTTGAAAATGATGATGGCAATATATGTACAAATATGTTTGATATAATTGATTGTTGTAAGAGCCCCAATAAAATGATTTATCAATTTATAAAACAAAGAAAACAGTTCTATCTCAGAAAAATGGAGATCTTTCTCAAAATAGGGCTACTTTTCCATGGCTGTGGCTGTGAGGGTAGAAATAAGGTCAAATACTTTGTACCCGTCCTCAGTTTACCACATGTTCTGTTGCACATAAGGTTCCTATGGCTCAGAACTGACTTGATGGCACATAAGAACTACAGCAATTTGTGCTTTTAAAAAATTTATATTAAACAGTCCATTGTTAGGCCCAACAGCATTACACCCGAATTTTCTTCTAAGAATTTTATGATTTTAGCTTGCATTTTAGGCCCTTGTTCCATTTGAATTTATTTTTGTTTAGGGTGAAAATCAGGGGTTGGGTTTCTTTTTTTTTTTTGCACACAGAAATCCAATTTTCTCAATAGCATTTATTAAAAGACTCTTCTTGCTCCATTGAATGGACTACATACTTTTGTCAAAAATCATTTGACCATATGTCCACTCTATTTCATCTGTCTATGGGTATATTGTTATACCAGTGCCAGGTTGTCTTTGATAGGTGTCTGGAGTGGTTTGTCTAGGTTCTTGCTTCACAACGCTGAAAGAATTCACACGGCAGAAGCACATTTGTAAATCCAAGTTATCTTGATGAGGGAAAGGAAAGTTTCAGGTATTACAGTCTCAAAAAGTACACGCTATCTCTGGAAGCCGGGCAGTACCACATGGCACGGGCCGTGGGGAAGTTCACAAATGAAAATGGCCGTTGCTAAGGAGCGTGGAAAAACGCGTGGATGGAATACCGGAACAGGAGTACAGAACCAGTGTGTGGAGCCAGGGGCAAGAACCAAGAGCAGGACGTCCCAAGAGAGTGAGCGGGCTGCGAGCAGGCACTCAGGCAGGCGCACGTGCGCCCACATGCAGCAGGAATCGCACCCGCTGCTTGTAGACTACACCAGAAGAGAGAAAAGTTCGCCCATCTTCAGCCTGTGTTATTTATCCCCTTCTGTCCCCACTGAATGGGGAAGCGTGGTTGTGGGTATCGGCTGATATTAATGGCTGAGATTAGGTGCACCTGTGTGATTTTAAATTGCTGGTGCTTAAGGAAGATGTGCCCAGGTGTACTTCCCACCTGGGCCAAGGTGACTTCGGTCTGAGCATGCTCAGTTCTGGATTTTCCCATAGATGTCTAATTAGTGCTCCGGATTCCTTCCCACCCCTTTATCATGGTCCTCCCAGCTATGGCAGGCATTCTGGAAGACGACCCCCTTTATCCCTAATCTAGCCACCTGTCATTTTGAATATCGAAGCTGTATAATGTATTTTATCATCAAGAGTGTGAGTCCTCTTCTTTTATTCAGTATTGATTTAGCTATTCAGGAATTCCACATCATGCTATTCATTCCACATCAAGTTGAGGAAAAAATGTCCCCCTCCCATTCTGCAAAGAAAGCTGTTGAAAATTTTATTAGAATTGAGATAATGGAACATTTCCAATTTGTTTAAATCTTCTTTAATCCCTTTCAGCAATGTTTGTAATTTTCACTGTGTGTCCTGAACATCCCTGGTTAGATTTATTTCTAGGTTTTTCATTCTCTTAGGCACTACTGTATATGGAATCTCCACCCCCCTAATTTCTATTTCAGATTTCTCATTGCTAGATACAGACACCCAATGGATTTTTGTTTGTTGACCTTGTACACTGAAATTTTGCTAAATTCTTCTATTAGCTATATACATTTTCTTGTGAATTCTTTTGGACTTTATGTATATAGGTTCATGTCACTTAAAATATAGGTAATTTTACTTCTTTTCCAACTTACATAAAACTTTAAAAAATCATTTTATTAGGGGCTCATACAACTCTTATCACAATCCATACATACATCAATTGTGCAAAGCACATTTGTACATTCATTGCCCTCATCATTCTCAAAACATTTGCTCTCCACTTAAGCCCCTGGCATCAGCTCCTCATTTTTCCCCCCTCCCCCCCCTTTCCCCCCTCCCTTATGAACCCTTAATAATTTATAAATGATTATTTTGACATATCTTGCCCTGTCCGACGTCTCCCTTCACCCACTTTTCTGTTGCCCATCCCCCAGGGAGAAGGCCACGTGTAGTGCCTTGCAATCAGTTCCCCTTTCCAACCCACCTTCCCTTTACGCTCCCAGTATCGCGACTCTCACCACTGGTCCTAAGGGCTCATCCGCCCTGGATTCCCTGTGTTTCCAGTTCCTATTTTTTTCTTGTTTTATTGATTGAGCCAGGACTTCTAATATAGCATTGAATAGAAGAAGAACCAATGAGAATTATTGTTCTTGATTTCAAGGGAAAGCTCTAAATTTCCACATTATGAATAATGTGTGCTGTTAGCTTTTCATATATGCCCTGAGTCATATTGAGGAATTTCCTTTCTATTCCAAACTTCTTCAGCACTTTCATTAAGTAAGATTATTAGGTCTTATCAAATGCTTTTCTGCAACCACAGAGAGAATTTTATATACACATAACTTTTAATTTTCCTTTTGCCATCACTTAGCATATATTGAAAGGGGAAAAGTTCATACCCCACAGGACCACAAGTTTCAGTATAACAATAATTCCAACTCCCATCCTCAGCGTTCAGAGCCCTTCATTCTACTGATCAGCAGGGGAGGCTCTTTATCTCGTCACCTGCTGTGAAGGTTGCTGCATGTTGTCCAGCTCCTGCAATAACGTTCAGTGCTCCAAACATTGCCTTGCAAAAGATTTGGATTTGCATATGAAATTAAGTTAGGATATAAATAATCTCCTCTCCCATATGCCCTTACTTTCCAATGATATAGAATGATTCACTGGGGTAGGCCTATGTCCTAGAGACATCCCTCCTTACAGTCAATTAATTATACATTACACGACCCAGGAAGCTCAGAGTCACAACGCTCATTGGGGACTATTGCACAGACTCACAGATACCTTGTCCACTCTAGGTGTCTTATCTAAAAATAAAACAAAACTCATCGCCATTGAGTTGTTCCAACTTAAAGTGAACTTACAGCACAGGGTAGAACAGTCCCTGCGCGTTTCTGACACTGTAACTCTTAATGGGAATAGAGAGGCATGTTTTTTCCCTATATTTTCAAACTGCTGACCTTGGGGTCAGCATAACCACTAGGCCACGAGGTGCCCATCTAGACCAGGAGAAAGAAAGGGAGCAGCCAGCAGGCTTTTGGAAGGATGCCATGTACTTGTGAATCCATAAATCTAACTGCAGATAGGAAAACCTGGCACTTTCAGAAAGCCTCTTTGCCTTATTCCTTCAAACACTTTGGATTTTGATAAAACAGTTTGTGATTTGAAAAATGCTATTTTTAGCTTTAATGTAAATCCTTGTGCATTTTCAAAGGAAATTTAAGTTAAAAAATATGTCTTTCTAGTTAAATGGAAGCCTGTGCAGCATGCAAAGGAGACCAACATAAAAAAAGAAGTATTGAGGCCCTGCTAGCCGCTTCCTAGATGGATGAGCTGAAAACTGATGTGGATCGTCCCTTGAAGAGGGGCCCAGCGGGTGTCGGAGAATGAGTCCTCTGAAGGGAAGAATCACAGGGCAGTTGTCTTTGCAACAGCAGAGGTCTGTAAAAAAAAGTAAGTGAAGGAAAACAATACTTTGATAGTTAGATAATTTTAAGTGACGTATAGGCGTGCAGTCTGACCTGGGCTGTCGGAGAGCTACTGCAGCCCTGCCACTACTGCAGTCCACCTACCTTGTGTCCACAAGACTCTGCACTGACCAACCTGCGATCGTCCTACATTCTGCTTCATTGCAGGTGGCTGAGTGAGTCTGATGAGAGACTTATGGATCAGCATTGGACTGATGGACTTGAGTTGGACTGGGCTGGGATTCTTTCTTGATTCATAATTACTTCTTGATATAAAGCTCTTCCCTATACATATATGAGTGTCACTAGATTTGTTTCTCTAGTCAACCTAGACTAACACAAATACCCCCAATTATACTTACCGCACTAGTATGCCATAGTAGAACTGATTTCCATAAGATTTTTCACAAGGAGGCTTTTTATTTATTTTTTTCTCATAAGGTGTTTCTGGCAGCCAAGAATATTAACTGTTCACACTATCCAGGATCTCCAGTAGATATTATGTAAATTCTTAGAAGATATGTAATAAATAAAGAAAAATAATTAGTGTATTTCTAGCCCCAAAGCTAGCCAAGTCTAGACAAAGACCTTGATTATTAGGGTTAATTATTCATAGGCTGTATCCTAAACAGGAAAATTTATTGGGACAGGTGAAAAAAATCCAATAATCCATTTATTACAGGAAAAAAAAACTTTGTTGAAGTCAATTGTCTAGTGTGAACAATTTCAGCTACTAAAGCAACAGCTATGGGTTCCGACACAGCATTAGATCCCCCTTCCCTTTCTAGCTCCTTCTAACCATTACCTGATACAAAACACTAAATTATGTATATGATCAAGTTGAGTTTTGTGGATGGACTTTCAAGCCTTGAAGTTATACATACACTGCTTCTGGGTGATGTTGAGACACAGCCTTGGTGCCAGAACTTTCCCAGAGCCTGCTTGGGATAAAGGAAGGAAAACCAAAACTTGGATTTGAGGCAATGTACAACCCCTGGTTGTGATTAAAGGGTCCCTGTGTACAGCAAACAATGGATTAAATCCCTAGGTTAAGGCAGCAGATAGACATTGGGTCTCTACTCAAGTGCTCTCTCAATGTAAGAACACGTTGTTCCAATACACTGGTATTCTGTCACGCTCACCTTCCTGATACGATCACTGAAGACAAAATGGGTACATAAGTAAATGTGGTGAAGAAAGCTGATGGTGCATGGCTATCAAATGATATAGTGTCTGGGATCTTAAAGGCTTGAAGATAAACAAGCTGCCATCTAGCTGAGAAGCAACTAAGCACACATGGAGGAAGCACACCAGCTTGTGTGATCATGAGGTATTGATGCAATCAGGTATCAGACATCAAAGATCTGGAACAAAAAAATCATATCAATGTGAATGAGAGGGAATGTGGAGTGGAGACCCAAAGCCCATCTGTAGACAATTAGACATCCCTCACAGAAGGGTCACAAGGAATTGGTAGTAGGGGGTTGTAGGATCATGGTAGTAGGGGGTTGGGGGTGTGGGAAGCATCAAAGAGCCAGAAGAAAGTTGTATGTTTCCTTGGTGCTATACTGCATCCCGAATGACTCATCTCCTCCCTGCAATCCTTCTGTAAGGGGGTGTCCAGTTGCCTACAGATGGGCTTTAGGTCCCCACTCCGCACTCCCCCTCATTTACAATGTGATTTTTTGTACTTTGATGCCTGATACCTGATCCTATCAACACGTCGTGATCACACAGGTTGGTGGGCTTCTTCCATGTGGGCTTTGTTACTTCTCAGCTAGATGGCAGCTTGTTTATCTTCAAGCCTTTAAGACCCCAGACACTGTATCTTTCTATAGCTGGGCACCATCAGCTTTCTTCACCACATTTGCTTATGCACCCACTTTGTCTTCAGTGATCATGTCAGGAAGGTGATTACCATGGAATGCCAGTTTAATAGAACAAAGTGTTCTTGCACTGAGGGAGTTCTTGAATAGAGGCCCATTGCTCAGGATTATTTTTAAAATGTTGTATTAGTCTGGATACTTTAGAGAAACAAATCCAATGGACATATGTCCGCGTGGGTTCGTACCCCACTCCTGGTACCATAATGTATAATAATGTATTAGTCTGGGTTCTTTAGAGAAACAAATACACAGAAACTCATAAGAGAGAGTTTTATATGAAGGTTACGTGCGCACCAAGAAAATATCCCAACCCAGTGCTGCCCAAGCCCACAAGTCCAACATTAACCCATGAACCCATATGTCCAACACCAATCCTTCATCTCACAAAACAGAGACAATGATGCTGACTGCAGGAGGAAAGCTGAGTCAGTGAACATGTAAGCATCTCTGCACTGGCAGGTGTCTCCACACAGGTGCTCCAGCACCCAGGGCTGCATCAGGGTACGTCCATGTGGCTTCTCCTTGGGGATGTCTTGCAGGAAGTCAACCTTGCAAGCTGAAGCAGGGGAACTGCTAAGGCAGCTGCACCCTGGTGGGACCATCACAAAGCAAGAGACCCGAGAACTCGAAAGGCGAGGCTCACCAAGCCACTTATCCCTTCGCCCTTCAATTAACCCCACATGTGTTTATCAGCCAGGTTGGCACAATAAACTAACTAACTCAAATATCTTCTATGACCATTCTTTTTTTAAAATTATTTCTGGCATCGTAACCATGATTTTCAGATTCAAAATGGGCAATACCAGTCCATTTCAGCTTACTAATGCCTAGGATATCAATCTTTATGCAATCTAATTCATTTTGACCACTTCCAATTTTCCAAGATTCATGGTTCACACATTCTAAGTTCCTATCATTTGCAGATTTTTGCAGTTGTTTCTTCTTACTTTAAGTTGGGCTATTTCACCAATTTAAAGCACACTACCACAGGCTTTACCATCTCCCATCACCACTCCATTCTGAGAAAGCAGCTCCACGTCAGTCACCTTTCAAGTGGCCTCTGATCTGAGGGACACGTCGTCCAACTCCTCTCTATCAATGTCTGCTTCCATTAGTTAGACCTTCATTATCTTACTGTTTTGAAGCTGTGCATTAGGTTTTCAGAGGCTATCCCCTCTGAAGTGGGCAGCCCATTCCATCTTTGTTATCTGTACTTAGTGGAAGTTCTGCTGAAACCTGTTCATTTTGGCTGACCCTGCTGGCATTTGAAACACCAGGGAGAGGTTCCAGCATCACAGCAACACACAGCCACCATAGTAGGACAAACTGACCGACAAGTGGTAGATATGTGATACAGGGTCATATTGTCTGCAAATAGTAAGTGTTTCTCTTTTTCTTTGCCTATTTGTAGTCCTTTCTTTCTTCCTTCATTTTGTTGTCTGATTGTTCTGGCTCAGATTGCCAGTGCAATGTTCAATAAGAGTGGTGGTGGAGGCATCCTCATCTGGTCCCCATTTTCAGGGGAAAATGTTGTTGTTTTTCCCCTTTGAGCATGAGGTTGGTTGTTGGTTTTTCATATATGACTTTCATTATGTTGATGAATTTCCCTTCTATTCCTATTTTGTTAAGTGTTTTTTTTATCAAAAATTGGCACTGGATATTGGCAAATGTTTTTTCTGCATCTATTGATATGCTCATTTGGGATCGTTTTTCAAATGTTGAACCAATCCTGCATCCCTAGTATGAATCCCACTTGGTCATGTTTAATTATTTTTTGGTTCTCTAGAGAGATAAAACCAAATTGCTGATAACTTAATATATTTATTTATAAAGATAATTAGATATATAACACAAGAAATGAACTGTTAAATTATATATATATATATAAAACACAAGAAATGAACAGTTAAATTATGAAGCAGTACAAAGCAGTGAGTTTCTCAGTGCAACTCACTCCCGTGAGAGAGAGTTGTGAGACAACAGCAGTCCTTCAAGTCAAGTCTGCTGCCAGGTCTTCCTCTATATATAGAGAGAGCTAGGCTATCTCAGCACAGCAGCCAATCACAAGGCAGGTCACCAACTGTCAGCCAGGTCACCAACTGCCAGTCCCCAGCTCCAGAGATGTCTTAAAGGGACCTCAACTTACAGCAACACAGTTCACAGGCTATGTGTCTCACAGGTAATGTAGCCTGTAAATTGAGGCACAGAACAAGCAAGGCACCCACACACTGGTCCAATGATCAAAGAGCGAGAGACAAGAAAGACGAGGCTCACCGAGCCATTATCTCTCCGCCCTTCAGTTAACCCCACTTGTGTTTATCGGCCAGGCTGGCACAATAAACTGTCTCAGAGATGTTGGATTTTATTGGCCAGACTATTGTTGAGAATTTTTGCATCTATATTCATGAGGTATATCGGTAGGTAATTTTATATCTTTGTGGAGTCTTTGGTTTTGTTATCAGTGTTATGCTGGCTTCATAGAATGGCTTTGGGAGTTTGTTGTCCTTTTCTATATTCTGGATTAGTTTGTGTAGTATTGGTTACAGAGTTCTTTTAATATAATGGTTCTCAACCTTCTTAATGCTGTGACCCTTTAATACAGTTCCTCATGTTGTGGTGACCCCCAACCATAAAATTATTTTCATTGCTACATGATAACTGTAATTTTGCTACTGTTATGAATTGGGCGACCCTGTGAAAGGGTCATTTGACCCCCAAAGGGGTCATAACCTACAGGTTGAGAACCACTGTCTTAATATTTATTAGAATTCCCCTGTAAAGTCATCTGGTCCTGAGCTTTTATTGGTTGAAAATTTCTTAATGACCTTCTCTATTCCTTTTTTAGCAATGGGTCTATTGACTTTTTAAAATATCTGTCTGCTTAATTTGAGTGGATGATGTATTTCTAGTTATCTGTTCATTTCTTCTAGATTATTAAATTTGTTGGAGTATAGTTTTTCACAGTTGTGTGTTATTCTTTTTATTTCCTTGGATCTCTTGTGATATCACCCATATCAACTCTTATTCTAGGTATTTACAAGTTTTTTACCCTTTAAGTTTGCAGCAGTCTGTCCAATTTCTTAATTTTTTCAAAGAATTAATTTCTCATTTTCTTGATTTCCCCCATTTTTCCAGTTCATTTGTTTCTGCTTTGATACTTATGACGTATTTGCTTCTGCCGCAGGAGACTTTATGTTATTGCCCTTGTTCCAGTTGTTGAAGGTTCTGTGTTAGGGTGTTGATTTTTCCCCTTTTTTATTGTGTGTGTTGATTACTATAAATTGCCCTCTAATAATTGTTTTTGTTCTCTCCTGAAGGTTTTCTTATGTTGTGTTGTTTTTCTTGTTTGCATAAAGTAATTTTTACATATCATCCCTTATTTGATTTATTCCCAGTCATTTTAAGCATTATGTTGTTCAATCTCCATGTGCTTATATTTCTGTTCTTTTTATTGTTTATTTCTAATTTTATAGCATTATAATCTGAGAAAATAGGTTGTATAATCTCAATTTTAACAAATTTGTTAAGGCATGCTTTGTGATCTAGTATATGGTCTCAAGAATGTTCTATGTGATGGAGACGAATGAAAACTTTGTCTTTGCTGGATGAAATATTCTGTATATGTGTAGAAGATTGGGTTTGTTGATTGTGTTGTTGAGCTCTATTGTGTCTCTATTGAGTTTCTTTCCTGATGTTTTGTCTTTTTTTGAGAGTGGTGTTTTGAAGTCTCCTATTATTGTTGGTGAGCTGTCTATATCTCCTCTCAATTCTGTGAGAATTTGATTAATATATTTTGTGAATTTTATTGCTGGGTATACGTATGTTTATTCTGCTATTCTTCTTGGGCTATTGTTCCTTTAAGCATTATGTAATGTCTGCTCTTGTCTCACATTGCACTATATGCCTTGAAATCTATTCTTCCCCCACCCCAGAGATTTCCATTGCTATACTTGCTTATTTGGGGATGTGGGGTGTGTGGATGTGGGGCGTGTGGATGAAGGTTGCTATTTGTTGTCCAGTGTTTGATTTTTAATCTATTTATGTCTTTGTTTCTGAGGCTTGCTTCTTTTAAGCAGCATATTGATACCTTTTTTTCTTTCTTATTTTGCTTCTCTCTGTCTCTCTACTGGTGTATTAACGTTCTGTGAGATTATTGATATGTATGGATTTGTTACTGCCATTTAAATTTGTATTTGTGTATGTTGTGTTTGTGTGTGGTGTGATTAGTTTCTTTGTTCTTCCTGTATTTCATCATTGTTTTGTATGCTGGTTTGAATGTGTTACTTTTTGTGATGAATTGTTTTGTATGTTGGTTTCAGGTTTGTGTGCTGCTGTTGTTGTTGTTTTTTTGTCATAACACTCCATTTATTATTTTTTATAGTGGCCTTCTTGTTTTTGTAAATTCCTTTAATTTTTCGTGTCATCCATCATATTTGTATGATAACTTTACTGGAGACTAGATTCTTGGTCAATGGATTTTTTTCCCCCCTTCAAGACTCTATGTCACTTCATATTCTTTTTGCCTTCATGGTTTCTACTGAAAAATCTAAGCTAATTGCTAACTCTTTGTATGCGACTGGTCTTTTTGCTCTAGTTGCACTTAGAATTTTTCATTGTTGATGTTAGACAGTTTGACGACAATATGCTACGGAGTTTACCTTTTTGGGTCCCTCCTGATTGGTGGTCTTTCAGCTGCCTGAATAGTTATCTTTTTATATTTTATGCAGTGAGGAAAGTTCTCTTCCAAGAGTTCCTGAACTCTCATCTCTTTGGTTTTTTGTTTCTCCCTCTTTAAGTCCTAGTTTGTTCCTCTTTATTTTGTCCCACATTTTTCTTAGTATTCTTTGCATTATTTGTTGCTTGTTCTTCTCTTAGATTGGAGTCCAAAGATTTATCTTCAAGCTCACTAATTCAGGTTTCCCTTTCTTCAATTCTATTTCTCTGCATATCACTATGATAACTCTGGTGTAGCGTTCCGCTTCTGTGCGTCTGGTGGAATTTTCTTTGTGAGGCTTGTACTGAGGGGTCTAGCTTTCCTATTACTTCCCTTTTCGTTCAGTCTTTTTTCATTTGTTGTATGTATGCAATCACCATTCTTCTACATTAGTTTTCAGTACTCCATATTTTGCTTACTTCCAGCCAATTTTTAAAGTCTGTGTGATGCTCCTTTATTTATGTGTGTTTCTCTCATGTTGTTGTTTGTGGTCTGATATTCTCTTATGTTTCCTTGGTGTAGTTGTTAGGGATGACAGGGAGGGATACTGTGTTGGGTTAGCTAACTCTGTTAAGGGGTGTAGGGAAGGAATGTAGACACTTCAGATCAAGTATTGGGGGAGATTGTTAGAGTAAGTGTGTTTGGCCGTGCTGACTAGAGAAACAAATACAGTGACACTTTGTATGAAAGAGCTTTATATAAAAAGTAATTACATATCAAACAAACATTCCAGCCAAGTCCAAATCAAGTCCATAAGTCTGATACTAGTTCATAAACCCCTCTTTAGACATATGCAGCCACATGAATTGATGTAGAATGCGGGAAGATCGCAGGTTAGTGGGTGCAAAATTGTGGATATCCAATGGTGATGGAAGCATCACAGGGTTCTCACACGTCCCCGAGTGTCGACAGGAGGGTTAATGCAGAGAGAGAGTGAGAGAGAGAGACCCACTTCCAGAGAGTCATTTATATCAGTGGCACCTTCAAAAATGTCATCAAGCTGTGACCTGACTAACAGGCTAAACTATAACAAACACAAAAACCTAATGATCACATTAACTACTAGGTGAACAATCAAAGAGTGGAAGTTCAATTATTCGAGAGAGGATAAAAGCAGGAAAAGGGGGGAAGGTAGAGTATAAAAAAAAGGAAGACAAAATTCATTTTTTTGCAAGGAGAAAGGAAAAGCTAATAATGGCTTTTCAAATTGTAAGGGTAGTAGTTGTTTTGGTTTTTAAGGAAAAATAAGGGTTAAAGAAAAGAGAAAATAAAGAGAAATAAGTCAAAATTAAAAAAATTAAAAGAGGAAAATAATAAGAGATAAAAAATTAAATAAGAAAGAAGCAGAAGTACTGTTAGTGTTGGAAGGGATTTTAGCTTTTCCCAGGAGCTTTGTCCCTGATGTGGGCAAGAGAGAGTTGTGTCTCCTGAAGAAAGCTGGGGGCTTGGGTGGGTTCCAGACCTGTGCCCGAAGCACGATGGAAGAGGAATGTCTGGGCAGTTATGTTCTGCGTTTATGTGTGAGTGGCTCCTCCTGACTGGGCGCTTGGAGTGGCTGGAATATGCTTATGCCCTTCGGTATCCTGGGGCAAAGGCGTTGAGTGGAATGGCAGGTTATGGAAAAGTCTCCAATTGGTCCGGGCTGTGTGAGTGTGACTGGGATGAAGTCCACACCTTCCAAGAAACAGGTGTCTCTGAGAAGGAATGAGGAAGGAATGGCAGGGCTGTGCTACTTATATTGGGATGGCCCAGTGGGGAGGGGTAGGAGGATGAGGAATCCTAGGGGGCAGACTAGCGCTCTGAATAGCCTGAGGTATTCTAACGTGACTTAAATGAGATGTGAGCTGAGAGATGGGGGATTTCTAACTAGGGGATTGAATATATGGTGAAAGAAACAAGTGGGTTTTAAAAATCATTTTATTGGGGGGCTCTTAAAAATCTTGTAACAATCCATCATTCAATATTATTAAGCACACTTGTACATATGTTGCCATCAACATTTCCAGATTATTTTTGGAAATGTTGACCCCTTGATAAAAGTCCCTCCCCCACACTCCCACCCTCATGAACCCCTGATCAATTACATATTATTATTGTTATTTCATGTTTTACTCCCCTTTCCCGCCCTGTCTTCACCCATGTCCCCACAGAACTGCCGGTCCTGTTGTTTTCTCCTTGGGATTGTTCATCCTGCCTATCTTATATAGATAGACATAGGGTGAAAGAAATACCAAAGCAAATAAACAAAAAGTAAAAGAAAAAAAAAGCCAATATAGTTCCAGGTCTGTCTGCTGACTCTTATGTATGTTTTCCGATGAAGTCTGATGGAAAACAAAAAAATTTAAGACTACCAGAAGAAGGTCAAGTCCTGATTGAGATGGAATTATAAGAATAGTATAAGCCATTGTTTTAAAGAAGGGGAGGATATGTAAAGGTAGGAACACGCATCAACAACAACAAAAGAAAAACTAAGGTCTAACCTTTGTCCTGCGGGAGATCAGGGCTGTGAAGGGCAGAGATCTTTTAAGCTATTAGAGGCAGTGCCTGGGAGTAAGTGGTTCTACCATTTTGGTCTCTTTTAGGATGACAAGTGGGGGTGATTTTCAGGTTAGGGTCTTGGTTCTAATGATGGAATGAAACGAAATCTATATATTTTTAGATTGGGGCTAATTGTCTTAAAGGAAGCAACTTCGGGTCAAAGGGGGAAGTATCCCCTCTCCTCAGATGATGAAGGTCTCCCAGAGGGGAAAGGGGAAGAAAACTGTATCTGGCACCTTCCCTGGTGGCCTAGGGGAGGAGAAGGGAGGAAGATGCTACTCAGAGGGTAGGCTGTTGTTGCTCCAGAGACCTGGGGTAGTCTATTAGGGTTCTGTCCAAGGGCTGGGGTTGTGAGACTGCTGGCAGAGTATTCAATTTATCCAGTACTAGAGCCAGGAGCATTTTTTGAGCATTGGAACTTAGAGTTTTTAATCTCACTTGTGAGGTTGGTGATCAAGGAACAGGAATGCTGGGATAGGAAGTTAACTAGCGGGAACTCACTGAGGGGGCTCAGTTCAAGGACACACCTATGCCTGGTTGATCTGTCCACCAGGGGCACCCACCACTGAGGGATAAGTTGGGTGTGTGGGTAGGCTGAAGACCAGGTGTGTGGGGTTCAGACCTTGTGAGGGGCTAGATTAAATTAACTCTCTCAATCTGTCATGAGATTAGAGTTTCGGTCTTACCTTTTTCCCTTTGCCCTGAGAACCTCTGTTTGTCCCTAGACTCCACCCACTTAGGGATAAGCTGAGTGCATGTGTAGGGTTCACAACTGGTGGGAGGCTCAAATTATCAAGTCTACTGTGAGATCAAGAGGAGAAATGTTAGACTTTTCCCCTTTCCCCTTTCTCTCTGATAGTGTTATTTTGCTAACATGTGTGATGGGCTGGGGATGCGGGGCAAGGGTGGGTGAAGGGTAGGAGAGCAAAGCAGGGGTAGGGGAATGGGAGGAGGTAAGTTTGGGTGGTGCTTATGTCTGCTTCAAGCTTCCCCCACTGAGCTATCCCCCAAGGACAGCAAAGCAAGAGGCTTGTTTGACAGTATACCCTCAGGGACCTGGAAAAATCAGGTTGGTTGGGTCCTGTCAGTTTCTCCCAATCGTCTATGATAAAGGGTAGTCTCATGTTAAGATGCTTGAGTTTATTTATTTTTATGTTGAGATTCTTGCTACCAGGAAGTTCAGGGTACATTTCCTAATGGATCTTCTGCTAATGATGAATTTAGGTGAAACGGCATCATCGTCACAGTCAAAAGGACCTTTCAAGATTTACCTTGAAATACAATGTTATTTTGATAGGAAAATGCCTATGAGTAGCCAAGGAAATTGAGTCAATGCAATTATTATTCAAATTTACAAACCAACCATAAAGCAAGTAGTGAAGAAGTTGAAGAATTCTACAAACTTCTTCAGTCTGAAATGATAAAATATGCAATGAGGATGCATGACTAATTATTGGCAATTGGATTTCAGAAAGTGGGAACAGAGGAAGGAACAGTATTTAGAAAATATGACTTTGGTTATAGAAATGAAGCTGAAGATTTTATGATGGTATTTTGCATGACCAATGAGTTCTTCATTGCAAATACTTCTTTTTTGACCATGTAAATGGCAATTTTACATGTGTAATTCTCCAGATTGAATACACAAATCAAATTGACTACATCCAAGAGATGATGGAGAAGTTCAATGTCAACAGCCAAAATGAGGTCAGCGCCTGGCAGTGGAACACAGACCATCAATTGCTCATATGCAAGTTAAAATTGAAGTGAAAAAATTAAAATAAATAAATGAGAACCAAACTACATCCTTGAGTATATCTCATTTGAATATTGAGACCATCTCAAAAATAGATTTGACTCATTGAACACTAATGTCAGAAGACATAATGAGATGTATGATGACATCACCACATGGTCAACAGTTTTAAATGGCCAGCCAGCTCAGGTGGGTGGGGGAAGGAGACAGTGAGGCTTTCTTCATACTCCTAAGAAGATTTACAGTTTTGGATACTCACAAGGACAATTCTACCCTGTCATATAGGGTTGTTGTGAGTTGGCATTGACTCAAGGGCTGTGGAAGTGATGCCCCAGGGGTATTATTGATAATGTTCTTTCTCTAACACAAAATGACAATGATGTCTCTAAGGTGGGCCAGAGACATATATAAACCATAGATATACAAATGGATTTGGGACTTGCACTTATTTTAGCCCCAATCGAAGAAAATTTCATATTTATAACATGGCCCTGCTACTGCTTCCCCTCATGAAGAGACCACTGAAAATATGGGTGCTATAGCAAAGTGTGGCAAAGAAACTAAATGGTGCCTGGCTATCAGAAGGAGTAGTGTCAGTGATCTTAAAGGATTGTCTTTAAATAAGCAGCCATCTAATGGAGGCATTAACCAAATCCTCATGGAAGAAGCACACCAGACTTCCTTCCAAAGGAAGGAATGGTATCAGAGCTTAAATTGTGAATACCTGGTTTTCAGAAGGCTATGGATGACAGTGGAACCCAAAATCCATTTCCTGGGTCCATTCATTCATAAATCAAGTCTCAAGTGAATACCCTTTGATCATAGTTGAGGGACATGAACAGCCTTGTCATTATATAGAAAACATTGTAAACTCAATTGTGGCGATGTAGTTAGGTTAAAATGTAATATATTCTTATTTGATCTCTGTTTTGACTCATTTTAATGTTTTCCCAATTTAAAAAAAGTGAAGGGAAATGTGTATTAAGTCTCTGGCTAATGCCCTCAGAGCACAGACCAGGGATGTGAAGAGCCTTGGTATCATGCAGAGTGCGTTGGTAAGTGGATCACTGCAGATGTAATTAGGTTAAAATTTAATAACTTTTCATTTGATCTCCATTTTGACAAATTTAAATTTGTTCTACTTTTTAATATTTTCTGCTTTCTTTTTTATTAAGATTTTTTTCATCTGTTTTACTTTGTTGTTGTTAGGTTTTGTTTTGTCTTGTTGTGTGTTTTTTCTGTATATGAAGTCCAGGTTAGGCAAATCTATGACGATAGTAACTGGATTGAAGGTTCCTTGAGTGTACAGCAGGGGAGGTGGAGTTGGGGGAGGGAGAATTGGAGAGCTAATAACAAAGATTACAAGAATGAAGAATATATTCTTTTTTCATTCCAATGTTACTATCATTTGTAATGTCTTTTTAAAAATAATTTTATTGGGAGCTCGTACAGCTCTTATCACAATCCATACATCCATTCATTGTGTCAAGCACATTTGTACGTATGTTACCAACATCATTTTCAAAACATTTTTTTTCTACTTAAGCCCTTGGTATCAGTTCCTCATTTTTCCCCTCATCCCCTCACCCTTGAACCCTTGATCATTTATTATTATTTTTTCATGTCTTACACTGACCGATGTCTCTTTCACCCACTTTTCTGTTGTCCATTCCCCTGGGAGGGGGTTATATGTAGATCATTGTGATCGGTTCCCCCATTTCTCCCCCCACCTTCCCCTTCCCCTCCTGGTATTCTTACTCTCATTATTGGTCCTGAGTCGTTTATCTGTCCTGGATTCCCTGTGTTTCCAGCTTGTATCTGTACCTGTGTGCGTGCTCTGGTCTAGGTGGATTTGTAAGGTAGAATTGGGGTCATGACACTGGGGGGGAGGAAGCATTAAAGAACTAAGGAAAGTTGTATGTTTCATCAGTGCTATACTGCACCATGACTGAAGAATATATTCTAAAACTGATTGTGGTGATGATTGTACAATTCTTCTTGATATAATTGAACTATTAAATTACATATATATGAATTATATGCAAAAAACTGTTAAAATTGTAAGTGAAAAGGCAAAAAGTCATTAAAATGACAGGAAAGAAGGAAAAAATCAAACTAGATATCAGAAAAGATTGAAACTTGCTTTTGATTTAAAGCAGCTAAAAAAGTGATGTAAAAGAGTTGAACAGAGATGGTCAAAGGGCAACTTGAGTAGACAAAATAAAGATTTTAATGAAATGTGCAAATGCCTGGAGCTACAAAACTAAAAAGGATGAACACACCCCTTCAGGACCAGTGGTGAGAGTGGAGATACTGGGAGGGAGGAGGAGGGGGTGGGGAGGCAGGGGGGTGGTGGAAAGGGGGAACTGATTACAAGAATCTACATATAACCTCCTCCCTGGGGGATGGACCAAAGAAAAATGGGTGAAGGGAGACGTCAGACAGTGAAAGACATGAGAAAATAATAATAATTTATGGATTATGAAGGGTTCATGAGGGAGGGGGAAGGGGGAGGGATGGGGGAAAATGAGGAGCTGATACTAAGGGCTCAAGTAGAAAGCAAATATTTCGAGAATGATATGGCAACAAATGTAAAAATGTGCTTGACACAATGGATGGATGGATGGATTGTGATAAGAGTTGTACGAGTCCCCAATAAAAAGATTTTTAAAAAAATGAAAATTAGTCCTTTAAATTATGTTAGCAATTTGTTTTGTAGATAGTTGAAAATATTTAATAAAATTATTTAACAAAGGAAGCCAAAAAACCCACTTTGTTCTATCTCAAAACTCCTCTACTATTTTATATTAATTTCCTAGTAGTTTCACTCTGTAAATATTTTATGTTATTTTTTTCTGTGCTCTTTGACAGGTTGATTCCAGTTCATCAGGGATCTTAGGACTGGCACAGACCTGAGCATCATTTTGTTATTTTGTTTATAGGGACACCAGACATGCTGGTAGGGGCTGGGGGGAAAAGGATAAATTCAAGCCCTTATTTGAAATATTGAAAGATTCTATGGAAGTATCAGCTGAAGACGGGAGGAATTCCCAGGGTCACTGTACCAAAAATAAAGACGACATTGTACAATTTCAAGAGGTCTCATATGGTCAATAACAAATGTTACTGAATGAAGAAGTCCAAGCTGAATGGAAGACACCAGTGAATAACAAGGCTCCAGAAAATGACAGAGCAGCAAACTGATGAAACCCTGGACGCACTCACTGACCCATGCCAAGAAATCTGGAAGACAGCTACTTGGTCAGCTGACTAGAACCCACTGCCATAGAGTCAGTGCTGACTCATATCGAGTCCCTATGGGTTCCTGAGACTGTAACTCTTCACATGAGTAGAAATCCATGTCTTCCTCCTGAGGAGCTGCTGGTGGTTTCAAACAGCTGACCTTGTGGATCTCAGGCCAGCGCATAACCAGAACATCATCAGGGCTCTTTAACTGGCTAGAAAAGATACTTATTTGTACCCACTATAAAGAATGGGTGACCCATCAGAATGTGAAAATTATCAAACAAAATAATTAATATCATATGCAAGTAAACTTTTGATAAAGATAATTTAATAAGGAATGATTTCAGGAGTACACTAACAGGGAGCTGCTAGAAATTCAAGCCAGATTCAGAAAAGGATGTGGAACAAGGTATGTCATTGTTAATCAGATGGATTTTAGTTGAAAGCTAACATCAAAACATCAGAAAAATGTTTACATGTGCTTTATTGACTATGCAAAGACATTCAACTGCCTGGATCATAACAAACGATAAAGCGCATTGAGAAGCATGGAAATTCCAAAACAGTCATTGTGCTTAAGTATAACATGAACCTGGACCAAGAGGCAGTCATTTGAATAGGACAAGGTAATCCGGCGTGGTTTAAACTCAGGAAAGGTGTGCGTCAGGGTTGTGTGCACTGACTATCTTCATTCAATTTATATGCTGATCAGATGATCTGTGCTGCTGGACTTTATGAGGAAGATTGGGGAAAATTTATTCATTACTTTCAATATGCTAATGAAGATCAAGTATTGTACCATTTAATATGGATTACAACTCAATGTAAAGAAAATCAAAATCTTAACAACTGAACCAATAGGTAGCATATAAACAGAGAAAAGCTCGAAATTGTTAAGGATTTCATCTTGCTTGGATCCACAATCAATGCTGATCAAAGCAAAAGTCAATAGATGAAACAGCACATTGCATTGGGAAAACCTGCTGCACAAGATCTCCTTAAAATGTGGAAGACCAAGGATTTCACTCTAAAGATGAAGGAGGACCTGACTCAAGTCATGATATTTTCAGTGGCCTCATATGTATGTGAAAGTTGGATATTACATAAGGAAGACCTATGACTCCATGCATGTTAATTATGGTGCTGGAAAAAAGATATTGAAAGGACCATGCATTGCCAATCGAACAAACCAGTCTGTCTTGGAAGAAGTACTAACATGGTGCTTCTTAGAAGCAAGGATGGCAGGACTTCATCTTAAGTACTTTGGCCATCTGGTCAGAAAAGAACCATCCTTGGAAAAGGACATCATGCTTAGTAAAGTAAGAGAACCGAGAAAGAGAGGGAGATCATCAATGAAATTGATTGGCACAGTGGCTACCACTGATTGGCTCCAACAACAACTGGGTGAATGGCACAGAATCGAGTCGTGTTTCCTTTTGTTGTACAGTCTCTGTGCGTTGGAACCTGCTTGGGAGCACTTAACAACATGATAAATCTATTAGCAGAGCTGTCTTCTTTCTTAAATTTTTTGGCTAGATCGTGGCTGCTCAGATCATGGCTCCGTGACAGGAAAGGGAGCTGAGCTCCTACAGATAAAATTCACCAGCAGAATTTATGGTGTGGTAACTTAGCAAAAATCAAAGAAATGCAGCATGTGAGTTATTTTTAACTTGATGGACTGACAACCCTCCTTTTCATTGGGTAATATTTAAAAGGAGACCACCAGACTTTTTCTGTTAGTCTTTCTTAGCATAGAAATTCTACTGAGATCTTGTCAGCCTCCTAGTAAGATGAAAGCCTCCATTGGCAGACATTTGGTGTACATGAGATGAACTATCTAGGATGAGAACCAGGTTTCCCACACAGAGGCGAGAATTCTACCACTAAGCCACTGCTGTCCTGCACCATATGTTGTTGCTGTTAGGTGTTGTCAATTCAGTTCCAACACATAGCATACAATTGTGAGGTCCTGTATCATTTCCACACTTATTGTTATGCCTGAGCACATTGCTGCAACCACTGGGTCAAGTCCATCTTGTTGAGGTCTTCCTCTTTCCCTCTGACCTTCTTTACCAAGTATGATGTCCTTCTCCAGGGATTCATTTCTCCAGACAACTTGTGCAAAGTACACAAGCATTTGGATAGTGCTCAGTAAATATTGTTGAATCAATGAATGTGGAAAAATGCACACCAGGTATCTGAAGTATTATGCTACATTTATTTAAGCTTTATCTTCACTGTACTGCATGAGAAAGGTCATTGTAAGAATATGAGTGACATCATAGGGTTGTGTATTTCAACAAGAAATCTTCGATGACAGACAGAGGCCATGAGATGTTAAACTGCTCCTACCAAGCTATTGACCTCTATTGCTGTGTTAGACAGGGTTCTCTAGAGAGACAAGAGCAGATTGCTAGTAATTATATATATATATTTATAAAGATAGATAAATACGTAACACAAGAAATGAACTGTTAAATTATATATAGATAGATAGATAATTCAAGAAATGAACAGTTAAATTATAAAGCAGTAAAAATGGCTTAGCGCAACTCACTCCCATGAGAGAGAGTTGTGAGACACTGGCAGTCCTTCAAGTCTTGAGGGCCGCTGTAGAGAGAGCTAGGCTATCTCAGCACAGGCAGCAAACACCAAGGCAGATCCCCAACAGTCAGCCAGGTCACCAATCTTCAGTCCCCAGCTCCAGAGATGTACATTCCAATCGTGTGGCCTTAAAGGGACCTCAACTTACAGCGACACAGTCCACAGGCTAGGCGTCTCACAGGTAGTAAATTGAGGCACAGAACAAGCAAGGCAGCCGCACACTGGTCCTATGACCAAAGAGCGAGAGACAAGAAAGGAGAGGCTCACCGAGCCATTTATCTCTCAGCCCTTCAATTAATCCCACTTGTGTTTATTGGCCAGGCTGGCATAATAAACTATCTCAATTGCCTTGGCATTATTCTCCAATTTCTCTGTCTCTATGGATCTCCGACACATTCCATTCCATTGGGATAAACTATAAGTTGTCCTACTTTTTAAATGCTCTCTCAATGCAATGTAATCCTGGCATCTTGCTCCAGTGAGAGCTGTTTCCTTTAGGAAGAAGATTGCTGCAAATTTTCTCCCTGCCCTTGTTGGCTCTTCAGGAGAGTGATCCTTTGGATAAGTGGAAGTTACAGGTACATGTCACTTCCATTCTGAACTTCTCCTGTCTTCCCACATTGAATTGAAGTGGATTTAGGTGATAACATTTGAGATAGAGGAGATAGAAATCACTATTAGCATGCTGATCACTAAAGAAACTGGGACATATTATTTCCAATAAGGAAATGATAATCATCAAGTTTACAGCACAAAGCCAGTGTGTAAATTCAGCATCCATTTGCTGCAATAAATTTTGCTCTTGTTGCTGCAAGTAAAATGAACTTCTCAATGAAAGAATAAATCCAAATGTGCCTGTTGGATGAGAGTTTAAAAGAAAAAAGATATACTGCATACACCCTGACTTGATAAGATTTCTTTCTCCCAGCACTAAACTAGGGAAGAAAAGGAATGGAGAAAGGTTAACTGAATGAGCTCTCCTTAAACTGAATATACAGGGAAAGTACTGGCCCATAGCCACCTTATGCACAACAGAATGAAACAATGCCTGGTCCCGTGCCATCCTCACAATTGTTCTTATGCCTGAGCCCATTGTTGGAGCAAGGGTGTCAATCCATCTTATTGAGAGCGTTCCTCTTCTCAGCTGCCCCGTCCACTTTACCGAACATGCTGTTCTTTTCCAGAGACTGTCTCTCCTGACAATATGTCCAAAGTATGGAAGGCTAACTCTTGCCATGCTTGCCTCTGAGGAGCACTCTGGGTGTGCTTTTTCCAAGACTGGTTGGTTTGTCCTTTTAGTAGTTCATGGTCCTTTTAATAGTCTTCTCCAGAGCTACAATTCAAACGCATCAATTGTTCTTCTGTCTTCTTTATTCAATGTCCACCTTTCACTGGCATATGAGGACATTGAAAATAACATGGCTTGACAGAGTTTCTAAAGAATCCCTATTGTAGACTTCTTTCTTGGGCAGCACTTGGCACCCCATCTGAACTGCTTGGGGAATTACTCACAAGGGAGCCACACTGAAAGTCTAAAGGTCTAACAGTGGGGTGGGGTTGGGAGCACTAGACTGCTCCATCCCTGACTACAGGAATAACAACGGGGACTTTTAGGATGCTTGCCTTTAGGACACAAACACTGAAGATGAATAGGGTGCATGAGTTGTAAGTGGGAGCTGGTATAATTAACACTGAAATAAATGGGGGCTAGACTGCTGGTTTATAACCTGTCCTTCTCGCTATTTAATATAGAGGTATTCACCCGCCCCTTGTCATAATCCCTGTTAGATTTGTGACTATATGTATGGTTTTTATGGGGTTTTTTGGTGTTTGTCTATACAAAATATGCATGATAGGTAATCTTATGGAGAAAGTGACTGGCCCAATATCAACAATGATAGGTACTAGGGAATAGTAAGTGTTCTAAGATCGACAGCAAGGAGTGTGTGGCTTTTCTGGTCAAGTTTGATCAAACTAATTGTATTTGAGAGCAATTACCGAGAGTGAACAAATGATGGGTAAACATAATAGTGGGAAGGGGGAAAAGAAAGTACGATGGCTTGGGTCAGGTACACCTTAGTTTTCAAAGTAACATCCTTACATGTCAATACTCTAAAGAGGTCTTGTGCAGCAGATTTACCAAAAGTAACTTGTCTTTTGATCTCTTGAAAACTGGTTCCATGAGCAGTGATTGTGGTTCAAGCAAAACAAAATATTTGTCAACTTCAAATTTTTCTCTATTTATCATGATCCAGTTGTGAGGATTTGGGTCTTCTTTACTTTACTTTACTTCTTTACCTTGCATCTGAATCTATACTGAAAGCTGCCATCCTTGATCTCACCAGCAAGTGTTTCAAGTCCTCCTCACTTTCAGCGAGCAAGGCTGTGTCCTCTGCATCTCTTAGGGTGTGAATAAACCTTTCTCCAATCCTGCTGCCACATTCATCTTCATATAAGCCAGTTTCTCTGATTCTTTGTTCAACATATATATAGAAATATGGGGCTTTCTACTCCTGTAAAACAGTCTCAGAATTCCACAAAGGTAGTTCTTCTCTGTTCTATATGGTTGATTTTATTTGGCACCAATTCAATGTCAGTGATACATATTGAGTAAGTATGGTGAGAGGATACAACCTGTCACACACCTTTCCTGACTTTAAACCATGAAGTGTTCCCTTGTTTTGTTAACACAACTACCTCTTGACTCATGTACAATTACCATGTGAGCACACTGAAGTGTTCTGGAATTCCCAGCCTCCTCAAAAGTATCCATAGTTTGTTAAGATCCACACAATCAACTGCCTTGACATAGCGAATAAAACACAAGTAATATCTTTACGGTATTCACTGTTTTCCACCAAGATCTGTCTGACATCAACAATGATATCCCTTGTTCCACATTCTCTTCTGAATTCAGCTGAAACTCTGGCAGCTCTCTGTCAGTGTCCTATTGCAACTTTGTTGGATGATCTTCAGCAGAATTTTACTTGCATGTGATATCCATTATATCGTTCTCTAGATGAGCATTTTTGGGGGATCATTTTTCTTTGGAATGAGTGCAAATATGGATCTTGTCTAGTCAGTTTGCCAAGTAGTAATCTTATAAATTTCCTGGCATAAGTGAATGTGTGCTTCCAGTGCTTCATCAGCTTGTTGAAAATTCTCCCTTGTATCCACAGTTTGTCATACATTCCTGAAAGCTGTGTGTTAGTCCGGGTAGACTAGAGAAAGACATCCAGGGAGACTCCTATGTGTATAAGAAAGAGCTTTATATACAAGAGCAATTGAATATTGAGAAAACATCCCAACCCAGTCCAGATCAAGTTCATAATTCTGATATCAGCCCATATGACCGATACCAATCTATAAAGTCTTCTTCGGCCTCAAAAAAATACATGCAATGATGCTGAATGCAGGAATATCTCAAGTGAGTGAGTGGGAAGTCTTGTAGATCCAGTAGCTCTGTTAGCAACCCAGCACTGGCAGGGGTTTCCATGTGGCATTTCCAGCTCAGGGCACTAGCTTAGTTCCATGTGTCTTGCTAGCTGCAATGTCTCCCAGGGAGTGAGCAGAGAGTGGGGGGGGCTCTCCCACCTCCAGGGAGGAATACTGGAGTTCACAGAACCCTCAGGAGAAGGCCATACCCACACAGAGGCCTCACTGGCTATAACCTAATTGACAGACTAGACTCCACCCCTTCACTCTTAATCCTCAAATTGACAATAGATTATTTAACTACCACACCTTGTTTTGGCGAAATCTTTCAGTGAAACTTCTTCCTTCAGTACCATTGAAGCTTGCTCATATGCTACCTCTTGAAATAGTGGAATACCAAATAGTCTTTTTGTTATAGTGACGTTGTATATTCTCTCCATTTTCTTCTGATACTTCCTATGTAATTCAATATTTTGCCCATAGAATCTTTCAAGATGGAAACTCCAGCCTTGAACATTTTCTTGACTGCTTTTGGTTTAAGATATGCTGGGGGTGTCCTTCCCATTGTTTCTCTAATTCTAAGTCTTTGCACATCTCATTATAATATTTGATTTTTTCTTCTTGAGCTGACCTTGGCAATGATCTATTCAGCTCTTGGTTTCCATCATTTCTTCCATTAGATTTAACTAATTAAGAGTAAGCTCCAGAGTCTCTTCTGACACCCACTTTGATTGTTCCCGTCTTATGCATAGCTTTGTAACATTGTATGGTATCACAAGTAAAATCAAAAGTCTTACTCTAAATACCCAATTCATCTTGTATCAAAGCCGTAATGAAGCAAACTGGTTTTTGTTAAATTAATATCAGAATTTGAAGGTAGGTGTGAAATCTAACATCAATCCAGTTGATTCATGAATTTCCTGTATTAAATCCTTTGATCGGTTCTAGAAGTGCACAACCCATTGTTCTACAGCAGACCATTCTATCTTTGAACAATAGTATTAGAAAGTTTTTCCTTATGGATCAAGGCTTGTTTCTCTGTAGTTTACACTTATCGGCTCTGTTTCTTCTTTGTTGCCGGGGTCACATTCAGGCAGAGGACCTCGTCCAGTGGCAATTACCCTTTCAACTATTAAGACAAAGGCCACAGATTAGCTGACATGGTATTTTATTTTTTCTAAATAGTTTTCTTGGTATATACTCTATTCGAATACAATTTAAACATTAAATCATCTTAAGAGACTTGTACAATCATCATGACAATCAATTTCAGAACATTTTCTTCATGCAGTTTTTGTTGTTAGCTCCCCATTTTCCCATAACCTCTCTTGCCATGCTCCTAGGTAATCATTAATCCAATTACTTAGAAAGATTTACCCTTTCTAAGATTTCATAAATAGAAAATAAAATAAAACACAAACAGAAGGAAAACAAAAACCCCCAACAACCACAACTAGACAAAACATAGAAAAACTTCAATTGAAAAGAAAGTAGAATATATTAAAAATGGAAACTATTTTAAAATGCATCAAAAGGGAGATCAAATGACAAGATATTACATTTCAACCTAACAACATCTGCCATCATCAACTCTATCATGTTCTCTTTTTGATAGCAAGGATATTCACATCCCTGTACTGTGTTCAGAGGAGATTCTCCAGAGACTTAATCCAAGTGGGGAACCTCCATGCTCATCCATAGCCTTCTGCAAATTGCGTGTTTAAATTTAAGCTCTGATACAACTCCCTCCTTTAGATATGGATTTTATCATTTACAGTCCTTGGATCACATAGGCTGGTGTGCTTCCTCCATGTGGACCTAATTGATGTCTCATTTAGATGGCTGCTTGTTTGAAGACAAGCCTTTAAGACTCCAGCTGCTATTATTTCTGATAGCTGGCCATGATCTGGTTTCTTCAACATACTTTGCTATATCACCTGTGGTAGTCAGATGATTTTCTGGCAACTACACAATCCTAGCTAGGGGAGAAGTTAAACCTGTCAGTCAGGTCACAGCATGATGCTATCTCTTTGGGTATGTGCTTCTCCACACCCATTCCCCTAGATCTCTCTGCCATTCATTCTGAGAGCTGCCAGGCCCCTGCCATGTTTCCACTGAACTTGAATCTGCAAGAGTCTACACTCACTGACCTGTGATTTTCCTGCATTCTGCATTATTACATGTGGCTCCAAGAGTCTGAAGGGGGACTTATGGACTATTATCAGAATTATGGACTTGAGTTAAACTGGGCTGGGACACTTTCTTTTTTTAAATCATTTTATTGGGAGCTTGTACAATTCTTATCACAATCCATACATACATCCATTGTGT
>NW_022111367.1:6679114-6703500 GCF_000313985.2 Echinops telfairi | reverse complement strand
CACCACCTCCTTACCCCCACCTCCCCCTCTCCCGTGTCCCCCCACCCCCACCCTAGAAACATTGGTCCCATTGTTTTGTCCTCTAGACTACTCATCCAGTCTATCTTATCTAGATAGATCTTTAGAGATAATAATATGCACCAAAAATAAAGCTGTAGCAAGATAGGTGATGAGTGAGAACACAGCGATGACAACAAAAAAAGAAACCAATTACCCATAGAAGAATAAATAATTAAAAGAAAAAAATTTAAAAAGAAAGAAAAACCTGTAAATAGATCAAGGTCTGATTTTTTTATCTCTAGGCATGTCCTTCAGTCAGGTCCGATGGGGTACCATTATCTGGCCCCAGAGTCTGTTCTTTGTACTCCCTCAGGGGCTCCCTGCTCTGCTCTCACGGTTGCTCTACCACATGCTTTTAGTGGTTTGTCTCGGTTTCCCAGGGTCAGTCTGGGCCAGTCCCAACACCGAGTCTCCATTGTTGTCCCCCTTAGGGCCCTGGGTCATAAAGGGACGGCGTGTCTCGTGGTGGGATCAGCCATATTGTCCAATCTGTCCATTGGCTGTTCAGAGTGGGCATGTCATCCTCCAAGCCTGGTGGGTCAGGATGTGCTCTACTCTCTCTTTCTCCCCCTTGAGTGCTCCCATGTGCTCTGATCAGACATGCCCCTCTCCCCTAGCTGAAGCTTCAGTGCTGTCCTCTCAAGTACATTCTTCTGGGGGGAGGGGTCGTTGTCCTTGTAGCTGGTATGGGGACCGAGCCCTCAGGCCCCTCCACTGGCTCCCCACTCCTTGCCAGCAAGCTGCATTCACCTGGCACTGTCTTTAAATCTGGTCCCTCTTTCCATGTGGAGACACAAACAATACCCTCCCCTTGGGTGGGTCAGTGCCCTATTCCCTGTCACATATCTTTTTTTTTTTCTTTCCCCTTTCCTCCCTCCCCACCTCCTTTGTAGTCGGCTACCATATGCACCCCTGCATTTGGTCTGGCTCCTGCCATACTACTCAGACCTTACCCCTGGAGTGTTTGTATGCAGTAGCTTTTTCCCTGTGCCCCCTTTGCATTTACCTTTCTGTTCTTTCTTTTTTTTGTATTTAATTTTTAAAAATTATTTTATTGGGGGCTCGTACAATTCTCATAACAATCTATACATACATCCATTGTGTCAAGCACATATGCACATTTGTTGCCCTCATCATTCTCAAAACATTTGCCTCCCACTCTAGCCCCTAATATCAGTTGCTCATTTTCTCCCTCCCTCCCCACTCCCCTCTCCCTCATGAACCCTTCATAGTCCATAAATTATTATAGTTTTGTCATAAATTATCCTGTCTGATATTTCCCTCCACCCTCAAATTAGGAAGATAGTACTGAGCACATTCTCTCCTTAAATTCTATATAAGTATTGTTAAGGTGTTATTGTTTTTTTTCTTGATAGAAGGTTGCTCCACTCAGTTTTCCAACCAACAGACATATATAATTGCCTCATCCAAGACATATATGCCTCTCTTTCCCCATTATGAATTGAATTTCAAGTAAGGTTCATTTATCACTCTTGTAGGAGTATCTGTGATTTCAGATGATCTTAGCACTGTGGTTCTCAAACTGAGTCATGACCCCTTTTGGGATCCAATGACCCTTTCACAGGGGTCACCTAAGACCATCTAAAAACACATATTTCCGGTGGTCTTAGGAATGAGACACCACTCTTCTATCCATCTTCAGGTGGGTCTGCCCACATACAAATACACCCACATAAGGGTACCCAGTGTGAAGACTGTTAGCCATGCTACTCCTCACTTCAAGACAAAATTTCATTTATTTGTAATTAGAAATCAATGTTTAATGACATTGTTTTGTGATTAACCACTATACTTTAATTATGTTCAATTTGTAACAATGAAAATACATCCTGCCTATCAGATTCTTAACAGTAGGAAAATTATACTTATGAAATAGCAACAAAAATAATTTTATGGTTGGGGTCACCTCAACATGAGGAGCTGTATTAAAGGGTCACGACATCAGGAAGGTTGAGAACCACTGTCTTAACACAATGTTGTATGGCAGCAACTGAATGGTCTCCCTTTCCCCTTCTTGAGAAATTGACACCTGAGATACTTAAAGTTAATTGTGCCAACCTGGCTGATAAACACATGTGGGGTTAATTGAAGGGTGTAGAGATAAAGGGCTTGGTGAACCTCACCTTTCTAGTTCTCGGATCTCTTGCTTTCTGATGGTTGGACCAGGGTGCCGCTGCCTTAGCCAGTTCCCTGCTTCAGCTAGAAAGGCTCACTTCCTGCAAGACATCCCTGAGGAGGAGCCACATGGAGTTACCCCGATGCAGCTCTGGGTGCTCGAACAGCTGTATGGAGACCCCTGCCAACGCTGAGATGCTTACACATTCACTGATTCATCTTTCCTCCTGTAGGCAGCATCATTGCTTGTGTTTTGGGAGATTGAGAAGGACTTTGTGGATTAGTGTTGGACATATGGGTCAATGTTGGACTTGTGAGCTTGGGCAGCACTGGGTTGGGATGTTTTCTTGATGTGCACTTATGTAAAACTCTCTCTTATATGTGTGAGTTTCTGTGGATTTGTTTCTCTAATGCGCACAAACTAACACAGTATGGTACCTTGGGAGTGGAGTACGGGAGAAACAAATCATAAGATGGAGAGCAGCTGTGTGTTTGACCTCTCCCTCAGGGTAGTTGTTCTTCTTTGTCTAGCCAGAAGTCAGATAAAGCCACAGTGTATACTTGGTTGTTTTCTTGGGAAAATAAGGGAAATACGAAAATAGAAAGCTTGTAAGCTCAATTGCTTTCAGACATTAAAATTTGGGCTTTAGATGGGTTTAGGCCATGCCTGTAAAGAAAGCTATGAAAATATATGCCCCACCCAGTGCTTTGGAGTACTCAGGAACCAATGGTCTTTGTCAGAAGCTGGAAAAAGTCTGGAACCATGAAGGAAACTCCCCTCTAGGATTGAATGTTAAAGGGAGCCTTTGGGCAGGCTGAGATGCTTGCTAGGTGACCACCTGGATCTACTTGTTGAGTGGAAGTGGGAGAAATGCAGCAATAAAGAGACAGGTTGAGTTTGGCCACTGACACCTGTGGACTTGGTTTACAGGAAAAATGGGAGAAGATGAGATCGGTTGACTGGTCTAAGGTTCATGGCCTACCACGAGCGGGCTAGGCTTGTTGAGTATTGGTGAGAGCCCATGGTCTAAAGGCAAGGCAACCAATGGGCAACCTGTGGAGGCTGAGTGAGGCAGCCCACATTGAGTTGACCAGACCCAATCAGATGGAGATTTGTGAGCCTGTGAACGGGTGCATATTGTTGCTGACTTTATGGATGGCCTGTCCAGATTTGACTTTGCTTATGGATGCAGACTTCACAAGGTTCCAACTGGAATGAGGACTCTTCATGTTGAAAAATATGATTGTCTCCTCAGAGCACTGGGTTGATGTAAGTGGGCAGTATATAAATTGGATACCCAAAACTGGGGGGATAAGGACATGAAGTGATTCAGCTTTCCTCCTGCAGTCGGCATCATAGTGTGTGTTTTGTCAGATTGAGGAGGACTTTGTGGATTGCTGTCGGACATATGGGTTAATGCTGGACTTGTGGGTTTGGGCAGCACCGGGTTGGGATGTTTTCTTGATGTGCACTTACCCTTTATATAAAACTCTCTCTTATACATGAGTTTATGTGGATTTGTTTCACTAATGCACCCAGATTATCACACCCCTGCTGAGGTGAGGTCTCCTCTATAGAAAAGGTTTTAATATGTACATATAAAAGAGGTTCATATATATGATTCATGGACAAAAGTGAGGCTCTCTACCTTGTTTAGGGACAACCTGGTAATTGGTATAAGGAGAAATACACGGACCAAGGGACCAGGACAGAAAACCCATAAATAAAAACATCCACCTATAGAGAGCTGATTTTTGACAAAGGCTCAAAAGCATTAAATGGGAAGCAGATGCCTTCTTCAATAAATGGTATTGGAAAAACTGGATGTCCACCTGCAGAAGAATGAAATAAGACCCTTATCTCACCCAAAGCACAAAAACAAAGGCCTACCATATATACTAATATATAAGCTGAGTTTTTCAACACATGTTTTATGCAGTTTTTGTGGTAAAATTAGGTGTCCTGGCTGATATTTGGGTCAGCTTATATTCAAGTATATACAGTAAATGTAAAATCCAGAGATGTCAAGGATCATCAATGATAAAATTGGGACAAATATTAATGCCCTGGTGCAGGGGATACATAGGCTATCAGAGATAATAAAGGAAACACATTCCAGGGAAGACAAAATAGATGAGTGAGGCCTATTATAAATAAAACATAAGTTCTTTGTTATTTCCTCCTCCCAATGACCTTATTTTTGTCTCACTGATCTTGCTAGACCTGCGTATGTACACTTGTACAATCAAGATCTTTCGATGCACCAAATCCAAGATAGATAATCCTCTCAGAAACAGTAATGATAATAATGATTCCCTGAGAGCACAGGAGTAAACAGAGGGAAGGGGAGACTAATAGTATAACCCCACTCAAGGGGAACTAACAACAGAATTGTAGGTGAATGGATACATTGGATCAGGATTGCATTGAATTTATATATTGCTTTCCGTAGTATTGGCATTTTCACAATATCAAGTCTTCCAATCCATAAACCTGTCTTGTAAACCTCCACCCAATTCACAATGATGTTATTATTAGGTGCCCTTAAATCAATTCCAGCTCATAGAGGCAGCGATGGTTAGGTTTTTTGTGCCAATGTGATACATGCAAGAAAATATGGGTGGAGTCTAGCCTGTCAATCAGGTTACAGCCTGGTGATGTCTCTTGGGGATGTGTCCTAGGTTTAAGAAGATCCTGTGGCCTGACAGCCCCTTTTTCTCATCCCTTCTTGCACTGACTAGTTCGCTGCCTGATCCAGCTGCCTTAAATAGTCACATGGGGCACCCTCTGCCTTTCTCTACAGGTGTGCATGCTACTTTCTTGTTATAAATTCATTTTTCAATATGAATGTCTTTACTTATATACATGTATAAGTTCCCTGGTTTTGCTGCTCTAGAGAACGCAGACTAATTCAGCAGCCTTTTGAACAAGGGAATGAACCCTACTGGCTTCATCTTCACAACGGTTGTTGTCATGCTAATCCCCTTTTGAAGATCTTCCTCCTTTTGTGATGACCTTCAACTTTACAGAGCGTGATGTCTTTCTCTAGGGACTGGGTCTTCCTGATAACCTGTCCAAAGTCTAGGCGACAAAATCTCATCATCCTCTGTTCTAAGGAGCCTTTTAGTTGTACTTCTTAAGACAGACTTGTTTATTTTTGTGGCAGTCCATGATATATTCAATATTCTTCATTAACATCATAACTCAAAGACATCAGTTCTTCTCTGGTCTTTTTATTCATTGTTCACCCT
The DNA here is from genome assembly GCF_000313985.2 of Echinops telfairi. Taxonomy (NCBI): domain Eukaryota; kingdom Metazoa; phylum Chordata; class Mammalia; order Afrosoricida; family Tenrecidae; genus Echinops; species Echinops telfairi. The sequence continues at coordinate 6,698,052 of NW_022111367.1, read as the reverse complement.
TTACAAGCATATGAAGTGATTTTACATGTACATTATTTGTACCCTACTCCTCAACATGGCATCTTTGCTTGTTAACACTTTAAAGAGGTCTTGTGCCACCGATTTGTCCAATGCAATACAACAACTGATTTCTCGATGGCTGCTTCAATGAAAATTGATTACAGGTCCAAGTAAAATGAAATCCTGGACAATTTTGATGTTATTGGTACAGGTGTGAGGAGTTGATTTTCTTGAAATTGGCTTGTAATCGATACTGCAGACTGCAGTCTTTAATCTTCATCAGTGTGTGCTTCAAGTCATTCTGGCTTTCAGCAGGCAAGGTTGTGTCATCTATGCATTGCAGGTTGTTAATGAGCCTTTCTTCTATTCCGATATCATATTCTTCATATAGCCCAGATTCTTGAATTAGTTTCTCAGCATAGAGATGGAATAAACATATAACCTTGACTCAAATGTTTTCTAATTTAAAATCACTGGTATCTCTTTTTTTGTTGTTTGAACCATTCCTATACATAGATTCTAATTACACAGTTAATTATTCAAGAATTTCAAATATATTTTACAATGTTATCTATGGTTGGTTTTAAGCCATATAGCTAAATGACTTTGCATAATCAACAAAACACAGATAAACATCTTACTGATATTTTTTGCTTTGAGCCAAGGTCCATTAAATACCATCAGCAATGATATTCCTTGTTCCAAGTCCTCTTCTGAATCTGGATTCAATTTCTTGCAGCTCCTCTATTGAATTCACAATAAAAAGCTAATTTTAGAAAGTATACTATGTGGTGTTATGCTTTGTTTGGTTACCTCCATTATGTCCTATTCTTTTGCTCTTAGAGAAAATGTGTATCCTCAATCAGTGTCTGCTGTTGTTTATCAATTGTATCATGATTTTCCCTTATCTGGAAATATTCAAAATGTCAGATTTTGAATCCTAGCATCTCCCCTCAGTGGTTGAGTGATCTTGGGAAAGAAACTTACTATCTCTGAATATCAGTTTTTTTTCTTTCACAAAATGAAAAAAGTAATAGGTCACACCCATCTTATAGGGTCACACCATCTGTCAGTTTGTCATAATATAGTGGCTTGTATATTGCTTTCATACTGGAAGTTTGTCGCCAGTATTTCAAAATCCAGCAGGATCACAGTGGGCAAATTTCAGTGGCACTTTCTGATCAAGGCATTTTAAAAGGAAAGGCCTGAATATCTAATTTTGAAAGGTCACTAATGAAAATCTTATGGATTCTAACAGAACCTTGTCTGACATAGGAAGATGAGTCCCCTGGGTTAGAAGGCACTCAAAACAACCAGTGGTGGCAATGAACTCAAACATACAGTGATGCTGAAGATGGCACAGGACCAGGCAACACTTGTTCTTCTGTAAATGGGACCACTATGAATCAGAACTTATGCAACAGAGCTGACAACAACAACCTTGTAGGGATGTTATGGATGTGAAAGACGATGTATGCATAGTGCAGAAAGTGTAGATTGCAGTCCCTGGTACAAATTAATCACTCAATACATGTTACCTGCTAATTACTATTCATATACTATGTTACCTGCTAATTACTATTCATATCAATTGTAACAGATGCCTCTGGTGGTAGCTTGGATTTTCAATTTTTGTATATATTACATCAAAGTACAACTGCCAGCATTTGTGATTCTTGCCTGAGCATCTGGCACCCCAAATTTTCACAACCTCAGCAAAAAAAACAAACAAACCCCAAACCAACAAACAAAAAATACATGCATGCTTCCAGGTCTGACCGCTGACCTTTCTGACTATCTCCCCACTGGTCCTGGGGGAATTCCAAGAACTGCCCTTTCTAATTTTTTTACTTTTAATTATGACTTCATTCTTTAAAATTATTGATAAAAGGTGACAAATATGACATACCACAAAATGGTAACTAAAGTCTCAGAATTTTTGAAAAAATCATTGACTGTAGAAATATTGGCAGCAAAGAAAACAGCAAGTGCTTGCTGTGATTCAAAGCATCATTATTATGTGTTAATAATGATAGTTCTCACCAGAATGCATTAGAAGGTTCAATAAGTAAATTATCATAGAGTTTTAGCCTTGTAAGTATAATGATATATCTAAGCTGAGATTACAAAATAAAAATGTTTATGTCATTAAGAATAACTACAGGGAGTTTTCATAAAAATAATACATTTCTGTGGAAATACTAACTATAAATTATATAGACAGTCATTTTGGTATTATTTCTCTGTTAGTGCCACTCAGTAGCACTCCCCTCTCATCCTCGTAATGATGCCACTACAGTGGAAATGACTGAAATTGAAGAATGTGTGCTTTCTGTCCCAATGTTTAGGATTGGCTTGACTAGAGGTTCTGATTTCTATGTGGAAGAAGGGATTATACCAGGAGACACAGTGAGCACTACATTAACCCTAAAATGCCACCTGCCATCTGGTCATTTAGGGCCCTTGTGCCACAAGAGCAAGAGTTAAGGAAGGCTTTGCCATACCGGCAGGGGTAATTTGACCCTGATTGGTATGAAGAGACAGGGTCGCATGAGTAACCTTAGACTTAGATGTCTTTATGAGATGTCCCTAGGTACTACCATGTTAGTAATAACCGTGGATGGGAAAATTACAGAGAGAGGGACAGTACTTCCATGCCTTAGAACCCCTCAGACATAAAGGTCTGAGATCATAAATATTAATTCAGACATTGGGACCAGCTTCTGTAAAGGCTGTAGCTTGCTCCACAAACCTTTCTGCTATAATTTTCCTTATTAAAAATTGTGGCCTGTCAACCCCTTAAGAATCAGTGATTAGATGGATTAAATTTGAAATGGAATGTGAGAGTGTTTGAATGGAGCCAGGATGGACTACTCCAGATGCTGCCAGCATCTCACTTTATGTCCTTTCTTCCTTTATTGGGCCAAAATCCCAAATCCACCAAACTCCAGTCTAAGACATTGCTAAAGAGAAACCATAAACAGGCTATAGTTCACTTTTCACTCAGCCTGAGCTCACATTGCTGTAGTTCTCAGCCTGTCTAGAAATGACAAATGTAAATGCTAACCTCAGCCAGGCAGAGAAGTCTAGTGAAGACAATGGACTAGTTGCACACCCAAAGGAGTGTTTTTCAAGAATAGGAGGACTGGTTTATCCAAAGGGTCTTGCATACTAGTTCCTCAGCCAGCACTGGCCCAGGAATATGATCCAGTCTTCTGATTTTCTGTGACAACGCACAGCAAGTCGTTGGTTCCCTTGAAGCAAAGGGAAGGAGTCTGAAGTTCATTGAGTACAGGCAAATACATGGATGGTGCATAATCTTCAAGAGTTCACCTGCTCACTAAAAATGTAGAGTTTCAAATCCATCCAGAAGTGCTTTAAGAGAAATTATTAAGGGGACATGGAGCAGGGAGGGTTGGGGGAGAGGGGCAAAAAATAGGATACCATGGGCTCAAGTAGAAAGAAAATGTTTTGAAAAAGATGAGAATATAGGTACAGATGTGTTTGACACAATGGATATATGCATGGATTGTGATAAGAGATGTAAGAGCCCCCAATAAAATAAAAGTTTAAAAAAATAAGTGAGAAATGTGTGAGAGAATGGGTGGGTTGGTGGGGAGTAATGAAAGGAAATTAAAAGGGAGGCTAAGGGTCCAATGTATGAAATAATGACATAATGAATAGTCTACTGATGCTCAGATGCTTCTTGCCTTATTATAGTGGAACTAAAAGGCAGCAAATTCAGCCTGGCTGCAAGAAAATGCTTTCTGATGAAATGTATAATTAACCTGCAACCAATGGTTTAGTAAAATATAACTCTTCCGAAAGAGAGAAAGAGACCTGGTGGATCTACTTCAGAAAAGTTGGCATTTGAACACTCTGTAGAGCACAGGCTTGCTCTCGAACATGTAGCGTTGCTGTGACCTGGAATCAACTAGATGGCATTCGGTTTGGTTTAACAAGCCTTCAAACCTCAGGCTATGTCTGAGAGAGCTAACTGGAGCTGGATCACGGATGTCTGAGGACAGCGGGTCAGAAGCTGTGAAGCATGCTCAAGGATCCAGACAGGCAGAACGCTAAATTTCATTCCAGCCCAACCCCTACATCTCTACCAGACAGATCAAATGTGATTATTGTGAACACAAATATTAGACATTTTGAATCTTGCACATAACGAAAGGAGGGCTATTGAAGGTGAATTGCCAGTTTCTTCCAACATGACCACCATCTTCTATGGTGTGATTAATGTCCTTTTAACTTCAGGGGACCAGGCACAAAGAAAGCACTAATATCGTAATTGAGGAGTCTGGCTCTGTGGACAGCTACAGGCTGTCATTCTGCCAGCTTCGGGTCAATGGAGAGAGAACAAAGGTGAGTTTTTTACTGTCTGCTTACTGTGTACCAACCTTTACTCTGTTTTGCATGTAGTAACTGATTAAATACATTTAATAATCCTATCCTATATATTTAATCAGCTACTACATGCAAAGCAGAATAAAGGTTGGTACATGGGTGAACCTTGGTGGCCTAGCGGGTTATAAGTTGGACTGGTAACAACAAGAGCAGTAATTCAAAACCACCATCCATGCCTTGGAAGGCAGATGGAGATTCTAGACGCATAAAGATTTACAGGCTTAGAAACGCACAGCAGCACTTCTACTCTGCTCCATATGAGTTAGAATAGGCTCAATGGCTGTGCATTGGGTGGTGAATTCTTTATGATATCGTTATTGTCCTTACTGGACAGATAAGGAAGCCAAGGCACGGAGAATTTTAGATTTGCGCTGAATCCCAGAAGTCTCATTGCAGATCCTGCTTACTTTTGATTGTCTTCTATTATTGACTTCTAACAGCAATCCTAATAGAAGAATTGTCTTGGATTTTTAATATTGCTGGTGGGAGCTTCAATCAAGTTGAAGCTGGTGTAGCTGGTGGGAGCTTCAATCATGAACACCATGATTAGATTATTGTTTTCATTTTTCTACATTTGAAAGCTGCACTGAAACGTGTCCAACATCATAGCAACATGTAAGCCTCCACAGCTAGAAGGGTGCAGGCTGAGCTGAGCTGAATTTGGTTAGGAATAAAATTTGGGCCTTCCCAAATTTTATTTTCAGGTCAATGACTCATTTCGTCTAATATGACCACCCATCTACTAAGGTGTTATTAGATGCCCTTTTAACGTCAGGGAGCCAGGCACAAAGAAAACATTAAAATAAGTAAGTGGAGACTTTGGTGCTGTGGACAGCAGCAGGCTGTAATGCTGCCAGCTTTAGGTCAATGAAGAGACCACTGAGCCACCACTGTCCCCTGGATTCTTACATTGGGATATTTATGCCAATGCATTACAGTCCTGTTTTTCTCTGTTTCATATGCTGTGTGTGTACATAGATCTGTGTGGTGTACTTGTGTATTTCTTAGGCAAATTCTTACATTAAAGATTAGGTCTTTGTCTAGAAGTAGCTGGCTGTAATGTAGCACATATCTAGTTATGAGGAAGCTTAATTAGTGGCTCCACTTCCTACAGAATGACTTTATAGCCTTTGGGAAAGTCCGTTTTTGAGTGCTCATTTACTTATTTATAAAATTATGGGTTTGGGCCAACCACCCTCTTATTTTTCTCTTCCCTGTCTGGAGAGTGCATGTTTCTGTAACTTCCCAAACCTCCAAGTTGTCCTCAAAGAGAAAGGCTGTAACCCTTGGTCTTCTTTTATAGAGCCAGGGCATTCATCACAGGTAGAACCCCAGCTGCTTCTCTGTCCTAAAGGACTAGACAGTGAGGAAGTGAAGCATTATCCTTCACTCCCAAACTCATTCTCATTAGTGCTTATCTCCATAAAATTAAATTCCTATGAGGGTAATATTCCTAATGTTTGAGTTTTTCCCTTTCGTGGACATAGCAGTCAGAGTGTGGATACCATGGCCTTTCTCCGTGGTTACCTGAGATGGATCATGATTTCGTTCAAGATTGGTTTTGGATGGTGAATTAACAATCATATGTTGTTGTTGTGATATGGCATTGAGTCAGTTATACTTCATAGGGACTCAAATGTGCAATTGCAGAGGAAACACTGCCCAGTCCCTCACTATCTTAACAATTATTATGTTTGAGCCCATTTTTGCAGTCACTATCAATCCATCTCATTAAGAGCCTTCCACTTTTTTTTTTTAATTCTCTCTCTCTCTCTTTTTTTCCCCTTCCACTTTTTTGCTTACTCTATACTTTACCAAGCTTAATATTCTTCTTCAATGGCAAGTCCTTCCTGGTACGATAGCTACAGTATGTGAGATCAAGTCTTCCATCCCCACTCTTAAGGAAAATTCTGGCTGTATGTATTTCAAAATAGATTTGTTTGTTCTTCTGGCAGTTTACTGTATATTTTATATGCTATAGTTAACACCATAACTCAAAGGCATCAGTTCTTTGCTTTTCGTATTTATTGTCCAATTTTGCATATATGTGTTTGGAAAGCATATATATGCGTTATGTCAAGTGCACCCTAGTCTTAAAAACTGACATTTTTGCCCTTTAATGCTGTGAACAGGGTTTGGGCAGCAGATTTGTCCAATTCATTTCTTGCCTGCTGCTTCCATGAGTGTTGCTTGTGTATCTAACTAAGTAAAATGAAATTGTGGACAACTTCAATCTCTTCCCTGTTTATCGTGATGTTTTTTTGATCCAGTTTCAAGAACTTTCATTTTCCTTACATTGAGTTGTGTGTTAGTTACATAATCTGTTGTCAGTTTGAGACTTGCGAATGAAGGGGTGGAGTCTAGCTTGTCAATCATTGTAAAGCCAATGAGGCCTTGGTGTAGATATGGCCTTCCTTGGAGGATTCTGGGAACTCCGGTATTCCTCCCTGGAGGTGGGAGACATTCTCTCTCTGCTCACTCCCTACGAGACTCTTCTGAAGAGAAGCCACATGAAGCTACCCTGAGGCAGTTGGAGTTTCAGAGCTGAAGGAACCACCTGGAGACCTCTGCGAGCACTGAGATGCTTACAATGTCACTGGATCCACAAGACTTCCAAACCACTAGCCTGTGATCTCCCTGCATTTGGCATCATTACATGTGTTTCCTGAGTCTGAAGAGGACTTTAGAGATTGGTATTGGACATATGGGCTAATATTGGACTTATGAACTTGATCTGGACTGGACTGGGATGTTTTCTCAATATTCGATTGCTCTTGTATATAAAGCTCTTTCTTATACCCATATGAGTGTCTATGAATTTGTTTCTCTAGTGTACCCAGACTAACATGAGCTAATATCAGACTTATGGACTTGATCTGGACTGGGCTGGGATGTTTTCCTCAAGATTCAACTTCTCTTATATGTAAAACTCTTTCTTATACACATATAAATGTCTGTGAATTTTGTTTCTCTAGTCTACCTGGACTAACACAAGTTGTAATCCATACAGAACATTATAATCTTTGGCCTTCATCAGTAAGTGCTTCAAGTTTTCTTGGATTTCAGCAAGTAAGATTGTGTCATTTGCATATAGCAGATTGTTAATGAGTCTTCCTCCATTCTAATTGTATTTTAAATCTCATTCACTACAAGATTTCTGTAGTTTATGATCTACAGGGTCAAATACCTTTGCATAATCAATAAAGTCAAACGAGTCAGAATTGACTAGATGGCAGAGAGTTTGCTTTTTGTCTTTTTTCTGAGAAACATCTTTTTTGGTATACTCTGGGTAAGCCAAGATCCCTTTGATGTCAGCAGTGATATCGCTCACTTCAAATCCCTGTCCCCTTCTCAATATAAACTTAAATTTATGGCAGGTCCTTATTAATGTACTGCTGAAATTGCTTTTGAATTATCCTCAACGAAATTTTACTTGTATGTGATGTTAATAACATTGCTAAATAAATTCTCCATTAAGTTAAATTACCTTTCTTTGGAATGACAGTGATATGGACCTCTTCCAATCAGTTGGCCAGTAGCTAGCTGTCTTTCAAAATTCCTTGCATAGACTAGTGAATGCTTCCAGTGTTCCACTAGTTTGTTGAAACATTTCCATTGGAATTCTGCCAATTTGGGGGGACTTCAGTGCAGCTTAGACTTCTTCCTTCACTACTCTCAGTTCTTGATTATATGAGTAAAATTTTGCTGAAGATAATTCATATTTTGCCTCTTGAAATGGTTAAATGTGGACTATTTCTTTTTGGTACAGTGATTTTTCTTATTCTGCCAGCTTCTTTTGATGTATTCTACATTATCAAATCATTTGCCCATAGAATCTTTCAGTATTGCAGCCTGAGACTTAACACTTTTCTTCAAATAGTTTAGCTTGAGAAAATGTGTGTGTTCTTCAGTCACATGGGTGGCTTTTGTTCACTAGAATGGTCATCGGAGTTACCAGGAGTTGGCATTATTCTCTCTTTGAGATATCATTGATATCATTAAACGTTCTAAAGGGAAAAAAAAGTTCTAAAGGATACTGATGTAAGCTGCCATTCACAGCTGTGAAAAGTTTGGCATTAATGGAGGCATTCCATCTAATCTGGTCTTGTCTTTTTAAAATTTTTAAAAGTATCTTAATTGTAAATTAGGTTAGGTTTACATTTCAGATCATTAACTTGGTATTCAATAATTTAGACTACTAATCAACCCCCACCCAATATTTTACTGTTGACCCAGTTCTTGATTCCTCTTTTCTCTCTTGCAGAGATCAATTATAATAATTTCCCGAGTAATCAGTGTTTCTGTTACACCTCCAGGTCGTGGGATGGAGTGCTCAACCTTCAGCAAACCAGTTTATAGAAGCCAGAAACCACTTAGACAAGTGTACTTGCTATTGGGAAATGAGGAGAAAGTTAGATACAGACACTAAAAGTTGATGAGGAAGTCCTTTTTATATCTATTGATATAGCAAGCTGCCCCACAGATACCTTTAGCTCTTCACATCTACAGATAAGATACAGATAATTGTTTACTTGGTTCCTCAAGCCATGTCATTTCTGTGTATGACCTGCCTTCTTCAGATAAAAATGACTTTTCTTAGCAGGACCTCTCTCATAAATCATCAGAAATATATCCCCTTGTCTCCAGGATCTGCCAGTTTGTGAATCCTTTCCTCAACCATTTGCTCATAAATTATCTCTACTATCTTCTACAAAATATTCCTTCTATTTAGGGAGACGTCTGACAGGGCAAGATATGACAAAATACCTATTTATAAACTATCAAGGGCTCATGAGGGAGGGGGGAGCAGGGAGGGAGGGGAAAAATGAGGACCTAATGTCGGGGGTTTAAATGGAGAGAAAATGTTTTGAGAAACAATGTACAAATGCGCTTTACACAATTGATGTGTGTATGGATTGGGATAACAGTTGTATGAGCCCCTAATAAAATGTTAAAAAAATATATATTCCTTCTATTTAACAAAACCAAAAACAACTGCTCGTAAGTTGGCTCTGACTCATGGCAACCTGTGTCGCATGTCAAAGTGGTGTGCTCTAAAAGGTTTTCATTGGCTGGTTTTCCAGAAGTAGCTAGGCAGGCCTTTCTTCAGATGTACTTCTGGGTTTCTTTGTACTGCCAGCTTTTCAGTTAGCACCCAAGTTTGTTAACCTTTTGCAGTCCTCATGGACATCTAGACTCTTTCTAGATGTCACCGCACAGGGCCTTACATGTTCTCACAAACTAGCCAATTACATTGGTCACAATCAAACTCACTGTCGTTGAGTCCATTTGGACCCTCAGTGACCCTATAGCACAGAGTAGAATTGACCCTCTGTGTTTCCAAGGCTGTAAATTTCATGGGAGCAGAAAGTTTTCTCCTGCAAAGCCACTGGTAGAATTAAACTGATGATCTGTGTTTAACAGCCAAATGTGTAACCCAAAATGTAACCAGGGTTTCTTTTTCCTCTTGAATTACAGATGATGATATTCAAACCAAGCTGGCCACTATCTTCCAAAGGCCCTGAAGTAGCTGGTCCTCAAAGAGCCTGAGTTAGTTTATTGTGCCAACCTGGCCAATAAACACATGTAGGGTTAATTGAAGGGCGGGCTCTGTGAGCCTCACCTTTTGAGTTCTCGAGTCTCTTGCTTTGTGATGGCGGACCAGGGTGCAGCTGCCTTAGCCAGTTCCCTGCTTCAGCTGGCAAGGCTCACTTCCTGCAAGACATCCCAAAGGAGAAGCCGCATGGACCTACCCTGATGCAGCCCTGGGTGGTAGAGCAGCCATGTGGAGACCCCTGCCAGCGCTGAGATGCTTACACGCTCATTGATTTGGCTTTCCTCCTGCAGTCGGAGTCATTGCTTGTTTTTTGTGAGATAGAGGTGGACTTGTGGATTGGTGTCGGACATATGGGTTAATGTTGGATTTGTGCATTTGGACAGCACTGGGGTGGGATATTTTCTTGATGTGCACTTACCCTTTATATAAAACTTTCTCTTATGCATATGAGTTTCTGTGGATTTGCTTCTCTAAAGTATCCAGACTAACACAGAGCCAGAGAAGTGTCAGGTTCCATGAAGCATGTAGGAGTGTCTCTGGCAGCGTTATTCTTTGCAACACGGATGTCACAGTGGCTACAAATGAGCTATGCACAAAGGGCAGAGGACCTCACCAAATCTCTTATGAGACAAGCTTGGCCATTTTTGGCTTTAACTCTTTTCTCAATCGAATCACTAAATCAATGGAAGGAATCTCAATGAGAAACAGATGATGTGCTCTTCTTTCCATTTTCCCAGTGTCCTGTTACCATCCGAGAAATTAAAACACATGAATTATGTATTAGTCTGGGTACTTTGGAGAAACAAATCCACGGCGACTCACGTATAAGAGAGAGTTTTATGTAAAGAAAAGGTGCATCACGAAAACATCCCAACCCAATGCTGCCCAAGCCCACAAGTCCAACATTAACCCATTAACCCAACACCAGTCCACAAAGTCTTCCACCTCACAAAACAGAGGCAATGATGCCTACTGCAAGAGGAAAGCGGAGTCAGTGAACGAACAAGCATCTCAGCACTAGCAGGGTTCTCCACACGGCTGCTCCAGCACCCAGGACTGCATCGGGATAGATCCATGCGGCTTCTCCTTGGGGATGTCTTGTAGGAAGTCAATCTTGCAAGCTGAAGCAGGGAACTGCTAAGGCAGCTGCACCCGATGCAACCATCACAAAACAAGAGACCCAAGAACTCGAAAGGCGAGGCTTCACCACCCATTTATCCCTCCACCTTTCAACCAGCCCCACATGTGATTATCGGCCAGGCTGGCACAATTAACTAACTCAAATTACCATCCTCCTTCTTCAGTCAAAACATAAGCCTTATGCCTATTAATTCATGCAAATGGACAAGGTCCTCTGCTATAAGAAATAGGAATGTCTCCCTTGTCTGGGTTTAGTCAGATCCCAGGTATAATCAGGTCGATCCTCACTAATAATGGCCCTATTGAACATTCAAACTGCTACTTAGGATTCTGAGGCTGTACATCTTATTTTATATTTAATTAAAAGTTGTATTGACATGTAATACAATTCAATGGTTTAGTCATATTAAAAGTTGTACACAATCAAATTTAGAATATTTTCTTTCCAAATCATTTTATTAGGACATAATCCAGACATCATACCATGCAATAGTTCAGTCATATCGAGCAGTGTTGTACAATTGCCACCACAATTGTTTTCATAACATTTTCTTCCTTACTGTACTCCTTGATATCGGCTCTCCATTTTCCCCTACCTCCCCTGCTGTACCCCCTAAGAACCTAGTTATTGTGCCTATAGATTCACCCAACCTGGGTTTCATATACTGAAAAACATAGAAAGATACGCAGAGAGTCAAGAACACTAACAACAATAACAAAATACAGCATAGATAAACCCAATCTGAAAACAAACAAACAAGGCCACTCTTTCCCCCCCCACAAAAAGAAAACCTTAAAAACCATATCAAACTCAAAGTGTATCCAAAGGGAGAGCAAATGACAAGGGTTTAGCCATTCAAGTCAGATTTATCATTTTAATCTACTATAATCATCTCTCCAATACTTCAACCCACATTTCATTTATTGTTGAGGGGAGTCACCAAAGGTTTATTCCCTGTGTAGACTCTGTAGATGTATGTTAGGCTACCACTGTCATCCATAGCCTTCTGCAAACCAGACTTGAATCTCACTTTAAACTCTGATACCATTACATCTTTCAGATTTGGATTATATCTTTTTCACTCCTTGGATCACAGAAGCACATTTTCTTTTTTATATTCATTATTTTTAGCATCCTATCCATTTCTCTCTAACCTCCCCTGCCATAACCCTAAGAAACTATGAATCCAATTATTGTCTCTATACATTTACTTATCCTGAATTTCATATACAGAAACATATCAAAAAAACAAAACAAAACAAACATGTCCAAAAATGTTAACAAAATGAAACCAAGAAAAACCTCATTGGAAAAAAAATCAGAAAATATTAAGAACTAGAACTAATTCATAATAGGTCAAAAGGGAGAACAAATGATAATGGTGTTTGATTTTAATGTAACTACATCTGCATTAATCCACATTCCAATGTACTCTGTATGAAAACAAGTTTATTTACATTCTTGCTCAATGGTCAGGGGGTTCTGCACACTTATTTTTGGGTTCTCTCTGTCATCCATAACCTTCTGTAAACTGGTGCTCAGAATTTACGCTCTAGTTAGCATTCCCTCCTCTGGTCTTGGATTTTATTATTTACAAGCTTTGGATCACTCAAGCTAGCAAGCTTATTACATGTAGACTTAGCTGCAACGTCAGTTAGATGCCTGCTTGTTTTAAGACAAGCCTTTAAGACTGAATTCACTATTCATTTTTTTCTTTTTAAAATTATTTTATTGGCGGCTCATACAACTCTTATTATAATCCCTACATATATCCATTGTGACAAGCACATTTGTACATTTGTTGCCATAATCATTCTCAAAACATTTGCTTTCTATTTGAGCCCTTGGTATTAGCTCCTCATTTCCCCCCCTCCCTCCCCATGCCTCTGCCTCATGAACCCTTGATAATTTAGAAATTATCACTATTTTATCATGTTTTACACTGTCCAACGTCTGCTTTCACCTGATACTTGTGGTCGGTTTCACCTTACTACCCTACCTTCCCCTTCCCCTCCTGGTATCACTACTCTGATTATTGGTCCTGAGGGTTTTATCTGTTCTGGATTCCCTGTGTTTCTAGCTTCTATCTGTACCAGTGTACATCCTCTGGTCTAGCCAGATTTGTAAGGTAGAATTGGGATCATGATAGTGGGGGGTCCATTCACTATTCTTTCTGATAGATGGGCACCATCTGCTTTCTTCATCAGATGTTGCTGTAGCACTCATATCCCTGATCTAAGAGGGAAATTATTGAGTAGGGCCATGTCATAATAATCAACCGTTCTTCGCTCAGGGCTTTGATGAAGTGAGCTCAAAATCCATTCCTATCTATGGTTTATATATATGCCTGGGTCACTTGAGTGAGAGTGTAAATCTTTACAGAAGCAGAGAGCTTTGAACCACTGGCTTGAACCTTGAGGCTAACTGACCAATTCTTAATCCATCATGAGGGCTCACTAAAATTCCCAGAGAATGGAAAGACAAGATATTCTCGGTACTTCTTGGTTCAACTCTTCCATTGGTCACATAAAAAGTGGAATGATGAGAAATTCACTATGGTCACACAGATCCTATCCAGCTCCCGACTCCTTTAGTGCTAAAAGTACTCATTTTTAAAACAACTCAGAATTTAAGTTTTCAGACGCTGATTGTGCAGCTGCCTATCCCAATAGAAATCCTGTTCAGTCCATGAATCCATGTATTTGCAACTGACTTTTCTGGTGGATTTCGTTACATTCTTCATGGACAAACATCTGACACATGACAGTGTTCAACTATTCTTAAATAGTCAAATGGCTCCTTCTTAGGAGTTCAGCTGGAGGTTAGGGTTTGGAGCGCTTTGACTGTTTGGATTCACCTAATAAAGGTGACATGATTTTTAAGACATTCAGGAGGAAGGAGATTTAAAAACACCAAAAACCCAAACCTCACTCACTGCCATCGAGTCAAGGTCAACTTGCAGTGACCGTCTGGGACAGGGGAGAACTGCACCTGTCAGTTTCTCAGACTGTAACTGTTTATGGGACTGTACCTGAGAAAGTCTCATATGTCTTCAACTGAGTGACAGGTGGCTTCCAAGTGCTGGCCTTATGGATCACAACCACTGTGTCACCACGACACTACCAGGGCTCCTGTCGTGGGATGGACTCTGATATAAAGAAATCTGTGGATGCTTTATAAAAGAACTTGTAAATACAGTGCTCCCACCCTCTTAGTATTAATGAAATACATGCGCATCACAGGAAACTTAAAAAATATAGGAGAAGAAAACAAAATGACAGACAATCTCACCACCAAGAATAATAGCCATAAGCATTTTAACATCTTTTTTAAGTCTTTGTCTCTTTCTCACCACACCTGTCAAAAGGAGGAATGAGATTACAAATACTCTTTGGATTCTTGAATCCTCTTGCTTATAAAATAGTGATCATTTTCCCATATCAATAAACTTTCTTTTAGAGCTGAATGGTGTTCCATGGCATGTGTGCACAAAGCACGTTATATTCCCACCCTCCCTCCTTCCATTGTCACCAGTATTGGTGGGCATTGTTTGTTTCCAATTTTTTTTAAGAATTTTGACTTTGTGAGAAATAATTCCCTTTCAGATAAATCATTTATGGGTCTTTCCTTAGGACAAATCCCTAGAACAATCATCTGCATTAAGGAATAATTACAGTTTTAGGTATTTTGATTGAAGATTTTTCTTCTCACCATAGGTAATGACAAAAGATGAGCATGCTTGGAACTCTCCGGCTGGATGTGAGGCTAATGATGTTCCTGATCCTACCTTTTGTTGTCCTGACAATTTTTTCTAGGAAAAAATTTAAAGTACACTCCACATAAGTAAAACTTCATTAGGTGTAGAGTCCTATAAATGCTGAAAAACGTATCCAGGCATGGCAGCACCACAACCAGCAAGCCATACTAACTCAAAATCTCTCTCATGAACTTTTGTACACAAACTTCTCTCTCTACCTAAACTCCTGCTACCATTCGTCTTCTCCTTCTCTACAACTTTAGATATTTTATTGCATTTTTCCTCTGACCATAGGTGATGACTGAAAAGTCTTTCAGAATATCATTCACATGGAAATACACAGCAGGTATCCTTTTACATCTGCTTATTCCATGTAGCATAATGTGTTTGGGCTCATTAACTGGCACATGTGCTGCAAGTTCAAACCTCTTTACTGTGAGAAGCAGTCCACTATATCGCCGTACTACTATGTGCCATTGACTCGCTGTACGATGAATGTTTAGATTATCTCCAGTTTTTTACAAGTAGAAGTAAAGTGACTATAAACATGCACATATAGGGTTACTATGAACTTGTGTTTGTGTGTGCAAAATATGTTTTTAATTCTCTTGGGCAATTACCTATAGCGTGAACTGCATTTTCATGTTAAAAGTGACACTCAGTTTTATAAGAAACTTCTCAGGGTGCACACTCTCTCTTCTTCCCTTTTCAGTTCTAGCACTCCTTTTTTCCATGTGTTTTTTTTGGCGCTCCCTTTAAGAAAAAAGCAGCCATTTTCAGTTGTGAACACTTCCACAGCCCCCACCGTGTGGCCTTGCCTGATTTCCGAGAGAGCATGTACACTCTGAGACAGTCTTCCCGGAAACTTCCCTGTCCCTCATAAAATTTACTTGGATTACAAAACGAAAAAGAAACTGTCAGACTGATTTCCACATGGGCTACTGTATATTTCCACGAGTAATATGTAGAAGTTCAAGTTACTCCAAATTCTCGTCAGTTCTTGGCCTTGTCAGTTTTTAAATTTTGGGTTTTGAAATAGTTGTGTGGGCCTTAGGTGATGCACATTTTTCACATTTGGTTACTGATCTAAAGGTTGGTGATTTGGACTCACCTAAGGAAGACAGGCCTGCTGATCTACGTCTGTTAAAATTACAGTCGAGAAAATCGTAGGGAGTAATTTTACCCTGTCACCATGAATTGGAATTGACTTTGTGACAACTGATTTGGCTTTTTGGTTGAATGACTCATGACATAGAACATATTTTCATTTGCTTTTCATTTTTCTTCTTTGTGAAGTTTCCAAATAGCTTGCCAATGTTTCGTTATAGAAAATTATTATTAACTTGTGTGAGTTCATCTTTTCTGGATGCAATTATTCCATAAGATAAATAATTTGCAAGTAGTTTCTCCTAGACTATGGGGTGTCTTTTCATTTCCTAGAAATTTTAAATTGATGAGGTTTTATTATTTTTTATTTCTTGATTCTGATTTTTTGTGTCTTAGATAATAAATCTTTGCATTACACATAGTCACAAAGATTTTTCCCCCTGTACTTTCCACTAGACATTTCATATTTTAAGGTCTTATATTTAGATCTTTATTCCATTTTGAATTTATTTTTATGTTTCAAAGGTTGTGGTTCATGTTTTTTCCCTACCTCCATCCATATTTCATTTTTTAACTTAGACATATAAGAAGTATCACATCTTATTTTGAACCATACTTAACTGTATTAATTGCCAAGACTATCTTTTGTTTAAAGTCCTAATAACATCTCTATTGACTTTTCTTAGTTTCTTAGTTTGAAATCAGTTACCCATATATTTGTCGGTCTATTTCTACACTCTATTCTACTCCACTTATCTATGTGTTTATTCTTTTGCTACGTTCTCTCTCAATTACTGTAGCTTTTATAGCAAGTCTTGAGATCAATTTTGTTCTTTTTCTAAGAGTTTTCATGATTGTTTCCTTTGCTTTTCCATATAAACATTAGAGCCAGCTTGGTGGGTTCTAACAACAAAAAAGAGCACGCTAGGATTATATATATATGTCAGTTTTGGAAGAATTAACAACAACAATAATCAGTCTTTTCAGCTATCTTCTGATGCTAATAATTTCATCTACTTCAAACTATGGGGCTAGTCACCCAGGCACCTGTGTTCCTGGCCACATGATAGACGGCACTCCATTACTAGCTATTGGCAGAGAATTCGCTCATTTTAACCTTGCAGGGCATAAAATCCTTTGTTGTTGTACATTGAAATTAGAGTCCTAAATTTTTATCCTTCATGGGTAAGGCAACTTGCTCCATTGTTAACCCTTTACCACTCAATTGAACCATGTGACCAATTTGTGCCATCTGATATAACAGATGCAACACAAACGAAAAGCTTGAAATGATCATGTGAACATCACAAATCCCTGCCATTGTCTTCTTTGATTATATGTCTGCCAGGGAATGGGAGACATGTGGAGCAGACAAGTTATCACAGTTGTTCATGTCAATGGCTGACTAGACCAGCTGACTCCTCATGTGAACATGCATAGTTAATATCAGTATAACTAACTGCCTAGACAAACACTCAAAATGCACCAGTGATGAATGCTTATATGCCACTGAAATTTTGTGGGTTTTTGTTTTTTATGCAGCATCATTGAAGCAGTAGATCACTGTAGACAGGCTCATTACACTTGTTTCAAAGAGTGTTATGGGATAATTTTCCTGGACTAGAGCATTTCTCCTCTAAATGTAGCTTCGTGGATTGATTATGCCTCTTAATTTTTCTCTCCATCGTCAGCATCAATTATTAAAGAAAATAATGATCTTAAGAGAAATTATACTAAACCCTGATTATAATTCCAATGCCTGCATCAAGTAAAACTGTAAAATTATGAAGAACATTTCCATTTCACCTCACTTTTATTTTTAATCACTGGGATTAAATTATTTACCAAAAGTGTTAAATAAATAGTACCTCAACCCTTTTAGTAAATAATGTGCAGCCTGGCTGAATGACAGGACTAGTCGATGTGCAGAAAAAGCCCAAGGAAATACAAGCAACCAAAAATGTATAATTAACATCTCTTTCTGTGTAAAATTGCTTATAACCTTTTGCTGGTTTGTGTGTGTGCGTGCGTGCAAATAGCTATTCTTTGAGGGTAGGAATGTCATGGCATAAAGATAAGAGTCATAATATTTAAGGCATATTTATGAAGTTTGAACCACTAACTTGGCTGACTCAAAATGTATTCACCTCCTTCCTGCTGTGCTCTTTGTGAGGACCCTCACAAATCCAGCCTGAAAGTTTGCTGTTTCTACAGCTTCTTCTCCGGGTGGCAACAGGGACTAGGTGGCAGTCATGTAACCCACATTAAAGGGCATTTAGAAGTATGAGAATGTGTGTTTTTCAGGATTTTGACATCTGACACATTTCTAATCAGTAGGGTGTGCTTAGATCAGATGCTTTTAACAACAAGGCAATTCCTACACAACTTCAACTCCAGAATCTCCTAAAGGGGTCAAAGAGAAGAAAGACACCCACAGCCTGCTGCTGTCAGGAACAATCCCACTGGAAGTTGGGCTCAGAGTCTAGAGGCAGAGACAGCCTCTGCTCCACCTGGGGAAAGCCCAAGGGTGCTGACTGGAATATTTGGGATATAGACTTCTGGAAGTTGTCTCCTTGGGTTGGCTCCATTATCTTCTCTCCTTACAAAATACATTGTTTATTTACAAAATACATTGCCTCCTTGGTAAATAAAAATGTGTGGGGAAAACTACACTTGGCTGAGTTTGCCAAGGAAAAAGAGAGAGAAGTCTTCTGTGATGCCAGTTCGAGGCTCCATTCATGATACAAAGTGGGTGGTTAAGACATTGTTAAATATTCTAAAAGAGCAGAACAGACTTTAAGAACATCATTCATATTAGACTCATCACACAAAATGAATAAATCAAAGCACTCATTAAAATGTAGGAGACACTCCGCAGGCCTGTCTGGATAGGACAGGCTGGATGAACAATCTGGAGGAGAAAACAACGGGACTGACAGTTCCGGGGGGACATGGGAGAGGGG
>NW_022111367.1:6650191-6677771 GCF_000313985.2 Echinops telfairi | reverse complement strand
AATGATGTACAAATACGCTTTACACAATTGATGTGTGTATGGATTGGGATAACAGTTGTATGAGCCCCTAATAAAATGTTTAAATAAAAAAAATAATAAAAAAAATAAAAAATAAATAAATAAAATGTAGGAGACACAATGTGGTGGAGTTTCACAGAGTCGTTCAAATCCCTCAGTTATATCTACTTTAAAGTGAGGATAATTGAACCTACTGTGTAGGGTTGTTATAACTTTAAAAGAAATAATGGAAATGAAGTGTTTGATGAAGTCTGAAACTGAATAAGAACTCAATAAATGGTAGCCAACATTACTATTGTTGTTACTATTTATAAGGACAATACTTATGACATAATAGTATGTCAAAAGCAACCATGTTACACAATTCGGTCTATAGCATTAAATGAAAATAATAGGAAAATGGCTAGAAAAACATCAAAAGTTTAACATATTGTGTTATAATGGTGTGTTTCTGGATTATTTCCTGTCTTTTTCTATTTTCTAGATTTTCTATTATATACCTATATTTTAAATAAAACTATTGTAAACAAAATGCCAATATCATTGATAGATTATTTTTACCAGGAGGAGCCCTGGGGGCAGAGTGGCTATTCATTGGCTGCTAATGGCAACATCAGCAGTTTGAAACCAATCAGAATCCACTCATGGCAATCAGTTTGGTTTGGGGATATTCTTACCCAAGAGCTGAATGCGATCACCAGGAAGCAGTCACATAAAACTGGATAGCTGGGACATTCTAAAAGACAGTTTCTCTGAACTCACTTTTTTAAGGTGTTTGTATATGTGTATGTGTGTGAAATTCATGCATTTAAAAAGATAAACTCCTGTGCCTGGATTTGGATCAAGACAAATAAAGTTAAAAACGAAACGGGGTAAATTTAAATGCAGTATGATTATAAGAAGCTATCATGTAATTAAAGCCAAATTTTCTTGAATGGGGTAATGGCACTGTTGCTATGAAATAAAATGTATGTGGAGGTATTTGTAATTGACTTATCATGATACCTGCATCTTGTGTGTGTATGTATGTGAGTATATGCATATAAAGAAATAAAGAAAGCAAATTTAACAATTAAATGATATCTGTAAAAGGAGTCTTAGAGCTCTTCTTACCCAAATGAAGTAGAGAGAAATTCACTGGGCTCAAGTTAGAAGTAGATAAGTTCAAACCCACAGGTTGACAACATAACCTTAAGATGGTTAGGCAAGTTATATTGATTGCTTCCTAATGTTAGGTTTTCTGAAGCCTCTGAGTTCTTCCATTGATGTTTTCAGGTTTTCTGTTACCTGAAATCTGCTCTCTGAGAGAAAGAGGATAAAGTTTTAAAATGTATGAACAACCTATTACCTACAGCTAAACTAATGTTTTACAAGTGATTTTTACTTCTGTTAGTCCTTTAAGTCTCACAAGAAGCTAATGAGAAAATGACTCTATAGTCAGTGATGGAATTCGATCATCAAACAACTGGTTTGCTGCCCCAATGACCATTTTAAGTACAATAAAAAGATACACTGAAAGATAGTTTCTTTCATAGTTAATACTTAAATAAGAACAGTAAAGAGATACACAAAACTAGATTATAAGTTTTAAAATGTTAATGAAAAATATGATATAATAAATGACAAAAAGCAATAAAACTGTTATTTAAGGTATTTTCTCATTGCTTCTTAACAGGTGTCCTCACTAGCAATAGCCTCCGCTCGTATCTGAGCAGCATCAGCTGTGTGATGAATCCTTACCCATCCTTTCACCGTAGAACTAGGACCCCATTCCTTCAGAGGTCAGCCAATTAGACAAAAGTCATTGTGTTTGAGAGATTAGAAACAGGCAATTACTATGAACATACCATATTCATCTTTGAAAAACCCTTTCTGCTTCTGCTGAACTTATAGCAATTATTCTGACCATATTTTTAGCTTTTTGAACACTTGCAGGAATTGCATAATTCACTAAAAATGTCTCTTGGGAATTTGGAGCATAACACAAAGCTGAACCAAATGACAGCTTGTCACCTGCTGGGTGGGTTGACACTTTTTCTCTTTACGTTATATGTTTGTTTCCTGAAGTAACAAACACATGGGAATAAAAACGTAGTTTTTCATCAAAAGGAAAACAAGTTTTATGAAATGAACAAATAAATATTACAAGTACAGTTTTGTCACATTTTCTATACCTATGGATGGAGTAAACGTTACAAATGGGCACTAAGAATGCACTATTGCACAGATGAATGTTAAAAAGATAAGGAGTGTAAATTTGTGATTTCCACATTGGATAACTAGTTGTCCACCACCCACCTGAGAAAGAACCTTGATTGCAAGTGCTATTTCAGCAACCAGTTCGCTGAACTCAACAAAAAATTAGGAATCAGTCCTGCCACATTGGTGCGAACCAGCTGAATCCCACCATTAGGTGTAGTCCGAGGACAAACTTTTACTTTTTTTTGACACGCATTCACTTTTAACCTTTTACAGATTGAGTATTAAATTACCAGAGGACTGAAACCATATCATTAGAACATTTGCATACAAATGTTTATTGTATAGGCATCTATATGCACATATATGTGCATAGTTACACTCATATTTATAGATTTTATTCTTGGATTCTTTAGCATGTTAGCATCAAGCTTTGTTTTGGGTCATTTCACACTAGCTAATTACTGATTTGATTCAATGATGCTAAGATACAGTCACTACCCTAGAGAATGAATGTACAGTCTTTTGGGTAGCCTGTGTGCAAACAAGGAATTATAGAAGATATTGTGGAGAAGCACGGGAGTGGGGAGCTTCCTAGTCCAGAGCGCACATTGACGGGCTGCATGCCCCCCGTGCCCCAGAGAAACTGAAGCCTTGAAACGAGGGGCCATACCTGAGTCAGGAGACATCGGTGGTGAACAAACACCCTGTGGGGTTCTGGTAAGGAAATCATGTGCACAGAGACAACCACTGGCTCTGGACCCCTTTGCTTGCCCAATCAGCCCCAAAGTCATTGGAGTAAACAGGACAGGCATATCAATATGCATCTCGAAGTAGAAATGAGTGCTTTAGAATGATTAGTAAGAACAGAATGATTCTTGAGTTACAAGAGTGGGAAGTATTGGAAGACTTTCCACCTCACCCACACCTCCCCATCAGCTACCATAGGATGACGAATTATTATAAGACCCCTCAGCTGTCCATCAGTGTTCTGCAACCACATAGCCTTCCATAATAGGGGAAAATCCAAGGAATTTCAAAGGATAAGTATGTACATCACAAATGATTCGGTGGTTTTATTTCAAAGCAAGGCGCTCATTTTGAATATGAATATTATGGGTAGTTTATAGACAGTTCCAGCAATTGCCTTTCGGCTCTGGCCTGAGTGAGCAATAAACACCAGAGGACAGCTCTATGCTGGATGTGTATACACTCTAGACTTCACCACGATGAACATTACCGATCTCATGCTATAATTGTCTAACTCCTTTATGAAAGCCCGAATCATTACAAACTCATCAAGACTGAAATAGTCCTTTGGCGGAATTCAGATGTGCGAACTTGTGAACAAAAGAGATGATGCACAGGGACAAATATATTGAATTAGGAATTCACAATTAGACTAAAGGTCAAATGATTGCTTAAAAACCCTCTTTTCTCATGTATTTTAAAATCCCCCCTCAAATAATCTTTGCTATAGATATTGATGTGCTGTTCATAGGGCAAGATGAGAGCCAACACAAAAGACCCTGTCCCATGAGTGTGTTGAAGGAGGGCGACCGTTCCATCTGCTCTGTCAGCCACAGTCTGGCCTCATTAGGTCTGCATATTGACATCTCCCATCTGAGGAAGGACGTGGTGAAGAATGGACTTAAGGGCCATTGAAGCAAAGCAAAAATTATTATTGTTTTATACTTTTGTTGGCAGATACTTCACACATCATACCATTTAATCATTCCATCATATTAAGAAAATTTATGCAATCATAATCACTATCAATCACAGAACATTTTTTCATTGCTGTTAGCTCCCTACTTGCCCCTCCCCCATATATCCCCTGGTCATGCCCCTAGGCAATCATCCATCCAGTTTAGGTCTCTATAGATCTACCTATCCTGGATTCCATATGCAGAAATCATACAAAACACAAACAGAAAGCAAGCAAGCAAGCAAGCAAGCAAACAAACAAAAATAAAAACAATGCCTAAAAAAGACCAGAAAAACCTCAATCAAAAAGAACGTAGAAAATATTAAAAACCAAAACAAATTTAAAATGGGTCACAAGGGAGATCAAATGATTATGTATTACATTTTAACCCAACTACATCTGCCATATATTCCAATGCTCTCTGTCTGATAGCAAGACTATTCAGATCCCTGGACTATATTCAGAAGGGATTTATCAGAGGTTTAATCATGTGGGGACATGCATATGAATTTTCATTGTCATCCATAGCCTTCTGCAAACCAGGTGTTCACAATTTAAGTTCTGATACCATTCATTCCTTTAAATGTTTTAATGATTTAAATGTTATTACATACCATCCTTGAATCACATAGGCTGGTGTACTTCTTCCATGTGGACTTAGTTGATGCCTCACTTGGCTGCTTGTTTGAAGACAAGACTTTAGTAATCTAGATCATATTCTCTCTGATAGCTGGGCACCATCTATTTTCTTCACCACACT
The DNA here is from genome assembly GCF_000313985.2 of Echinops telfairi. Classification (NCBI taxonomy): domain Eukaryota; kingdom Metazoa; phylum Chordata; class Mammalia; order Afrosoricida; family Tenrecidae; genus Echinops; species Echinops telfairi. The sequence continues at coordinate 6,673,086 of NW_022111367.1, read as the reverse complement.
TTGCCACAGCACCCATATCTTCAGGGATCTTGTCATGAGAGTGAGTATTGAGTGGGGCCATGCCATAAGAATGGATTGCTCTTAGATTGGGACTAGAAATTAAAAAGCACAATTTATTAATATTTTTCTGGGTCTTCTGGATCAGAAAAGTGCAATGACAAAGTTTGTGATGAGTCTCTTACAAAATAGATGGCAAACCCTCGGGTTACTCTTAAGGATGTCATTTGGTATAGCTGTCTTGTAAAAGGAGGATTGACTAGGGAAATAATTAGAAATCATTTAGAGCCAAGGTTGGTGTACAAGATAGTTTCAGTTAACCAGTGTTGCTGTAACAAAAAATACCAGATAGTGTTACTGTCACTTAATGTTGAATCAATTCCAACTCAGGGTGAAATGTTGCTGTTGTGGTCAGGTACTGTCCAATCACTTCTGACTCACAGCCTCCCTAGGTACCACAGAAACTGCCCTGTGAAACAGGTGGCTTTAAAGAACAACAAAAAATATTCTCTCAGTTCTGGAGGCTAAAATTCCAACTCAGAGACTTTGATTCCTTCTGTGGCCCTCTCTCATAGTTTCTGGTCCTTACCAACAATCCTTGGTATTTCTTTCTTTGTAGTTGGGTCTTCACATGCCATTTATCTCCCCACCTTGTGTGTGTAGGTCAGTGTTTCTCCTGGTCTTTTCATAAGGCACCTCTCAGAAGTGATTAGGTTTGAGAATTGTCTTATTAACATAACAAAGGAAAACCTCTATTGTCAATCAGGGTCATATTTGCAAGTTCCAGGGTTAGGAATTCAACATAACTCCTGCCGGAACACAAACTCAACCAAGACCAACAATAATACTGGCAGAAGCATATGTAAGCCAGAAAGCAATGAGGTATGCTCAGAAAGGCATGTTTGTTTGGAGGGGTGGGATGGGGGAAGCTCTAAATTCAAAGTTAAAATTTAAAAAGTGACTGAAAATATTTTTACGGTGCTCCTGAAAATAATTCAATCCTACAAGCATCTGCTTGAGGAAGAAAGCACTATGTAAATGTCTAAGTTGTGGAATATGAAAGAAGAGTTAGCCAACATCCCTTGCATTTGGCACAGGTGGGAAGTAGAAAGCTTTTCAGAGAGAAAAATGGAAGGTTTTAGGTATGCTTGGATTGCAAGTTGTTGGCATGGGAAACCTGAAAGTGGGCTACCACTTTGCTAATTAATTTTGGGAGATTATTTAGCTTTTTTTCTTTCTGGCCTTGACATAGTAGCAGAGGCAAAATAGGGACGCTGAAGTCGCTAACCAAGGGCTGAGCATCTGGGGTGTCTACTCCAGAGGTTATGTCCCTGAGTTCTAGTATCATATCTTGTGCGACGCTTGTTTGTTACTCTCTCCTCAACTCAATCCTTCCTGGCACAGGAGGGGTTCCTAAAATTAGTATTGGATGCCTGAAGTTTCCGTGTTATTGTTTTCCTTACCCATTTTCATTATTCATCCCGTCAGGCTCAATCAAGGCTGTGGGCAAAACATAGATCCATGGAATTTTGCCAGTCTGAGCTCGTTACACACTCTGGCCACTTACCTCATGCACAGACTTCATGGTTCCCATGGTGGCCTGGTCATCTTGGACTACCCTTCTGGGTCCGGTTACCTCATGCTTGCCTTGAATCTGACACTGGAGCCACATGGGAATCTATCTATATCTAGCAGATCTTTTAGACTACTTACAATCGTCACTCTGTAGGCTCTACTTCTGTGTTCAGACTAGCACTGGACTTTGCCAACTGGATTCTCCAAAGCATTCATCATATTGTATGACTGTATATAAGAATATCTTAGACTATGAGAACTCTAATTCCATCTGGGCTTCTACGGTGTATGCTTGCTGGGTAAACAACTTCTACACTGTGGGGCCTACAATTATAAACACCCAAAAGGCTCGTCTCTCAAAGGGAAAAAAGAAACAATGAGTTTAGGGACTGAAATATTTATGGAAGGGGTAGTGCTCCAGAACAGCCTTTGTGACCCTGCCATAATCAGGGTCATAAATACCAACTTTACACTAGCTCAATGTTCTCTACACTGGCAAACTCAAATTCATGAGACAGTTGTATTCTTTAAGTTCCACGTAAACTTTCTGGAGTTCCTTTGGGGTGTAAATGATTAAGCACTTGGATACTGTGTTAGACCAGGTTGACCAGAGAAACAAATCCAGGGACACTTGTGTATGTACAAGAAAAAGGTTTATATCAAAGAGTAATTGTATATTAAGAAAACACCCCGGCCCAGTCCAGATGAAGTCCAGAAGTCTGATATTATCCCATATGTCCAATACCAGTCCCTAAATTCCTCTTCCAACTCACACAGCACATGCAATGATGCTGAATGCAGAAAGGTCACAGGTCAGTAGGTGAAAAGACTTGTGGATTCAGTGGCAGTGGAGGCATCGCAGCCCCTGGCAGGGGTCTCCACATATCTCCTCCAGCTCCAGGGCACTGGCTGCCATCAGCATAGCTTCATGTTGCTTGTCAACAGGAATGTGAAACAGAGAGAGTGTGTGTCCTGCCTCCAGGGAGGAAGAAGTTCCCAGAATCCACATGAGAAGGCCACACCCACAAGGAGGAATCAATCAGGCTGTGTTCTGATTGATAGGCTAGACTCCACCCCTTCAGTCTTTTATCAGGTTGGCATAAAATTTTGTAACTCCCACAGGTCCTAACCAAAAGGGTGGTGGTTTGAGCCTCCCCAAAGGTAGACTTCTCAGCACAGAATCATGATGGCCTCCTTCTGAAAGATCATCGTCATTGACAGTCGTGTGGAGCACAGTTCTACTTGAACACAAGAGGTTGCTATGAGTTGGAATTGGCTTGACAGCAACTGGTTGGTTAGATAAACATCCTAATCAAAAGCCAGGCTACCAAACCAGGAGGAGGGATGCCAAGGCTGAGCTGGGGAAGAAGGAATGTGGCTATAAGGCCCCTCCACCCTAGTCCCTCTTCTCTCCGATTTGCTTGGATGCTATGTTGCTCTCCTATAAATCTCATGTTGGTTTTTTAAAATGGCATCACTTATGTAGAAGTCCTGATGTAGTCTAGAACCCACCTGCTCTCAGGGCTTGCTGACATCTTATTTCCCATGATAAACTTTCCACTGAGAGGGGAAAGATCAGTTTAGCTTTCCGTTCAAATAGACTAAAAGGAACATAGGGAAAGGAAGAAAGGAAGGCTGGGCACCCTGGGGCCTCCTCGCAGACTGCTCAGTCATCAGGACACCAGGGCGAAGAGACCACTGGTATGGTTGCCAAGGCCTGGTTTCCTCTGGAATCACTTTATAACTGACTTCTTTCTTCTTCATTTTTACAAAAATATAGGCACCTGACGGTTGCATAACAGAAATTAATGTTGCTCCAGCACACACCATGGCAGTTTACAGAGGATGGCTGGGTAGGCAGTTCAGCTTGTAAACTTATTTCTTCTTTAACCAGTGGTCTGTCTGCATCCAGACTATTGATCTGCAGCATGATGAAAGTGAGAGGGAACATCAATAACTTGATGAGATTATTTAAAGAGCTTACTGATTTTTTAACTTAAATAGAATTTGAATCTAAGCATCGAGGCATGAAGAATCATGAAAACAAACAAACACACAGGGACTGTAGTGGTGCAGTGGTAGAATTCTCACCCTCCAAGCAAAGAGACTCAGATCTGATTCCCAGTCAATGCACCTCCTGCATAGCTATCCATCCACCTGTCAGTGGAGGCGTGTGTGTTGCTATGATGCAGAATAGGTATCAGTGGAGCTTGCACACGAAGATGAACTCGGAGGAAAAGCCTGGAGATCTCCTTCTGAAAATCAGCCAATGAAAACCCTCTGGATCACAGATCTGATCCACAAGATATTGTGGAGATGGTATGAGACTGGGCAGCTTTTCAATCCATTAGACATCGGGTTTACATGAGTCTTGATCCAATTCAGCAGCTAATAGCAACAGCTAGTAACAAAGCAAATGGGTCTTAGTTACTTTGTGCTGCTACAACAGAAATACCACAAGTGAGTGACTGTAAAAAATAGAAATTTCTTGTCTCATAGTTCTGGAAGCTATGAGTCCTACTCAGGGTCTCAGCTATGCTGACTCCTTTCGGGTTGGTAGCCCAGGGTATTCTCTTGTCCCTTAGCCTCCCACAGCGTCTGTGTATGTTGTTGTCCTTTTATAGCTCAGAAGCGAGTAGATTTAGGATCCACCACAGTCTCTTCTGATCTCATTAACATAACACAGAGCTCTATTTCCAAACAGGATCTTATCCAAAATACAATGGTCAGGATTTCAACAAATCCTGGGTGGGGGAAGGAGGAGGGCTGGGGTAGGTAGGGAGACACACTTAAATCCATAACATAGCATCAGTGGGGAAGAGAAATAAAATTGGCATAAGGTTTCTCTCATTAGCTAATAGAACTCACTTTTAATTTCCATTGATGAATTTTAAGACTGGCACACATGAGCAAGAGAAAACTTGCACTATGTCTGTGTTGTGTTAAAAGCCCATTCTGAAGACACTTTGGCTCTGGATTTGTGGCTTTAGGCAGGGGAATGAATTTTCAGGATCATCACCTCCCTTTTCATTCCTCTTTTCTTCTGAGGCTCCTCGGATAGCAAATAAAGTTAGTGGAGTCATTGCTTTTAACACATAACCCTTTGTGCCAAGCAAAAATCCAGCTATCCACTTCTCTACCTTCCCCCGATCTTCCAGTTTTCATATCAACAAACGACTGGTGTTGAAATCAATGATATCACTAGAGGTTGTAAACAGTGACAACCCTGCAATTTATCATTCCTTCAATATTTATTAGAGGACACTCTTGCTTTTGAAAGAGTTGTCCCCTTTTTTTAAAAACTTTTTTTTAACATGTGTCCACTTTGTGATTAGCAAATAACTTCATACTTGGCATGAGTCAGGATGATAAAATTTTGAACATGCTACATGTTCACATCATCTCTCCCTCTACCTCCTCTCACAGTTTTATTTTGTGACCAAAGTGTCAAGTGTTTTTGTAATGTTATAATTTAATATACATTCATCTAACAAATATGCAGTCAGTGTCTATTGTGTACCAGATAATAGACAATGTTATAGGTGCATAGACTACCCTCACTGATAATAATTTATTTTATAAGAACGAATACCAGACAAGTCGTAAGAAGGTGGAGATTAAAAATGTCCCAAATGTCAAACTTTTCCAAGATGCTAAACCACTCCATTTCCCCTGTTGTTAACTTCTTCCTCACATTCCTGATTTCTGCAATTAATTGCAATGTCTCACAGAATTAAAAAGGCTTTAAAGAGATGGCTCACATGTTATAGGTGCTGTTAAGTCTCAAATCTGAAGTTCAGATGTCTCTCTGGAGGATGCTCTTCATGCACAGGTTGCAGAAGATGGTGAAACCAGGTCAGGTGATAGACACAACTTGAATCCCGAGAACTGCAGATACATCCGGCAGAGGGAAATCAAATGCAGGGTTCAGAGTCAGAAGCCCAAATGTCCAAAAGTCAAAAGAGGTCTCCTTACTTCTACCAACACAGTCCGGAAGCGCTCATACTCTCTCACTGTCATCGAGTCATGACTAATTCACAGTGTGCTCCTGTGGGTTTCGGAGACTGTCACTGTTGAAGGGAGTGAAAAACAGTCTTCTCCGGAGGAGCCACTGGGGGTTTGGAACTGCCAACCCTGTGAATCGCAACCACTATACCAGCAGGGGGCGCAAAATGGAAGAGTTTGATGGAGGTGTAGTGTTCTCTCAGCAGACCACACTCCTAAGAAAACAAAAACTTAAGTCACATCCTTAATAAAGTGGAAACTCAGAATACATTTGTGTTAGTCTGGGTTGACTAGAGAAACAAATTCATAAACACTCATATGTGTGTAAGACAGAAATTTATATCAAAGAGCAATTGTACATTACAAAAACATCCCAGCCCAGTCCAGATCAAGTCCATAAGTCCAACATGAGCCCATATGTCCTATACCAATCTATAAATTCCTTTTCAGACTCATGCAACACATGCAATGACGCCGAATGCAGGAAGATCATAGGCCAATGGGTGGGAAGTCTTGGGGATCCAGAGGTGGTGGAAGCATCTCAGCATTGGAATGAGTCTCCACGTGCCTTCTACAGCTCCAAGGCGCTGGATGCCATCTGCATAGCTCCTTGCAGCTTGTCAACAGGAATATCTCGCAGGGGGTGAATGTATCTGACCTCCAGTGAGCTATTTATTGCCTTTGCACCTTCAAATGAGGTCATAAAGCTGTGATCTGATTGACAGGCTAAACTCCACCCTTTCACTCTTAATAGACTCAAACTGACACTAGATTATGTAACTACTACAACATTCCACCTTAATCCTGTCCACTAGCACAGCAGAGAACTCTCTCTAAACTGGAATTAAAGCCACAGGCATAGAGGCTAGATTTTGCAATATGTCACAAAAGGGATTCTAGCTGGGAGCACCATATACAGTATTTGACTTTGTCTTACCTCATAAAGCTTGCATTTAGTAGGAGAAACACATGGGGAAAAAAGCATAATAAATCTGTAAAACAGAAAAACTATTAAATGGTAATTCTTGCTATGGAGAAAAGCAGAGGAGGAAACGGTTTGGGGAGTTAGCAAAGCTGAGTAGGATTATTAGATTCCCTGAACACCAGTTGCTATGATATCTGCTCCTGGTGATCCCTTGTGTCAGAGTAGATGTGTGCTTCATAGTGTTTTTTCAGTGGCTGGGTTTTTGGCTGAAGGTCACCAGGCATTTCTTCTGATGTGAATGGATGAAGTTGGATTTCTCTGGTAATACCCAATTGTGTTTAAATCACCCAGAAACTCCCTGAGAAGATGATATTTGAATAAAGACCCTAAGAGGTCAAGATCCAAGCCATAAAGACATCTGGGGTGCATTAATTTTCGAGCATTGCTATCACAAATGGCACAAATTGGATGGCTTCGTCACAAAGTGAGAAAGACAGAGCTTTCTACTCCCGTGAAGAATGGCCGTGTAGGAAACCTCCAAAGGCAGTTTTATCCTCACCTAGAGGCTCATTGGTAATCCGAACTGACTCGATGGCAGTCAATTTTATGTTTTTGTTGCTGTTTTAATTTTGTTTTTTTCTCAAAGGCTGGTAGATCGTTATCTTAATTCAGGGTATCAGCAGGTCCATGTTCTCTCTGAGACTCCAGAAAAGATCATTCTTTGGTTTCTCTGAGCTTCTGGTAGCCTAGGACTTTCCTTGGCATTCTTTGGTTATTAGTTACATCCTCACATGACAGCTTCCTCATGTGCCTATTCTTCTCTTTTATATGGCACCACTCAGATGGGATTTGGGTTCACCCTACACCCACATGACCTCGTGTTAATTTAATTGATGACATCTTCAAAGACCTTATTTCCAAATATGGTCACATTCCCAGGTACTGGGCATTGGACTTAACTCTCTCTCTCTAAGGGACAACACAATGAATCTACAACATACGGGAATAGAACTCTAGGCGCAAGGAGTAGCAAGTGCTGAAGTCCCGGGTTGACAATAGGTATGGTCTGGCAGCACAGCCCGCAGGAGCAGCTCCTGGGAGAGGAGCTCAGAGAAGAGCAGGGGCATCAGATGGTGTAGGGGCTTCCTCGCGGCACTCCATAAGAACTGTAGCTTTTGCTTGGAATGATGAGGACAGCCACTGGAAGGTTTTGAGTAAAGACGTGCAATTATGTGACTTACATTTTAACAGGATTCCTTCAGCAAGCAATTATCACAACACTCAAAGACAAGGTTTCAATATAGCTTTTTTTACACAAGATAGAATCAAAGCTATGATAAGTGATACACACCAGATCACCCCGTTAGTGGTGAGGCCACGATTCCAATCAGCTCATCACTAATCCCAGTTATTAAAATAGTGCAGACTACAAAATGGTTCCTTGGGAGCAAAGAGCAGGTACGTTTGCTGACATAGCACTGCTCTCCCACTGAAGACTTGTTGGGCATGATTATCTTTTCTGTTTGGCAACACCCGCAAAGAGGTTCAACACTGGGCAAAGCTACCGTGTTACTCTCATATTTTCCCATTGAGGCTTTTTGTCTTCCCCAAAGCTGGCATCTCTGAAAATCATGAGTGCAGTAAACTTCATAGCATAGAGCATATCTGTGAACAAGAGAGTTTCATAAAATGTAAATGTATTCCGTTTGTCAAGTCAGCAAACCTCTCTTCTTTCTGCTTCACTAATACCTTTTGGGAGAGAGCTCATTTTTTTCCCCTGTACTTTTCAAAGTTGTTGATGATGGACGATTATCTCTTTGCACAAAGAATGCTACCTGGTCACCCTAGTGACTTGAGGCAAATGAAATACGTTTCCTCAGCAGTTTTCTTGACGTCTCTGTAGAGGAGAAGACCTAATCAAACGAGTTACAATAAGGCGGAGAAGATGACAACTCTACTGGACAATCTGAGGCAAGTCCAACTTTTCTAATAACTTATAACCGTACAAACTATTTCTATACTATTTTCATCATTGTACTCATCTATTTGAGAAATATCAGTTTGGCTGCATAGTTAATAGAAAAAGAAGCACTTGCCCTTAAAATTAAAAAACAAGTAACATAAGCAATGTTATATTTGACAGTATACAGCAAATGCATACTTTTCCTATCCAAATGGGAAATTTGGGGTGTGATTTGTATCTATTACTGTGATCTCAATGCTGACATTTTGGTTGCATAGAGTCCCGTAGTAGTGGAGGATGGACCATGTTCTGTCCACATGGGTACAATAAGACAGCATAGATCCCAGCATAGAAAACACACCCATTTGGTCAGATCAGTGTGGACAGATCAGAGTCAGGATTTCTAAATGCTCTCACACACCAGACTGCCCTAGGTCTCCACTTCCGGCCTATGGAGCGGATGTGAGTCCACCTTCTTACTGATAGGGAAAGAAGAATAAAAAATAAGCATTTCCTTTGACACTGATCAACAAATAAGGAAGGGAGTATGGATTTCAACCCAGCCCTTCTGGGTTTGAAGCCCAAGGACTGGATTACTCTACACTGTGTTGGATTACTCAAGAAGCAAGGGAAGTTTGGATTTATTTGCAGGTAATTATGAATACATAGTGAACAAGTTCATATTTTTTCACCACATCCAAGATTCTGCTTCTCGGGACGGCTGTCATCTGTTTCCCAACTCCACAGCACCTTCCTTCAAAACCAGAGCCTCTTTTCAAGCTCACAATCCCCGGGAGTACGTGAGATAAACATGGGCTTACTTTTGCTTATTGACTAACCTTCACGAACAGACTCATGTGTTTCACACCCTCTAAACCTGTTCAAAGTAGATTAGTAAGTAAGCACAAGTAAGCCTGTGCTTACCTTGCTCATTCGGTACTCTGCTCCTGACCCCAGGCTGGGTGTGGCCCTCTCCTGTAATCAGCTCCAGTAAGGGTTAAAGCACCTCAGATTCAGCAAAGGAAAACCCCATCTATCTTTATAATCCATATCAGGTGTTTGCTGGTTGGTAATAATAGCTGAGTTCCAACTGTGTATTAGGTGGTTGCCCAAATATTTGTTATGCCGCGAATATTGTCCAGGGTCAAGTCTCAGTCCAGCTGGACCAGTGCATTGAAAGTATAAGTGGAATTTTTTAAAGGACTGTAATCTTTCTATTTTAATAACTTAGCCTGTATAGCTCTAAAGGTTTTCTTTTATGCAGTTTCTTTTCAACAGCGTTAATAATTTTTATAGAGTATTCTGTAGAGGAAAATGTTCAGTGATCAAGAGAGTTTGTTTCATACTGAAAACTATATTATAATCTTGGAAATACAGAATGTACTTCATTGTTTTTTAATCCTGGAAGTTGCCAGGATTTAGAAATAAGCAAGCAAACAACTGCTTGACATTTTAGTTCTCAATCTTTTAATCTTATTTGTGTCTCTATTTGCCTGTGTCGTCTCTATTAACATTCTGGAAAGCTATAGTTTCAGGAAACATGTTTTAGGGATGCCACCAGAAACACCTTCTAGAGAACTTTACTTACTATTGCTGCTGTCAGATGCCATTAATGCAAGTCACTCTCATAGCAACCCAACAAAGCTGAAAGGCTCTCTGGGCCTGTGCCATCACCATACCCAGTTTCAAATAGGACAACTGTGATTCCTACGGCTTTTCATTGGCTGATTCTTGACAGTGTTGTGCATAGGGTTGCTGTGGGTGGGAGCTGACCTGATGGCACCAAACAACAACAACATTCTTAAAAGTAGATTGCCAGACCTTTCTTGCTAGTTCATGTTTTTCTGGAAGATCTTCTAAAAATCGGTTCAACATTGTAGCAATGTGCAAGCCCCCAATGACAGATGGATGATGGGCTGTATCCGAGTCATTTTGACCAGAAATCCAACCACCAGTGCCCACAAAAGCTTTCTGAAAGGAAAGGGTCTCATTTTCTTGTTTGTGCTGAGGGCTCATTTGCCATCTACAAAGTGAAATTAAGATGCTCCCCTTAATTTTAATATTGATTTATAAATTCTCCAAATGAAAGCATTTTATTGCCAATTATTTTGTGTCAATTAAACAAAGGCTACAATGATGTATATTTTTATGTCAAAACCTCAAAGGCAAAGTTGTTCTTTTCCCCCTATACTGCTAATCATGTTGAAGAACAAAGGCTAGGGTTTACCAGCCGAAGATCAAATTCAAAGTCTAAACGGAGCATTTTTCACATGATAAGTCTGCAAGGCGCCCAAACTTTTGGAAGGAAGGTGAAAACTTTGATCCTGCACATAAAAGCCAAGAAACTTGATATTGAAAACAGCTGAATGACCAGCACTTTTTCACTTATCTTCCAAATGTGGGGTGGAGTGATGACTCCACTTTAGTAAAATGTCCATAAAGAGGAAAATGGCAATACATTTCCATTTCCTCCACTGAATGTTGGGGAAAGTCAGACTATTTAAAAAAAAACTCATGGCTACACAATACCCAAATATAATTCATGGAATTTAATTAGTAAAAAATCATGGCTACACAATACCCAAACATAATTCATGGAATTTAATTAGTAAGCAACCTTATTAAAAAAAACTCAGTAACATATTAAAATGTTAAGGCACAGCAAGCTTTGAAGAATGGTCAGATTCATCTTTTCATAAGACAAATAAAAAGGCAGACTCAAAACAACTGAGGGACTCATCCTGACTTACACAGTTTGTAGTAACGGTGCTGGAAGTAATCCCTGCCCTTTCTGTTCCAAAATACTTTCTCCACCACATAACTGCCTTTCTCACCATGTGGCCTTCCTGAGAGTGACCGTGCAGACTCAGCCCCCAGGTATCAGGAAAGTGATTCAAGTGAAAATTTCCTAAGTGGGAAGACCTTAGAGGCCGTATAATATAACCTCCCTATTGGCTGATTGAGAAAATTAATGGTCTGCAAGGTCAAGTATGAATGATTTGGATAATTAGTGGATTCAGGATTATTTAGTATAGTACTTGAAAAATATTTATTATTACTTGGGATTTAATACATCTTATCATATCATTCCATAGTACAATTACATCCGGTAGAACTGTACAATTGCTACCACAATCCATTTCCAAACATTCTTCTTCTACATGTAGTCTGTACCCCATCGCCCTCTCACACCACCATCGTACACCTCCTCCCAAAAAACCCCTTATTCTACTTGGTGTCTGTATAGGTTCATCGATCCTGAGTTTCATATACCAAAAATGGAAAAACATACAACAAAACTTCAAGACGGTGCCATTCAATGAGATAACACCTCTGAGATACACCCTAATATGAACAAAGAAAAACCAAACCGAACATACAGAAAATAATGGAAACCAGATGAGGTTTAGCATGCATCCGAGGTGGGATCTACTGACACAGTTTTAACTGCTCAAGTCAGATTTATGCCTTGGATCTTCTATACTCATCTCTCCCAGGCACGCCCTTTCCTCCCACCCCTCAATTGTAGATAAAGGGTGTTCTCCCGAGGCTTAGCGCCTATGTAGTTTCTCAAATAAAACTTGGGCTCCCACTGTCATCCATAGCCCTCTGCGCACCAGATTCTCACAATGCAGGATCTGATACTAATCCCTCCTTCGATTTTTGGTTATGTGGTTTCCAATCCTTTGTTGACTGATGATGGTGTTAGTCTGGGTAGACTAGAGAAACGAATCCAGGTGTGCTAGTCCGGGTAGACTAGAGAAACAAATCCATAGACACTCATATGTGTATAAGAGAGTCTTATATAAAGGGTAATTATACATTAAGAAAGTATCCCAACCCAGTTCAGTCCAAGCCCTTAAATCCGATATTAGCCCATATGTTAGATACCGATCTATCAAGTCTTCTTCAGACTCACAAACACTTGCAATGACGCCAAATGTAGGAAGATCACAGGCCAGTGGGTGCAAAGTCTTGTGGATCCAGTGGCAGTAGAAGCTTCTCAGCACTGGCAGGGGTCTCCATGTGGCTCCTCCAGGTCCCAGCACACGGGCTATATCAGCATAGCACCATGTGTCCTGTCAGAAGAGCATGTCTCAGGGAGTAAATCTGCGTCCTGCCTCCAGTGAGCTACTTATCTCTTTTGCGCCTCCAAATGAGGTCATCAAGCTATGACCTGTTTGACAGGATAGACTCCACCTCTTCACTCTGAGTCCTCAAATTGACACCAGATTATGTAACTAACACACATGTAGACTTAGTTAACATCCCACTTAGATGGCTGCCTGTTTGGAGACAAGCCTTTAAGACCCCAGATATTATTTTGTCCTGATAGGTGGGCACCATCTAAATTCTTTGCCACATTTGGCTATAGCACCTATATCTTCTGTGTTCCCTTCCTGAGGATGAGTATAGAGCAGGACCATGATGGAAGAACTAATTTTTCTTAAATTGGAGCTAGGATTTAGTGCAAACCCAAAACCCATTTCTGGATCTATGTTTTTTTCTTTGTTTGATTTTTCTTTTAATTTGTTATTACTTGGGAGTACATACATATGTCATATCATTCCACAGTTCAATCACGTCGGTCAGAATTGTACTATTGCTTCCATAATCAGTTTCCAAACATAATTTTCTTTCCTGGACCCTTGACATTGTCTTCCTTTTATGTCTCCACCCTTGTAACGCCGCCCCCACCCCCACTCCCCCAAACCCTTGTTCTATTTGTTGTCCCTATATAGGCATAGGCTTCATTTACCAAATGAAGCCTGGATTTTATTTACCAAAACCCAGTAAAACAAATAACACAACTTCAAGAGGTTGACATAGCAATGACATAGCACTTCTGAGATATCCCTTAATATGAACTAGCATAAACAACAACAACAACAAAAATAAACTGTCCAGAACAGGTTTTCCAGAATAACATGTATCTTAATACAGCATAAAGGGTGTCGATGTAGCCAGATCTGTTTTGTGCTCCCACCAACAGTTCACCACTCTTGGTACAGCTGCCTTCTGCTTTCTCAGACACCATGTGTTTTCTGACTTGAGTTCTCAGCTTGAGGTAGAGTCCAGTTCACCCAGTGGGGTTTCCACGTGGGATCTCACTGACGCAGCCTCTCGGGCAAGCTGTGTGCCTTAAAGATCCAGGATCCGGTGGTCGAGCATTCCCCCGCACCTGGCCTGGGCCCCTGGATAGCCCCAGATGCCTAAATTAAATGTTGCTCATTCGTTGCATGCCACCAAAGACACTCTCCCTCCTGGGGTCCCCAAAAGTATTTTCAGTAATTCTTCCCCATCCCTGGAATCAGTCCTTCCTCTTTTCCTACAACAGACATGCATTGTGTTACCCCAGACGTGTTTGCTCCTTTTCCCCACTCCCGAGTCGTTGTCTCTGTCAGTGTCCGTCATCCCTCCGAGAGGGCTGTCTCCCTTTCTCTGGCAGGACCCCATCCTAGATTTACATGGCAGCCACTCAAGAGACAACATCCCTTTCCCTCCCTTGACCATTTGGTCCCACCTGATATGAGGTGCCCATTGGCCAGATGACCTTCAAAATACTTACATAGAGTGGATGGTGGACCGTTCATTGGCACCAGTCAAGCTCTCTATCTGGCTGCCTGGACCTCTGAAGCAGAAAACTGAATGTTCTACAAGCCTGAACTTGTGCCCAGTCTGCTGCTTGCTCCTACAGCACTGGACTCATACAGCAGTTGTCCTTTTGTGCTTGACTAACTTCACTCAGCATAATGCCCCTCCACGACTTGAGGTGTTTCATGGTTTCATCACTGTTTTTAAGGGATGCATAGTGTTCTATTGTGTGTATGTATATACCAGAGTTGTTGTTTTTTTAAATCCACTCTTCTACTGATGGAAATTTAGGCTGTTTCCAGCTTCTTGCTATTGTGAATTGTGCTGCAATAGACAGAGAGGAGCAAATGTCTGCTTGTGATCTTTTTCTTATTTCTTTTGGGGATATGCCCAGTAATGATATTGTTGGATAATATGGTATTTCAATTGCCATCTGTTGTAATTATCACCATATTATCACCTTCCACAGTGGCTGTACATAGTTACAAGTCCATCAGCAGGGGATAAGAGTTCCAATTTCATCACACACTTTTCAGCATTAGTTGTTATTCGTTTTTTAAAAATTGGGTGACAGTTATGGGTATTAGGTGGTATCTAATGGGTGTTTTGACTTGTATTTCCCAGATGGCTAGTGACCAGAAGCAATTTCATGTGTTTATTAGCCATTCAAGTGTCCTCCTTTGTGAATCATCTGTTCAGGTCCTTTGCCCACCTTCTCAGAGGGTTAGTAGAGTTTTCTTGTGCAGGCTTGGAACACACTGTAGATTTTAGTAGTTAATCCTTTGTTATGTCTGTGAGCTATCTTTTTACTCTTGTAATGAAGTCTTTCAATGTACACGTGTTTTAATTTTAGTAGGTCCCACATATATTTTGTCTTCCACAGAATGTTTTTCCTTTGTTGTTTCTGATAGCCCATGAATTCTTTGCACCTAGATTTGTCCTAATTTTTTCATTGATGATCCTGATAGCTTTGGGTTTTGGATTTAGGTCTTTGATCCACTTTGGGTGAGATACGGGCTTATTCATTCTGCAGGTGGATATCCAGTTTTTCCAACACCATTTATTGAAGAGTGCATCTGCTTCCCACTTAATGCTGTTTGGGCCTTTGTCAAAAATCAGTTGTCTGTATGCACATGTTTTTATTTCAGGGTTTTCTGTTCTGATCCAGTTGTCTGAGTAGCTGTCATTATACCAGTACCAGGCTGTTTAATAACTGTGGCTATGTAGTAGGTTTTGAGGTCAGATAGTGCAAGACCACCTACATTGTTCTTTTTGAGGAGTTCTTTACCTATCCAGGGCTTCTTCCCTGTCCACATTAATGGAATTTGGATAGGGATGCATTGAATTTGTGGATTACTTTAGGTAGTATGAGCATTTTCACAATGTTGAGTCTTTCAATCCACAGACACGGGATATTCTTCCATGTTTGTAGGTCCCTTTTGCTTTCTTATAGTACTATTCTGTAGTTTTCTTCATACAGGTCTTGGGGTTTTTTTGTTTGTTTAGGTTTGGTATTGGGTCTTTCAGCTTTTGCATGGCTATTGTGAATAGTATTGTCTCCTTGCTATCTTTTTTGATATTCCCATCACTGCTATATAGGAATCTAATTGATTTATGCTTGTTGATCATGTATCCTACCACTCTACAAAACTTCCTCTATTGTTCCCAGCAACCCTATGTGGAATCTTAGGATTCTCAATATATACAGAATATTGTCTACAAACAGCAAAAGTTTCAATTCTCTCCCCAGTTGTACTTCCTTGATTTCTTGCCATTGTCTTATGGTACTGGCTAGGACTTCTAGTGTAATGTTGAGCAAAAGTGGGGAAAAGGTGCATCCTTGTCAGATTCCTTTATTCAGTGGAAATGTTTTCAGCTTTTCTCCATTGAGTGTAATATTGCTATTGGTTTTTTGCATATAGCCTGGGTTAGTCTGGGTTGACTAGAGAAACAAATTCATAGACACTCATATGTGTATAAGAAAGAGCTTTATATAAAACAGCAATTGTATATTGTGAAAACCTCCCAGCCCAGTGCAGATCAAGTTCATAAGTCCGATATTAGGCCATCTGTCCAACACCAGTCTATAAATTATTTTTCAGATTCATGCAGTACATGCAATGACACTGAATGAAGGAAGATCACAGGCCATTGGTTAGAAAGTCTTGTGGATCCAGTGTCGGTGAAAGCATCTCAGCATTGGTGTGGGTCTCCATGTGGCTCCTCCAGCTCCAGGGCTCTGGCTCCATCAGCAGCTCCATGTGGCTTGTCAACAGGAATGTCTTGCAGGGAGTGTGTGTGTCCCACCTCCAGGGAGGAAGACAGGAGTTCCCAGAATCCTCAGGAGAAGGCTATGCCCACACAGAGGCCTCATTGGCTATGACCTGATTCACAGGCTAGACTCCACCCCTTCACTCAAGTTGAAAGTAGGTTATGTAACTGCCACATAGTCTTTATTATACTGAGGATATTCACCCTTCTAATGCTATCTTCTGAGAGCTTTTATTAGCAATGGGTGTTGGATGTTATCAATTGCTTTTCCGGCATCAATTGATATGATCATATGGTTCTTATCCTTTTTCTTGTTGATGTGGTGGATTATGGTAGTTGTTTTTCAAATGTTGAACCATCCCTGCATCCCTGGTATGAATCCCACTTGGTCATGATGTATTATTTTTTTGATATGCTGATGGATTCTATTGGCCAAGATTTTGATGAGGATTTTTATATCTATGTTCATGAGAGATATCATTCTGTAATCCTCTATCTTTGAGGGCTCTTTGCCTGGTTTGGGTATCAGGGTTGTGCTAGCTTCATAGAATGAGTTTGGGAGTTTGTTGTCCCTTTCTATGTTCTGGAAGAGTTTGAGTAAGATTAGTATCAGCTCTTCCTTGAATGCTTAGCAAGAATCTTCTGTGAAGCCCTCTGGGCCAGGGCTTTTTGGAGTTGGGAATTATTTGATGACCTAGTCTATTTCTTCTTTTGCTATGGGTATGTTCATGTTCTTAATGTCTATATGCATTAATTTGGGGAGAGAATGATTTTCCAGAGATTTGTCCATGTCCTCCAAATCATTGAATTTTTGAAATAGTCCTTTGTAGCCCTGTGTTATTAATCTTTTTATTTCATACAGCTCTGTTGTGATTTCCCCTGTTTCATTTCGAATTCCAGATATTGACATCTGCTCCTTCTTTTCTTTTGTTATGTTTGCTAGCAGTTCTGTCAATTTTGCTGATTCTTTCAAAGAACCAACTTTTTACTTTGTTGATTTTTTCCCCATTGTTTTTTGGTTTTCCAGTTCATTTATTTCCACCCTAATTTTTATTTCTTTTCTTTTGCTGTTGGAAGGATTGTGCTGTTCACTCTATTCTAATTGCTAGAGGTGCTGCATTAAGTTGCTGACCATGATTCTCTTCTCTTTTGTCATGTGTGCATTTTTTTGCAAAAAAGTGACCTTTGTACCACACGTTTTGGTGTGTTGTGTTGTAATTCTCATTAGTTTCTAGAAAAGTCCTAATTTCCTCTCTAATTTGCGTTTTTGCCCAGTCTTTTTTGAGTACTGTGTTATTGAGTGTCCAAGTGTCTGTCTTGGTTTTTTTAATCATTATTTCTATTGTTGATTTCCAGCACTGTGATGCTATAGTCAGATAAGTTTGTTTGAATGAGTTCTATGCTTTTGAATTTTCTCAAGCTTGCTTTATGTCCCAGCATGTTGTCTATTTTAGAATATGAGCCGTGTGCTTTGGAGAAGAATGTCTTTTTTTTCCTGTTGGTTGTAGAGCTTTGTAAATATTTAGGAGGTTGAGTTGGTTGATTTTGTTGTTCAGCTCTTCCATTTCTTTATTCCGTTTCTTACTGGCTGATCTATCTTTCTTTGAGGTGTGAGATCACTTCCTATAATTGTTGAGCTGGTGATCCCTCTTTTCATCTCTTGGAAGATTTGGTTGATGAATTTTGAGGGTATTTGGTTGGGCACATATATGTTTATTATGGGAATAAAATTTTTGTCTATTGAACCCTTGAACATACCGTAATGCCCATTAGTAACTCTCATTATATCGTGTACCTTTACCAGAGATTAATATTGCCCCCTGCTTTTTTAAATTGCCATTAGCTTGGTAAAACTTTTCACTAATGTATTTTTGTCTGTGAGTTTGAGATGTGGCCCTTGAAGGCAGCAGATAAATGGACCCTGTTGTCTACTCTAGTCTGGTGCTCTTTGTCTTTTGAGTGGTGCGTATAGACCATAGACATTCAGTATAATTAAATTTAAATGTAAGTTAGTTGCTGTCATCTCATACTACTTGTGTTTGATATTTTCCTTTCTTCCCCTTTTATAGCGTGCTGTGTATGTGTGATGAGCTTATTCTTGTCTTAGTTTCTCTACTAGGTATGTAATGTTTGGGGTACTATTTTCAGGGTGTTGGTTTATGCATGATGTTACACCCTGTGGTGGTCTCGTGTTTGAGTGCTGTGGTTGTTGCTTTAATGCCCATAAAGAACTGGAAAGTATTTTTTGTAATGCTAGTTTTGTTTTTATGAATTCTCTAAATGTTTCTTTATTTGAGAAAACTCTTTTCTCCTTCAAAATTGATGGAGAGCTGTGCTAGATAAGGGATTCTTGGATTTCAGTTGTCTTTCAACTTTCAGAATATGCTGCTCCAAATCCTTCTTTCCTGCATGGTCTCTAGGGAGAGGTCAGAGCTTATTCTTATCTGTTTACCTTTATATGTGACTGCTTTTTTCTCTCTAGCTGCTCTCAGGATTCTCTCCTTTTCTTTGAAGTTGGATGATTTGACTCCTGTGTGCCTTGATGTGGCTTTTTTAATTTTTGCTTTTTGGGGGGAGGGGTGGGGGTGTTAATCTAATTGTTGTTCTTTCTGCTTCCTGAATGGTTATTGTCTCCTCCTTTGTGATATTGGTGAAATTATCTTCCAAGAATTCCTCTACTATTTTAATGGAAGGCTTATTTGTTTCTTCCTCCTCAGGCACCCAATAATTCAAATATTGTTTAACTTCTTGGAATCCCAGATCATCCTCAGGCTTTCTTCATATTCTTTTGATCTTTTTGTTTGATTTTTGTTCTCGTTTGCTGAATTCTGCTTGGTTATCTTCAAGTTCCCTCATTCGATTTTCCATTTCTTCCATTCTATTGATGTGATCGTGTGCCTTGTTCTTTATTTCTCCCACATCATTCCTTAACTCCTGAATTTCCATTAGGTTAGGGGAGGATCAGATAGGTGCTTGAAAACGTGCAGTGTGTAGATAAGGAAGGAGTGGGTAGGAAGAATAAGATATAAGTGCTCAGGAGTAGGTTTTAAGTGGTGGTGTTACTGATAGGAAGCCTTCCTATTACATACAGTAATTTTTAATGAGTTGGAGAAGAGGGTTTTGGGAGATGTGATTTTACCTGCTAAGCTATAAGAGAGTGTCTATGTTACCAAGGTGGAGAAAGTAGGATCTAGAGGTTATGGTGGTTGGGATAAGTGAGTGGCGTATTAAATCTACCAGATTCACTTATCAACCCTATATATTATGTAGGGAGAGTGAAGCCTGTTAGTTATTGTGTTTATAGCAGAAAGTTTCTTTATAGTGGATTTCTGCACAACTCAGACCTATCTGTTCCTTGCATGTAGTCCCAGGATGGAAATAGGCTATTGTAGTGGATCAGGGGTGATCTTGCTAAGGACTGTGAGTCCCATTGCCCACCCACTGCCTATTCAGGGGCAGGGGAAGCGTCCAAGAAATTCAGAAATACTGGGTTCCATTTCCTCTGCCTGACAAAAGAGTTTTTTCTTCCTCAAAAGAAAATAGGAACAAATCTAACAACTTCTTGGAGCCTGCTGTGGGTTCGAGCTGTGTTTCTGTCTCACTGGGGCAGGATTTCTCTCTAGATATCTGGAGAGCCAAGCCGTGCCCATGCAATTAGGGGAGGGAGCAGAACCTCCTTAAGGGATAATACCAATGGGAGTTCTGCTCAGATGGCTGCCTTGGGTTCCAGCAACTAGTGACTCCAGAAATATACACAGATGTGAGGTGTGGGTTGCCCTTGAGTGACAGACTGTTTGGGGGCTACTTCCCCACACTGGCAAGTCACCAACCTGTGTGTGGAAGGGGGGGGGGGGGGGGATGAGGAGAGAGGGGAAACTGGCAATTGCCACCCCACTAACAAGGGAGGCAAGATGTGGGTGAGTACAGTGTAAATGGAATGCACGAGGTGAACACAGCTGAGCCAGTATTGGAAGAGGAACACTGAAATAAGATCCCTGTGGTGCTGAGAGACCCAGCCTCACATTCAAATCCCCCAAATTCGCCCCCTTACCCAGGGATCTGGTGGTCACACAATGGGAGCTCCAGGCAGATAACTCTAGATCAGCACCATCTTCCCAGAAGTCTCAGTACAACACTTTAATGGAATTTCTGCAATGTTGAAAATGTCTAATTTGGTAGCTGATGATTGAAGGAGTCCCTGGTTAAGCCAAATTGTTAATGCATTTGGCTGCTAACAAAGGTTGAAGGTTTGAGTCCATCCAGAGTTATTTCTTAAGAAAGTCCTGGTGATTTGTTACTAAAAATCCAGCCATCGAAAAACTCTAGTCTGACACATGTGGGATCACCATGAGTGAGGGTACATGCTGAGGGCAACTGGTTTTTAAGAACTTTAATGTGGATAGAACTGATTTTTAAGCCTTATTTAATTTACATTAAATAGGAATGTAGTTAGTTGCTACCTTATAGGATAGTTGAGTTTCTGAGAGCTAATCTAGATATGCTCTATTAACTGACCTGGTAGTCCCCACCTTCTCTGAGAAAAAGACATGCTGAACCTGCCAAAGTGTTCTACTTGTTATAGCATTGCATTTGGTATGTTTTATAAATATACTTCAATTAAAATGAGGAAAACCATCTGTGATTATACAAAAATTACTAAAATCGAATGTAATAATCATCAAAAGTAGTCATTGTCTTCCAAAGAGATCTATGATTTCTATACTTCCTGTAAGGATGTAAAATCATAAGGAGATATGAAAGGACTTCAAAAGTTCATGGGGGGGGGGGGCGGATAATCCATTACCTTTTAATTTAATTTTTCCATGAAAATTTAGAAATCTCCTTGTATAGTAATATAGTGGCTATATATAGTCCTTCCCATAAAGGCAAAATCATTGTTTAGGTAACACTGATATTTTGTTTATGGTGACAGAATATGTGGCAATGATAATTGGTGATGATTGCACAGTATGGCTGATGTAATTAGTTAAATTGTATGTTGAATTGATAAAAACTGTGCTCTCTTTATTTTTATAACAAAAACTATTTTTAAAAGGTCATGGTTCACAATAGATAAAAGGTGGAACCAGCCTAAATATCCACCCAAATCTCCAACAGATAGAGGACAAAAGGTGGGACGTACATACCATGGAGTATTATTAAACTGTAAAAAAAATGGAACTCTGACACAGGATACATGAATGAAACTTGAACACATTGCATGACATAAGCCAGACCCCAAATTATTGTGAGATCAGACAATTATTGTGTGATTACACTTATTTGAAATAGGGACATACATAGAGACTAAAGCTTATTGGTGGTCAGCAGGAGTGGGAGGGAGAAAAAGGAAGTATTTTCTTAGGGAACATTGTATTCCTCTGACTAGCCCAAAACAATGCAACCCCACTACCACTAGAGTCGAGTCTGCCGCATAGTGACCCTACAGGTCAGAGTGTGGCTGCTCTTCTGGCTTTCCAAGACTGTACATTTTTATGGGATCAGACACTTTATCTTTCTTCCTTAGAGCAGCTGGAATTTTAAAATCAGCAGCCCAAATGCTTAATCCACTACACCACCAGTGTTCCTTCATTTCTTTTAATAACTGTGGAATAGTTTGGAAACACCTACTAGCGATGGTTTTCCAATGTGATCAACAAGATAAATGTTACCAAGTTGTACAAAGTAGCTGAAAGGACTGTTGAATTGGCAACTGTTTTGTTGTATAAGTACATCATCTTTCAATTTCATTTCACCACAAACTTTTTGAAGCTCCCTCATATATTTTCCCTACAATAACAAAATAAAATAATAAAATATGTATCACATTTAAAAAAAAGGATGGAAAAAAAGGCAGGGAGTTTTCCTTTCTTCAACTATGTCTTGCGTCAGATGCTAACAAGAACATTTCAACTAGCCCATCAACTAGCTGTGTCCTGTATCCAATTAGTTCCAGCAAATTATTATTAGAAAAAGAGGAACATTATTGCACTGGGAGCTGCATGCAATATTTAGTTTACAAGCTAATACAGTATAAAGGCTTCCTAAGAAGCTCACAAGAGTCTGTCAGAAAGACAGGCTTCTTAAATGGTACTATTGATTCAGAGCCCCAGAAAGACAGGCTTCTTAAATGGCACTATTGATTCATCCTCCCACAAAGCAGTCAGGCAGTGAGTACCCCAGAATGAATTGAAGGGAGATGCTCAATCATGGCGCACTGCTATTTAATAGGCTCAAAGGGCCATCTTTTTGCATTTTTATGTCTGTCAGACAATTTCACTTTCTTCCCTTGATAAAGACTTTGAAGACTTGTTTTTTTATGACTGTGATAATGAGGTCTGCATCAAAGAGATGCAGACATTTGGGCAAGGAGAGGGTCAGAACTTGAGGGTGTGTCCTTTCTTTTTTGTAAAATCATTTTGATTATGGGCTCATACAACTCTTATCACAATCCATACATACATCAATTGGGTAAAGCACATTTGTACATTCATTGCCCTTATCATTCTCAAAACATTTGCTCTCCACTTAAGCCCCTGGCATCAGCTCCTCATTTTCCCCCTC
>NW_022111367.1:6640911-6649420 GCF_000313985.2 Echinops telfairi | reverse complement strand
TGATCACACAGGCTGGTGTGCTTCTTCCATGTGGGCTTTGTTGCTTCTGAGCTAGATGGGCGCTTGTTTACCTTCAAGCCTTTAAGACCCCAGACCCTATATCTTTTCATAGCCGGGCACCATCAGCTTTCTTCACCACATTTGCTTATTTACCCGCTTTGTCGGGAAGGTGAGCATCATAGAATGCCAATTTAATAGAAGAAAGTATTCTTACTTGACTGAAGATCTTGGATTTATAATACCTTTGCATTCATCAGTCTCGGTCCCCTGTGTCTTTACTTCCTTGTCCTGCTTCTAGAGAACCCAACCTAGCACATTTGGTTCCAGGAATGATTTTCGAGAAACTGAATTGTAAAGACCAGTTTTCTAAATTGGTTTTCAGATCTAATTAGGCTTAATAGAACTGAGAACTCAGTTTCTGTAAGTACAGAGAAGTCTGTCACTACTAGCAAAGGGGGTACTTTTAATCCATGATGTGAAGTAGCAAAGCCACTATCCCAAATAGCATTACCAAAAGGTGAAATGGGGTGAGAAATGAGGCTCCGGGTGATTGGGTGTTTAATATTTTTATAAAATTTTGTCAGGATGAGGAGTATAGGGAAGCTAGTTTGTTGGTACTTCTTGCAATAGTTGTTAGGTATAACTGAACCGGTTCCAACCCATAGCAATCCTATGGACAACAAAACACTGCTGATCTTGTGCCATCGTCACAATTGTTCCTGTGCTTGAGCCCATTGCTGCAGCCACTGTGTCAGTCCATCTCCTTGAGGCCCTTCCTCTCTTTCCTTGTCCCTCTAGCCTTCCAAGCATGATGTCCTTCTCCAGGCACTGGTTTCTCCTGACAACATGTCCAAAACTTATAAAACAGAGTGTTTCTCTCCATGCTTCTGGATATCATTCTGGACCTAATTCTTCCAAGACAGGTTTGTTTGTCCTTTGAGCAATCCACAATACTTTCAGTATTGTTCACAAGCACCAAAATTCAAAGACATCGATCCTTCTTTGATCTTCCTTATTCAATGCCCAACTTTCACATGCATATTTCACAAGCAATTGAAGATATCATGGCTTGGGTCAGACACACCTTAGTCCTCAGAGTAGCAGCCTTTCTTTTCAATATTCTAAAGAGGTCTTGGGCAGCATATTTATCTAATGCAATACATATTTTTTAATTCTGTTTTATTTCTGTAAGTAATATTCACAGTGCTAAAATAAAGAAAGAACAATTAATTTAATTCGCCAGAATGGAGTCATGACTCCTTAATCAATTCCTAGACTGAAGGCAGACTCACACCCTTTTAATGAAGTGGTGCCTGGGTCGCTTTGAGGATCTCCAGTACAGGACAGACATTTATACCATTAGTCTTTCTCCTAGTTTTCTCTAAGAGATCTGCAATCTTTCACAAGTGTGACAGTTCATTGGGATAAAGGAAATAATCAGACTTTTTAGGAATTACTGGAGGCTGGATCTGAGTTGATATTAATCCAAGGTTACTCAAAACATTTTAAAGGTACTCTAATCAGAGTGGGAATGTATGGAGGTCAAATTATAAATGCTTAGCTCAGGTCTGTCTCACAGTGGGTCCAGTGGTCCACAAACCCATTTTGTAGTATTTCCCCGAGTTCCAGAATGCATTGTTGGGATAGACATACTCAGAAACTGGCAGAGCCACACTATTTGAAACCTGGGATATGGAATATGAACTAATAGTATAGGAAAAGTCAAGTGGAAGCCATTAGAACTGCCCCCGCCAAGGAAAACGGTAAACCAAGCAATGCCATATTCCAGAGATTGGCGTCACCACCAAGGCCTTGAAGGATACACCACGTCCCCATGTAACTCACCTATTTTCCTTTGCAAAAATCATGTGGATCTTAGTGAATGACATTGGATTATCATAAATTTAATGAGGTGGTGACAACAATTGCAGCTGCTTGCTATTCCAGATGTTATTTCTTTGCATAAACAAATTAATCTCTCTCCTAATACCTGGTATGCAGCTATTGATCTGGCCAATGCCTTTTTCTCAATTCTGATTATACAGGACCTCCAGAAGCAGTTTGCCTTCAGCTGGCAAAGGCAGCACTGCATTTTATAACTCTCCCTAGGTTTACTTCAAATCTCTGAGACTATGCCATCATTTTAGTCCCCAGGGACCTTGATTGCATTTGCCCCCAACAAAATGTCACACTGGTTCATTACATTGATGAAATGATGCTGATTGGACCTAGTAAGGAAGAAATATCAATGGCTTTAAATTATTGGTAAAACATCTGCATGCTAGAGGGCAGGAAATGAACCAGACAGAATTTCAAGTGCCTTCCCACTTTAGTGATATTTCTGGGGGTTCCAGTAGAGCATGTCGAGATATCTCTACTAAAGTGAGAGATAAGTTATTTCACCTGGCCCCTCCCACAGCTGTAAAGGAGACATAATGCCTGGTGGACCTCTTTGGATTTTGAAGGCAGCATGGACTTCATTTGGGTGTGCTGCTCTGTCATATATCAAGTGATCCAAAAAGATGGCAGCTTTGAGTGGGACTCAGAACAAGAAAAGGCTGTTCAACAGTTTCAAGCTGCCAGGCAAGCTGCTCTGCCTCTCAGGCCACATGACTCAGCCGACTCAATGGGCTTGAGGTGTCAGTGGCAGACAGAGAAGCAGTTTGGAGTTTGGGGCAGGCCTCTGTTGGTGAATCACGGTGCAGACCCTTAGGATTTTGGAGAAAATCTCAGCCATTCTCTGTAGACAGCTACTCTCCTTTTGGAAAACAGCTTTTAGTCTGTTACTGGGCCTTAGTGGAGACTGACTACCTCACCAAGAGCTACCAAGTCACCATGTGGCTTGAACTGTCCATCATGTACTGGGCATTGTCTGACCCACAAAGTCACAAAGTAGAACATGCACAGCAGCACTCCATTATGAAATGGAAGGGGTATATGTGAGATAGGGCTAGACTTGAAGGTACAAACAAACCACATGAAGAAGTGGCCCAAATACCTATGATCTCCACCCCTGCCGCAGTACCCTGTTTCTCCCAGTCTTTACCTATGGCCTTCTGCGGAGTTCCTTATGACCTGTTGACCAAGGGGCATAAAACTCATGTTTGGTTTCTAATGGTTCTGCACGGTATGCAGGTACTACTCAAAGGTGGACAGCAGAGGCATGGCAGTCCCTTTTTGGAACCTCCTTGAAGAATAGTGCTGATATTGTGAAATCCCCCTAAAGGGCAGTACTTTGAGCAGTATACCTGGTTGTTCAGTTTGCTTGGAAAGAGAAATTTCTGTGGTAGTTACACAACCTGGTGTCAATTTGGGGATTAAGAGTATAGGGGTGGAGTCTAGCCTGTCAATCAGGATATAGCCAATGAGACCTCTTTGTGGGCATGGCCTTCTCCTGAGGATTCTGAGAACTTCTGTATTTTCTCCTTGGAGGTGGGAGACATTCTCTCTCTTGGCTCATTCCCTGCAAGACATTTCTGAAGAGAAACTACATGAAGCCACCCTGATGCACCCAGAAGCCACGTGGAGACCCCTGCCAGCACTGAGATGCTTACAATGCCACTGGACCCAAAAGACTTCCCACCCACTAGCCTGTGATCTTCCTGCATTCACATCATTACATGTGTTTCCTGAGTGTGAAGAGGACTTTATAGATTGGTATTGGACATATGGGTTAATATCAGACTTATGGTCTTGATCTGGACTGGGCTAGGATACTTTCTTAATGTACAATTACTCTTTATATAAAGCTCTTATACACATATGAATGTATCTGGATTTGTTTCTCTAGTCATCCCAGACTAAAACAATGGCCAAATGTGCTACTGTATACTGATTCATGGAAGAAGCATGATTGGAAAAATCTGTGTAAAGGAGATGTGGGGAAGAGGTATGTGGATAGACCTCTATAAATGGGCCCAAAAAAGTAAAAATATTTGTGTCTCATGTGAATGTTCACCAAAGGGTTACTGCGGTGGAGGACTTTAACAATCAAGTGGATATGTTGATACTTTCTGTGAAAACCCATCATCCCTCTTTCCCCAGCCACTCCTCTCTTTGCCCAATGGATGCATGAACAAAGTGGCCATGGTGGCAGCAATGGATCTTATGTGTGGCCTCAATAACGTGGATTTCTACTCACCAATGCTAACGTGACTACTCCCACTGATGAGTGTTCAATCTGCCAGCAGCAGATACCAACACTTAGTCCAAGATATGGACCACTTATGAGAGGATGTGAACCAGCAGCCTGGTTACAGGTTGATTACATCAGACCACTCCCTTCATTGAAACAACAGTGGTTTGTCCTTCATGGAATAGACAAAAGCTGGAATAGTCGCTTACTCTGGACATTCCTTAGTTTCTCTCCTTGTACCATCGGGTCCTATGATACCAGTCAATGGTAAAACACAGCACTCCAATTCAGACATGACTGGATATGGGATTTGTTTTCACTGTATGCAATGCTTCTGCCAAAACTACCATTCCTGTACGTACAGAATGTCTCATCCACTGACACGGTATCTCACAGATCATTACCTCAATCAAGGAAGGGACTTACTTCACAGCAAATGAAGTGCAGCAAAAGGCCCATGCTCATGGACCCACTGGTCTTACCATGTTCCCCATCATCCTGATGTGACTGGATTGATAGAACAACGGAGTAGACTTCTATTAAAGACACAATGATGGCACCAGCTTGGTGACAACACCTTGAAAGTGTGGGGCAATGTTCTCCAAGAGGCTAGCTATGCTCTCAAGCAGCATCCACTATACGGTGCTATTTCTCCAATAGCCAGAATTCACAGGTTCAGGAACCAAAGGGTGGAAATGAAAGTGGAACCTCTCACTAGTATTCCTAATGACCCCTCACAACATTTTTTCCTTCCTGTCTCAGCATCCCTATATGCTTCAGGTCTGGAAGTCTTAGTTCCAAAGGGAGAAATATTCCCACCTAGAGACACAGCACTGATTCCATTGTACTAAAAGTTAAGAATGCCTCTAGATCAGCGGTTCTCAACCTGTGGGTCATGACCCCTTTGGAGGTCAAACGACCCTTCCACAGGGGTCACCTGATTCATAACAGTAGCAAAAGTACAGTTATTAAGTAGCAACGGAAATTATTTTATGGTTGGGCGTCACCACAATATGAGGAACTGCATTAAAAGGTCCCAGCATTAGGAAGGTTGAGGACCACTGTTCTAGACCAAAAAGCAAAGAAGGAAATTAATGTATTGGGTAGAGTGGTTGATCCTGATTATCAAAGGGAAAATTAGATTCAGACTGCATAATTCTGGCAGAAAAAAGGGATATGTCTGGAATCCAGGAGATTCCTTAGGTCATCTCCTAGTACTACCGTGTCCTGTGATTCAAGCCAGCGATAAAGTATAGAAGTGCAATCCTGACATGACTACTAATAGCCCAAGCTCTTTAGGAATGAAGATTTGGGTCTCACCAGCAAGCAAAGACCTCCACCCGGCAAAGATACTAGCTGAGGGTAAAGGTAGTTCTAAATACTAGCTATGGCCATGTGACCAGAAATGAGAACTGTAATTGTTAAGAGTAAGTCCTATTTGCACGTATGTACCAAATATTTTTGTTTTGTTCACTTAGAAATATAAATGAAAATAGGGTTAGTATGTTTTCAGTTATAGATGTGTTAGTTTTATCATGTTAGGGGCAAGGATGATTTTATTATTGTCTCTGGTGATTATGTGTGCTAGAGTTACGCATAGGTGTCAAGTTGAGAAGGGGTAATCTGTGAGGTTTAGAGAGTATGTCAACTTGACACTCTTGACTAAAATGTCGGGGTGGAACCCAATCTACTGGGTCACAGCCTGATGACACCTTCTTGCAGGTGTGGCCTTTTGTATAAGACAGAGAGTTCAAGTAGAATCAAATCTTCTCTGCCCCTTTAGCTTCTGCCTGAGCTGGATCTTGTGTCTGGTTCCTCAATCTCCTGTCATATCGCCTGCCAATCCAAAGAGCCATCAGGAGACTGCCAATGGTGGATTCATTCAGCTGACTTCAGATTCATATCACACTACTTCTACATCCACCAGCCTGTGCCCCCACTATCTCCACTTCCTCATCTGGTTTGTCAGTTTCCATGAGTCAGGAAAAGCATGACATGACTTGGATTGGACCTATCTATTTCTACAGCCCTGTAAACTGTGTCTTTCTTCCTTCCTTCCTTTCTTTCTTTCTTTCAATAGTTTCATATACATCATCACAATCAGTTCTAGTTCTCCCTTCCCTTTCCTGCGTTCATTGTTTGCTCCCTAATTTCCCTCACTCTCCCCACTCTCGGTCTCCGATAAACCGTTGCATCAGTTATTGTCTCTGTGCATCCACTCATTTTGTGCTTCATAGACTGGGAAACCTAACAGAAGCAATTTTTTAAAATGTAAAAGAAAGAAGAAAATAGTAATATAAAGAAAAAAATAAAGAATAAGAAGGAAAATCCAGAGAAGAAATTTCAGTCATGGAACAGGTGAGAAATATTTAAGTCTAATGCAAATTCAGATTTAGTCAAGAGGGAGGTCAACTGACCAAGTATCATATTATACCAAAGTTTGATACACCATAAAGCGGTTTGCAGTAATCTCTGTCTGATGGTAAAGCTGAGTCCCTCACCTGTGGCTAGAGGGGATCTGACAGAGGCTTAATTTCACTAGATAGTCTGCAGATGGATTTTGGGCTACCGCTTTCTTTCATAGCCTTTAACAATTGAATGTTCATAATTTAAGCTCTGATACTTTTCCTTTCACTATATTTGGATTTTGTTATCATAATCTTTGGGTCACACAAGTGTCACTGATTTGATTTCTCTAGAGAAACCAACCTAACATAACTGTACTCTACATGAAAACAATAATTTTAACCAGGCCAAATTTACCTAAGGATCTATTTTCACCTTTATATATTCTTGGAATATGTTTGGCTACTTTCACAGGAAACAAGAACGGGATACTGATAAAAGCAAACAAACAAACAAAAAAACAGTTGCCACTGAGTATATTCTTGGCATCCCTATATGGTGTGTTCTCTAGAGAAACAAAGCCAGGACGCTAATAATTTTGTATATATTTATATAGATATATATAGATATATGTATATGTATATATTTATATACATAGATAGATACAAAAGAAATAAACAGTTAATTAATCTATAAAGCAGTACAAATGGCTCAGTGAAACTGACTTCTGTGAGACAGCTAGTACACCGGGAGTCCTTCAAGTCTTGAGGGCTGCGGGGTAGTCCTCCATGGAGCAATTAGGCTATCAGCCACAGACAGCAAACAGCAAACAGATCACCAACAGTCAGCCAGATGACAGGGTCTGACAGTCCTCAGCTCAAGAGATGTACCTTCCAGTAGCGTGGCGAAGCAGGTCTTGAAGGAACCTCAAGTAACAGTGACACAGCCCACGGGTAGGCATCCCACAGGTAGTGTAGCTTGCAAATGGATGCACAGAACAAGCAAGGCAGCTGCACACTGGTCCAATGATCACAAAGCAAGAGAGAGAGAAACAAGGCTCACTGAGCCATTTATCTCTCTGCACTTCAACTAATCTCACATGTGTTCATTGGCCATGGTGGCACAACAAACCAACCTATCACAATGTGTCCAGGTAAACCTGCTCTCTATAGAGTCTTCAATGACTGTTTTTTTTTGCAAATACAACACCAGGACTTTCTTCCAAAGTGCTTATGAGTGTTTATAAACTGTCAACCTTTCAGATAGCAGGCTCTATTTGTAATATTTGTACCAGGAGAGAGTTGGGGCAAATCAAAGCTGGAATTTCAAGATCCATCATATTATCTAATTTTTAAAAAGACTCTTGGCTTCATAAAGGGAAGATCCCTAAGATGGGTATCAGAAGGAGAGCTGCAGGCTTTGTCTCTAGAGGATTTGTGGTGAGAATTGTTTCAGAAAACTCTGACTCCAGATGATCAGATTGGACAGATGTGTTCCACAGCTTGTCAATACATAAAGCTGGGGTTTTTTTATGCACATGAAAGAAACCTTAAAATAAGTTGTAACAAAGCTTCTAAAAACTGAGAGATTTTTAAAATATTAATTCGAGGAAAGGGGAATATTACACAGAAAAAATTTTAATGGTCACATCGTGAACATTTTTGATCCAAACAATGACTTCTAGTACTAAAATAGTGATTCCCACACCCATCTTTACACAATTTAATTAATATATTTTTGCTTTCACCTTTATCTAAGTTAATATGTGTCTATCTAGTTAATTTATCTTCTCTTCTGTGATGGCAATGGACTGTGTTTTAAATCTGCCGATTCATAGAGATAGCTGGAAACAGGAATGTCAAATTCTTCCATCTACACCACGAGGTTTATAGTGTTATTTCCCCAATTGAACAAAAAAGAAGTATGCATTTGAGTACTTTATTGACTAATAAAAATAGATTTGCCTCTAACAGTCAGGAAGAAAATAAAATCCTTGTTCAACATAAAGCCATATGATATTTTATGACA
>NW_022111367.1:6612515-6639925 GCF_000313985.2 Echinops telfairi | reverse complement strand
GAGGAAGATCTGGCAGCAGACTAGACTTGAAGGACTGCTAGTGTCTCACAACTCTCTCTCATGGACGTGAGTTGCACTGAGCCATTTGTAGTGCTTTGTAATTTAACTGTTTATTTCTTGTATTATATATTTATCTGTATATGATTTAACAGTTCATTTCTTGTTATATATCCAATTATCTTTATAAATAAATATATTAAATTATTAGCAATTTGGTTTTATCTCTCTAGAGAACCCTAACACACTGTCTCTATGGATTTTCCCATCCTAAATTTCATATACCAAAAATATATATATAAAAATACAGAAAAAAGAGTCAGAAAAGCTAACATTAACAAAATAAAATAGAGGTAAACCCCAGTTGATAAGAAAACAGAAAATATTAAAAACTAGAACAACTTTAAAATGTGTCACAAGGGAGATCAAATGACAAAGTGTTAGATCTTTAACTAGTTACTTCTGTCACGATCCACTTTGCAATGGATTCTGTCTGATAGCAAGGCTATTCACATCCCTGGTCTGTGCTCAGAGGGATTCACTGCAGGCTTCATCCACATGCATTTCCCCTTCACATTATTTTTTAAACTGCTAGAACTTTCAGATGTGTCAAAAAGAGGATACAAACAGATGTTACATTTTAACCATTCAAGTCAGGTGTTACATTTTAATATACTATAATTGTCTCTACAATACTCTCTATCTGATAACCAGGCTACTCGGATCCCTTGATTATGGTCAGAGGGAAATTACTAGAGTCTTACTCTATGTGTAGATCCTGCAAATGGATTCTGGGTTTCCATTGTTACCTGTACCCTTCTGAAAAACCAAGGGGTCACAATTTCACCTTTGATACCATTCCTTCCATCAGATTTGGATTTAATTATTTACAATCCATGGGTGAAGCATGTTGATGTGCTTCTTCTGTGTTGTATTAGTCTGGGTTGACTAGAGAAGCCTAGACAAGACTTTAAGGCCTCAGACACTATTCTTTCTGATAGTCATGCATTATGTAGTTTCTTCACCACATTTTGCTGTAGCATCCATATCTTCAGTGATCTTTTCACGAGAGTAAGTAGTCAGCAGGGCCACATCATAAGAATTAATTGTTCTTAGAATGGGGCTAGCAATTAAGTGTAAGCCCCAAATCCAAATCCACTCATATATCTTTGGTTAATATATGCCTCTATTCCACCTTAGAGTTATCATTCTCATTTTATGTTAGCCAACATTATCAATAATCTCCCTATTGCATAAGGTCATTATATTGACAGTGTCATTAATTTAAACAATGGTAAAGAATTTAAAATGCAGTTGAGAAAAGGGGATTACACAAATTTGGGCTTGCCACAAACCACAATACATAAATCATTGACTTGTGCAAATTAAATCCTTAAATGATTGGACACTATTTATACAAATGATGGGGGTTAGCAGGAAGGTAATACTTTCAAACAAATGAAGGGTACCCCCCCCCCCACCAAATCTCTGGAATTGGGCTGGGCAGAGCAGAGCTTTCCTAATCCACATTTTCCCCACTAGGTGAACATTGCACAACTTGCTTTGTTAGTGCACCCAGTGGTGTTGCCTGGGAAGGAAGGTTCTCTCTGGTCACAGTGAATTTTTTTATACAAACAATTGCACTTGAACCTCATTTGTTGTGATACCTGATTAAAGAGAACCGTGTGTGGCTGTGAAATTTTGTTTCCTGCTCAGGAAAAATGCCATAGAAACTGTTGTGATTTTGAACACAGCTCACAAGGACAGCACTTTGGGAAAACTTCAAGCAAACAAGTGATTTTCTCATTTCAAAAAAGAGGAAATTTCGATTGATGACAAACCTCATTCTGGATGTCCATCAAATTCCTGAACAGATGAAAATGTCCACTTGTAGTACAGTTGGAGTTCATTCCACTAGGTCAGACTGTTAATCAAGTTTTCTAGTTAAAGGTTCTGAAAAGACTGCAAAACAATGTGTGGCAGAAAAGTCCTTATTTGTGGCAGATGGGGGACTGGTTTTGCCACCACAACAGTGCAGCCTTCTCAATGCACCAGTTTTGGGCAAAAAAGAGCATGCTTCCCTTCATAGGTGCTAGTCAGGTTCTCTTGCCCCAAGTACCTTACTCCCTTAACCTCACTCCATCCATGTGACTTCTTTATGTTTCTGTGAATGAAGAGGGACATGAAAGGACAGCGATTTGACAACATAGAAGAAGTGAACAAAAACAACGAGGGAAGTGCTGTCAGCCATCCAAACAGATGAGTTTGAAAAATGTTTCCAAGAATGGAATCATAGATTTGACAAATACATGGAGTGTCATGGAGAGTACACTGAAGTTGATAAGGTTGTTTTGTAAAATAATTTAAATACATAGCTTTGAAAAAAAATCCATTTTCTGGGGGTGGGTACCCCTTGTATTCATTGACAGTGGCAGAACCAGGCCTCCCAGATGAATGCATATCTTAATAAAACAAGAAGGGCATTCAAGTAATAAGTATATTGTAGTCCAACTGCCAGTTCTATGCTGTTGGCACAGCTGTCTTCTGCTTCTTCTCAAACCAGATAGTTTCAGCCTCAAGTCCAAGGGCTACAGGTGAGTTTGAGGTAGAGCCCAGTTCACTCAGTGGGGTTTCCATATTGAGTCTTCTGTTGCGGCCTATGAAGGATGTGTGCCTCAAAATCCCAGTATCCAAAGTCCCTGTATATAGTAGTCTGGAGCACATGGCCTGGGTTATCAGGGGCTGAACAGAAATTAGGTCTTATGCACCCAATTAGGAACATAGGACCAGGTATATTCTCCCCTTGGATTCCATATAAGTGTGGTTAAGCACTCTTTCCCCTTGGGAGGTTGGTACTCCCTGAGTTAGTTAATTGTGCCAGCCTGGCCGATAATCACATGTGGTGCTGGTTGAAAGGTGGAGGGATAAATGGGTGGTGAAGCCTCGCCTTTCGAGTTCTCGGGTCTCTTGTTTTGTGATGGTTGCATCGGGTGCAGCTGCTTTAGCAGTTCCCTGCTTCAGCTTGCAAGATTGATTTCCTACAAGACATCCCCAAGGAGAAGCCGCATGGATCTATCCCGATGCAGCCCTGGGTGCTGGAGCAGCCATGTGGAGACCCCTGCCAGTGCTGAGATGCTTACATGTTCACTGACTCAGCTTTCCTCCTGCAGTCAGCATTATTGCCTCTGTTTTGTGAGGTGAAGGACTTTGTGGACTGGTGTTGGGTATGGGTTAATGTTGGACTTGTGGGCTTGGGCAGCATTGGGTTGGGATGTTTTCGTGATGCACATTTTCTTTGCATAAAACTCTCTCTTATACGTGAGTTGCTGTGGATTTGTTTCTCCAAAGTACCTAGACTAATACACTCCCCATTTTGCTTCCACTGGAAATGTACCCGCCTTCTCCAAGATATGTATGCCCCCCACCCCACCCCCCACACACACATACACATCTTGACTCTAATTTCCCATCACAATCACTTTATCCCTCTGGTGGGAGTGTCTGTTGGTTTGAGATGACCTTAGCACACTTTTGTATGGCAACAACTAAATGGTCATCTTCTTTTCCCCTGGTCTTGAAAATCTGCACCCAGCTGAAGTGAAGTCTCCTCCGTTAAAGTGATTTTTAAGATACATATATAGAGAAAGTGTCAGATGTTTCTCCACAGTATTGCTTGGCAGACTGGATTAGAAAATTGCATGACCTGGAAGCAAGAGCTTGCGTTCATCTTGCTGTGGACTTACACAGTATTTTACTAATTGACTAACTTAGCTCAGAGTAATGGCTGCCAGATACCTCCATGTCATGACTTGTTTCATGGTTTCATCAGTGTTTTTTAGAGATGAGTGCTATTTCACTGTGTGTATGTACCAAAGTTTTTTTAATATACTGATGGGAATTTGGGTTGTGTCCAGTTTCTTGCTATTGTGAACTGTGGTGCAATGGACATGGGGTAGCATACATCTGTTCATTATTTGCTTATTCTTTCTTTGGGGTATATGCACAGCAATGGTATTGCTGGGTCATATGGTAATTCTATTGCCAATTGTTTTAGGTATCTCCATATAAATTTTCACAATGTGTATAAATTTTCACAATGTGTATATATTTACAAGCCCACTAGCAGTGTATAACAGTTCCAGTCTCCTTTGAGTCTCTACTCAAGTACTCCCTCAATGCTTTGTTCTAATAACCTGGCATTCTGTGATGCTCACCTGCCTGACATGATTGTGAATGACAAAATAGGTGCATAAGCAAATGTGGTAAAGAAAGCTGATGGTGCCCAGCTATTACAAGATAATATCTGGGGGTCATAAAAGCTTGAAGTTAAGCAAGCGGCCATCTAGCTGGGAAGCAATGAAGCCAACATGGAAAAAGCACACCAGCATGTATGATCATGAGGTGTTGACAGGATCAGGTATCAAGGATCAGAAGATGCAAAACAAGCAATCATATTGGTGCAAATGAAGGGGGTCAAAGTGGAGACCCAAAGCCCATTTTTAGACAATTGGACATCTCATAGAAGGACCACAAGGAAAGGATGAGTCAACCAGGGTGCAGTAAAGCACTGAGGAAACACACAACATTCCTCTATGTTCTTTAATGTCCCCCCTGTCCTCCAACTATCACGAGCCCAGTTCTACCTTACAAATCTGGCTAGACCGAAGCATGTACACTGGTACAGATAAGACCTCTCGACACACAGAATCCAGGACAGATAAACCTCTCAGGAACAGAAATGGGAGTGGCGATACCATGAGAGCAGAGGGAAGATGCAGGGAGAGAGGGGAGAAAAGGGGAACCAATCACAATGATCGATGTTTAACCACCCTCCAAATCCCATCCCCCCTATTGCTGTGCAATAGGGCACTTAAGCTTGCTCAAATTTCATTGTTGATTACTCTGAGAGTTTTGCAGTGTTCAATTAGGTCTCTGATCCATCTTGAGTTCTTTTTTGTGCATGAGATGAGATATGCATCTTATTTCATTCTTCAGCAGGTGGATATCTAATTTTTCAAGTACTGTTTTTTGAAAAGGGTACCTCTTTCCCATTTGGGTCCATTGTCAAAAATCAGTTGTAGGCGAATGCTATTATTTCTGATTTTTATATCCTCTTCCATTGGTCTATGAATCTGTCATTATACCAGTACAAGGCTCTTTTGACTACTGTTGCTGTGTAATAGGTATTTTTTGTAATAAATCATTTTATTGGGGGCCCTTACAGCTCTTATAACAATGCATACATCAATTTTATTAAGCATATTTGTACATATGTTGCCATCATCATTTCCAAAACATTTTGTTTCTATTTGAGCCCTTGGTATCAGCTCATGTTTTTTCCTCCTCCATCCACCACCATCCCACCCTCATGAAACCTTTATAATTTATAAATTATTTTTATTTTCATATTTCACACCATCAGGTATCTCCCTTCACCCACTCTAAAACAGGTTTTGAAGGCAGGTAATGCAAGACCTCCCACTTTGTTCTTCTTTTGCAGACACTCTTTGCTTATCTTGGGTTACTTCACTCTCCATATGAACTTGGTAATTAGTTTATCCACTTCTTTTGAGAATGATGTTGGGATTTGGATTGGGATTGTGTTTTATTTGTAGATTGTGGTAAGCAGTATTGGGATTTTCAAAATATTGTCTTCCTA
The DNA here is from genome assembly GCF_000313985.2 of Echinops telfairi. Lineage (NCBI taxonomy): Eukaryota > Metazoa > Chordata > Mammalia > Afrosoricida > Tenrecidae > Echinops > Echinops telfairi. The sequence continues at coordinate 6,634,269 of NW_022111367.1, read as the reverse complement.
TACATGCATATGGGACAGTCTTTCATTTGTGTAGGTCACTTTTGGTTCCTTGTAATAATGCTTGTTAAAGGGAGCCTGTGAGCAGGCTGAAATACTTGCTAGGCGACCACCTGGATCTACTTGTTGAGTGGAAGTGGGAGAAATGCAGCAATAAAGAGATGGGTTGAGCTTGGCCACTGGCATCTGTGGACTTGGTTTAGAGAGGAAAAAGGAGAAGATGAGAGTAAGTTGACTGGTCTAAAATTTATGACCTAGCATTAGGGGGCTAGGCTTGTTGAGTATTGGTGAGAGCCCATGGTCAAAAGGCAAGGTGACCAATGGGCACCCTATGGAGGCTGAGTGAGGCAGCCCACATTGAGTTGACCAGAACCCAGCCAGACGGAGATTTTTGAGCCCGTGAACTTGTACATATTGTTGCTAACTTTATGGATGGCCTGTCAAGATTTGACTTTGCTTATTGATGCAGACTTCACAAGGTTCCAACTGGAATGAAGACTCTTCATGTCGAAAAATATGATTGTCTTCTCAGAGAACTGGGTTGATGTAAGTGGGCAGTATATAAATTGGATACTCAAAATTGGGGGGATAAAGGCATGAAGTGGTTGGCTTACAAACTTTCATAGGTGGGGTAACGTATTCACAGGATTACAGGATTAAGGTCTAGTTGTTACTTAATTTCAATCGTGAAGGTAAAGAATTATGTACAGGTGCCAGTTTGACAAGTGGGGTATTGAGGTAGTTAGTCTATTGTGCCAACCTGGCCAATAAACACATGTGGGGTTAACTGAAGGGCAGAGGGATAAATGGTTCAGTGAGCCTTGCCTTTTTAGTTCTCGGGTCTCTTGCTTTCTGATGGTTGGACCAGGGTGCAGCTGCCTTATCAAGTTGTCTGCTTTAGCTGGCAAGGCTCACTTCCTGCAAGACATCCCTGAGGAGAAGCCTCATGCAGCCCTGGGTGCTGGAGCACTCGTGTGGAGACCCCTTCCAGGGCTGATATGTTTACACATTCACTGACTCGGCTTTCCCCCTTACAGTTGGCATCATTGCATCTGTCTTGTGAGATGGAGGAGGACTTTGTGGATTGGTATTGGACATATGGGTTAATGGGTTAATGTTGGACTTGTGGGCTTGGGCAGCACTGGGTTGGGCTGTTTTCTTGATGCACACTTTAACTTTATATAAAACTCTCTCTTACACATGAGTTTCTGTGAATTTGTTTCTCTAAAGTACCCAGACTAACACAATGCTCTTCTGTAAAGATTTGTACAAGAAAATGAATAGTGCTTTTTTTTGTACAGGTTTTTTATTTCTTTGGTTAAGTTTATTCTTTAGTATTTCATCTTTTGTGTGAATATTTTCTTGATGTATCTTTTGGAGCTCTCTTCACTGGTATATAGAAATCCAACTGATATCTACTTATTAATCTTGTTTCCTACTACTTTATTAAATTAGCTTTTTGTTGATAACTTGGGGTTCTCTCTATACAAACCATACTGTCTGCACAAAGCGAGAGCTCCACTTCTTTTCTCACTGGTATTCCCTTAATTTATTTATTTCTTTTTGGGGGGTCTAATGGGTCTGGCTAAGACTTCCAGCACAATACTGAATAAGAGTGGTGATAAGGGGCATACCTGTTTAGTTCCTTTTATCAGGGAAAATGTTTTCATTTTCCCCCCATTTAGTCTGATATCAGCTGTTGCTTTTTCATATTTGGCCTTTATTATGTTGAGGAATTTGCCTTCTATTCCTATCTTATTAGATTTTTTTATTAAGAATGGGTGTTGGGTATTGTCGAATGATTTGACTGCATCTATTGATATGATTATGTTGTTCTTATTCCTGATCTTGTTTCTTTGGTGGATTATATTGATTGTTTCTGGCATTTTGAACCATCCTTGCATCCCTATTATGAATCTTACTTGTCATGGTGAAATATTTTTTGAATATGTTGTTGAATTATATTGGCCAGGATTTGGTTGAGAACTTTTGCTTCTATGTTCACGAAGGATATTGGTCTGTAGTTTTCTCTTTTTGTGTTGCCTTTGCCTTGTTTTGGAAGCAGGGTTATGCTGACCTCATAAAATGAGTTTGGGAGTTTTCTGTCCCTTTCTATATTCTGGAATCATCTGGGTAGAATTGATGAAAGCTCGTCCCTGAATACTTGGTAAAGATCTTCTATGAAGCCTTCTGGTCCTGGGCTTTTCTTGATTGGAAATTTCTTGATGACTTTGTCTATTTCTTCTTTTGTTATGAGTCTGTTCAAACTTTTTGTCTGTCTGCATTAATTTGGGTAGAGGGTATATATAAAGATATTTGTCCAGTATCTAGAATTTATTGAACTTTTGGAATACAGTCGATTGTAGTACTGTTATTATTTTTATTATTTCATTTGGATCTGTTATGAAGTCACTCTTTTCATCTCTAATTCTAGATAATTGGATCTTCTCTTTTTTTCCTTTTGTTAAGTTTGCCAGCAGTTTGTAAACTTTGTTGATCCTTTCAAAAAACCAACTTCTTATCTTGCTGCTTTTCCCACTGTTTTTCTGCTTTCCTGTTCATTTATTTCTACTCTAATTTTGATTATTCATTTTCTTCTGTTGTTGGAGGGTTTATTTTTTTTAATCCGTGTTCTAATTGTTGGAAATGTTGTATTAAAGTGTTGAAAGTCTATTTTATCAGATATTAATATTGCTATTCCTGCCCTTTTTTGGTTGCCATTGGCTTGGTAGAGTTTTCACAATCCTTTGACTCCTAGACTATTTTTTTCTGTGAGTTTGAGGTATTTCTTTTGAAGGCAGCATATTGATAGGTCCTATTTCCTAATCGAGTTGGCTACTCTTTGTCTTTTGATTGGTGTGTTAAATACATTGACATTATTCTTAAGTGTGGATTAATTGCTATCATTAAATAGAATTTGTGTTTGGTACTTCTACTTAATTTGAAGGTTTTCTTTGTGTTTTTGTTAATTCTCTAGATCTGAGTTGTTTTCGGTGATGTTTTCAGTGTGTTGATTTCTGGGTGGTGTTGCACACTGCAGCGGTCTTATTTTGTGTGTACTGTTCTTGATTTTCTGACCATAGAAATCCAGTTAAATATTTTTGTAATGCTGCTTTTGTTTTTTCAAATTATTTAAATTTTTCCTTGTTTAGAAATACCTTTATTTCTCCTTCAGGTTTGATAGAAAACATTGCTTGATATAGCATTCCTGGTTGGCAGTTTTTCTTCTCAGAGTTCGGTATTTATGGCTCCATTGTTTTCTTGCCACAATAGTTTTTGACAAGAGGTCTGAGCTTATTATTGGTTTTCCTTTGTAGGTAACTAATTGTTCTCTCTAGCTGCTCTTAAGTTTCTCTTGACAGTTAGTTAATTGAAGTTAGATAATTTGACTATCATATATCTTCTTTTTTCCCCTCCTGGGGTCTAACTCATTTGGAGTTCTCTCTCCTTTTTGGGTAGTTATAATCTCTTCCTTTGGAATATTGCGGAAATTTTCCTACATGAATTATTTTGCTACTTTACCCTTAGATTTGCTTGTTTCTTCCTTTTCTGAGATGCCAATGAGATGTGGGTGTTTTTTTTTTCTCTTGACGGTGTCCCACATCATTCTCAGGATTTTTCCGGACTCTTTTGCTTTTTTGTCTGATTGTTTTTCTCATTGACTGTAGTCTTTATGATTGTCTTTGAGTTCCCTAACTCAATTTTCCTTTTCTTCTGTTCTACTTCTCAGTTCTTGTACTGTGTTATTTTCATATCCATCAATTCATTGTTTAGAATTGGGTTCAGTAAGGTGGGAGATTTTTAGTATCTCAATTTCTTCTTTTGTTTTCAAGGTTGATCACCAGATCTCTTGTATGATTCTAAACATCATTCTCCTTTATTATTTCTGGTAGTTCTAATACTTCTTTTCCAGTGTTTTCTACTGAGTTTGAGTGATCTTTAATTGTTTGATTTTGTTTTTCTTGACATTTTTTGTGATTACTGCTGTTGACTATTGTTTCCATGGCATAGTGAGTATAGTAGTTACATGATTTCATGTCAAATTGATAAATAGAATGTAGGGTGGAGTCTAGCCTGATAAGCAGGTCACAAAGTAACACCCACCAGGAGGATTCTGGGAACTTCCTTTGTTTTTCCTGGGAGGAGGAACACACACTCTGTGTGTTTCACATTCCTGTTGACAAACCACATGGTGTCACGCTGATTGCAGCCAGAGCCTGGGAGATGCATCTACCATCATTGAATCCACAAGACTTTCCACCCACTGACCTGTGATCTTCCAACATTTGGCATCTTTGCATGTTCTGTGTGAGTTTGAAGAGGAATTCATGGGCTAATATCAGACTTATGGGTTAATATCAAACTTATGAACTTGATCTGGACTGGGCTGGATGTTTTACTTATGTATGATTACTTATTGATATAAAGTTCTCTCTTATACATATATAACTGTGGTAATTACATAATCTGTTGTCAATTTGACACTTACGAGTGAAGGGTTGGAGCTTGATGACCTTATTTGGAGGTGCTAAGGAGATAGATAGCTCATCAGAGGCAGGACACATGTTCACTCCTTGTGAGGCATTCCTGATGACAAGACACATGGAACTACACTAGAGCCCTGGAGCTGAAGGATACACATGGAGACCCCTGCCAGTGTTGAGATTGCTTCCACTGCCATTGGATCCACAAGACTTTCCACCCACTGGCCTTTCGTCTTCCTGCATTCTACACCATTGCATATGTTGCATGAGTCTGAATAGGAATTTATAAATTGGTATTGGACATATGGGCTGATATCGGACTTATGGACTTGATTGGGACTGGGCTGGGATGTTTTCTCAATATTCAATTGCTCTTGTTTATAAAGCTCTTTCTTCTATACATAGGAGTGCCTCTGGATTTGTTTCTCTAGTCAACCCAAACTAACAAGTGTCTCTGGATTTATTTCTTTAGTCAACCCAGCCTATCACAGTATGGTACCTTGGGCGTGGGATACTAGAGAAACAAATCATGAAGATCAAGAGTGGATGCTTGTTTGACCTCTGCCTCATGGTAATTTTTCTTTGGCTAGCTAGAGGTCAGATATGGCCATGCAGTTTACTGGGTTGTTTTCTGGAAAGATGGGAAGTTAAAGTTTTGATTATTTTCTTTTTGTTGTTATCTTTGGTTATTCCTCTTTGAAATGGGGAAAATGAATGTGATTAATGTATATCAGGGGTGAAATCGCCCCTTGAATTTCTCAGAAACTATGCTACTTAGTGAAAATAGCTGACAGAAGGTCAATATGGCTGACAGAAGGCCCCATCCTGGTTTGATGCAGCCAGAGGCCAAAGACCTTTTGTATCAAAAGGATTTTTGTATCAAAAGGATTAAGATAAGATAGATCTAGGAACCTGACAATTTTAACATTGAGTTTAGGATCTGACTCTACAAGGTTTAAACTATTTTCTTCTGCATATTGTTGTTGATATAGGGATTGATAGAAATTATTATTGAGAAGTATAAATAGAACATTCATAAGCTCACAGTTTCAGCCAGCAATTTGAATTTTTAAATGGGTGTAAGACTCCTGCAAAGAAGGCTCTGAAAAGAAAAACCACACCAGTGCTTTGGAATACTCAAGACATTTGCATTAGAAGAGACTTGCCTAGGAGCTGTTGACAGACTCTTTGGCTTTTTGAATTTTGAACTCGTGGTTTGCACCTGAGGCTGGAAAAATCTGGAGCCATGAAGAAACTCTCCTCTCTAGGACTGAACACTAAAGGGATCCTGTGGGCAACCTGAAATGCTTACTAGGTGACCACCTGGATCCACTTGTAGAGTGGAAGTGGGAGAAATTTAGCAAAAGAAAGTCGGATTGAGTCTGACCACTGATACTTGTGGTCCTGGTTCACAGGGACTAGAGGAGAAGATGAAAGCAGGTTTGCTGATCTGAGGTTGATGACCTAGCCCAAAGGTACTAGGGTTGTTGAGAATTTGTGATGGGGTCCATGGTCTAAAGGTGAGGCAACCAAAGGGCACCCTGTTGAGACTAAGTGAGGAAGCCCACATTGAGTTCACCAGAACCTGACCAAATGAAGAGAAGATCTTTAAGCCTGTGAATTGGTGCATAATGCTGCTGACTTTATGGATGACCTGTCCTGATTTGACTTTGCTTATGGTTGTGAACTCACAAGGATCCAACTGAAATGAAGATTCTTCACATCAAAGAATATGATTGCCTCCTCCTGGGTTGATGTAAGTAGGCAGTATAGAGATGGGATACCCAAAATGGGAGGGATAAAGACATGAAGTGGCTGGCATACAGACTTTTATAGGGTGGGAGGGATATGCTGATAGGGTTATAGGATTATGGTGTAGGTATTTGCATAACTGCAACTGTTAAGCATAGAATATTGTTGTTTTGTTCACTTATAGAATAATATGTTTGAATGAGGCTGGCACATGTTTAATTATATGCATTTTAATTTATCCTGTTAGGTACAGATATGATTATATTATTGTTTTGTCTAAAAATTATGTATGGCTAAAAAGTTGTGTAAAGGTGTCAAGTTGACAAGGGGTGGTCTACAGTAGTTACATAATTTCATGTCAACTTGATAAATAGAATGTAGGGGTGGAACACTAGTCTGATAATAAGGTCACAAGATAACACCCACCAGGAGGATTCTGGGGACCTCATCTTTTTTCCTGTGAGAAGGAACACACTCTCACTCTGTTTCACATTTCTGTTGACAAGCCACATGGAGCCATGCTGACGGCAGCCAGGGATCCGGAGATGCATTCACTACCATTGAATCCACAAGACTTTCTACCTACTTGTCTGTGATCTTTCTGTATTTGGCATCAATCCATGCTCTGTGTGAGTCTGAAGAGGAATTTGTGGGCTGATTGGGACTTATATCGAACTTATAGACTTGATCGGGACTGGGCAGGGATGCTTTATTGATGCATAATTACTTCTCAATATCAAGTTCGCTCTTACACATATATGAGTGTCTCTGGATTTGTTTCTCTAGTCTACCTTGAATAACACAATGAGCCAGCTTTAAGTGATGTGTAGGTTTCTGGGTTGTGTAGGGGGGATTGGCTCTTTGGGCTCTAGGAGAAAGAGCTAATAGGTCTGGAAATACTATTGTGTGGAGATGAGGAAGAAATGATACAATTGGATATGTAGTGATAGTGGGGGTAGGAGTAGTGTTTAAGTGATAGTGGGGGTAGGAGTAGTGTTTAGGTGATAGTAGGAATAATAAGTGGTCTTCTGGGTAAATATAATATATTTTTACATATCAGAAAAGTCAATACTTAAGAAGTGTGCTAATTCTTGTTAGTTCATGTGTAAATGTGCTTCACTAAGAAAGGGAGAGCTGGGTCTTGAGGTAATGATAGGTGGAGGGTAAAGTTAATGTAGTATGCCCAGGCTATGTGGCAAAGAGAAAAAAATGTGTCCTTTATTGGTGATTCTTGGAGTTAAAGTCCTAAGTCCCTTGACTGAGGGCAACTCTCAGTTTTCCTCTGTGTGTTTTTTCCCCCTCAGTAGTAGGGGATGGTGCCCTGCTATTCTCTTGGAGAAAGGAATGAGGAATGTGGTAGGCGGGACTTTCCCATCTGTTCCTGTTTGGGAGATGAGGGCAGCCGTGGGCTTGTGGTGAGAGACCTGACTTCAAAAGTGGTCAACCCATTATAGAATTTAAGAAGTGTGACCAGGCTGTGGGACAAAAGACTCAAAGATCAGTCTGCTTTGGGTTGAGACCTCTGAGAGCTAAAGATCCTTATCTCCTTGCTAAGGGCTACTCTCTCTGTTTATTCTTGGATTTCTTCCCTCAGGAATGGGGCTTCTTGCCTATTATGCTCTTGGAGAAAGGAATATGATAGGAGTGGCTAGCCTGCCTACTATTGTGCATGAGGGGATAGAGGGTTACAGCCATGAGTCTGTGGGTGAGAAGTTTGCTGTCTGCAGTGGAACACATGTCACCCTACAGAAAGATAAGGGGATGTGGAGGCCAGGAGACAGAGCCTATCTCTAATTTGGGGGAAGCTTGTTTCCCCCAGTGGTGTTGTGTGAGATACCTGTGGGTGTGGTCCACCTGAGTGGGCAGGTTACTGCTATTTCAAGATGAGATTGTCAATGAGTCTAAAAGGTCACTAATAGACCCACTATATATTAGGAACCCTGGTGTTGTAGTGGGAGCCCTGGTAGTGTAGTGGTTACACATTGGGCTGTGATCCCCATGGTTGGCAGTTTGAAACCACCAGCAGCAGCTCCACAAAGAGAAAGATGGCTTTCTACTCCCATAAATAGTTAGTCTCAGAAACCCACAGGGGGTTGCAATGAGCCAGCATTGACTTGGTGACAGTTAGTTTGGTATATAATAGGGAGAGAATGTAGTAGCCAAAAAGATACATGTGTAAAAATATGTATGTATAGCTCCCTGGTATGGTGGCCCTCAGCTTCCTGGCTCGCAGGGAGCTGCCATCATGTAGATGAGCATGGAGCTGCGAGGGTCTCCTAAGGAAAAGGGCAGTAGAAGCGTATACTGTGAGGGGATTTCATGCGAAGCTGACCACGAGATCCATCCTCCACGCAGGTTCCTGTGGGTCAAAAAGGTCAAAAAGGGGGAATTGGAGCGTGAACTGGGTTGGGGGTTCTGATCAAGAGGGGAGCTTAACTTTCAGAATGTGAGCCTGCAGTTGCTAGCCCAAGGTAGGTGGGGACCAAAGAGGTACTAACTGTTTTGCTGAGTTATAGATTCTCTGAGGGGAAAGGGTAATTTTTTTCAAAAGGTAAAAAAAGTAAGCAACCATGTACACACACACACACACACACACACACACATTTCAGGTCGTGTGTCTGGTTTTCCAGAGGGAGGTTCTCTACTGATATATATATTTAACATTTTGTTTTGTTGACAAATAGATCAGGCAGCCTCCAGAGACATGTCAATGGTGCACTTTTCTTAGAAGCACATGCTTCATTTAAGCCATGTAAGAAAGGAAAACATGATAGAGGTATGTTCCTTGTGTGTGTGTTGAAACAATCAGAAAGACATACAGATCTTCCTTTTCATAATCATGAGACCTGAAATTTTTCTCAAAGGAAGTGTTCCAACAGGAGAAGAAAATATAGTTCAAAAAGCCAGTGTTTTCGATCTGCTGCCACATGGCTTAAATTATCTATGTATTTATAACGGTGCTAAATAGGCAGTTTAACTTAGGGAGAGAGGTCCCTTAAGTTGAGAAAAAGCATGCTGAATCCCTTAGCTCGCTACAAGTTGATCATGCATAGAGCATACAGCTTTAGCTAACAAAATCCCCCATGACATGAAGATCCCTTGTCTGCTTCTCAATTTGTCTGCTGCCAACCACAATGGAAATTTGTTAAGCTTCTGGCTCCAGGCCCAGCTGCTTTGAGCATCTTCCAGAATTAGGGATTTGTCTGCTGTGTTTGCTTTATGTTGCCAACATGCTTGCCTCCAATTTGGGGGTCATGCCCTCTGTTCCTGGCATTCCACAGCCTCGTTACATGTCTATAAAGTGGAAATCAAAAATTGTCAGAGAATCTTTTCTTATGCGGCCAGAGGGCCCCATTTTTTTTCCCCTCTAGAGTCTCTGATGGGGGTTAGAGCAGGCCTGAGGGGAAAAACCAGGAAGCCATGGCTTAAAAGTAAGGGACTGGGAATTTCAACACTTACTGCATATTTGGTATTACAGAATTGTATTTTTTTCAGGCATCATAATAGAGTAGTAATGTTTCTAGAAAGAGCCTTTAAATACAAAATGAATTCTTTTAGGTGAAATTATATCATGGCTATAATTTGTTTCCAGATAACATGGGAAGCTAAAGTTGTTGGGGGTGCTGATGATCCAAGATTGGTCATGAGTTGGTGATGGGATTTATTATGTCATTATGTTTTATTTGGTATATATATTTGCCATTCCCTATAATATAATGTTAAAAGAGGCAAAGGGGGGTGGGAATAATGATGCTCCTGAGAAAAACACGGTACTGGTAATCTCTGAATTTCAACAAATCTTAGAGAAATTAGGTGAGTGTTTCAAAATCATCTGGTTGCCTGCTTTCAAATGTTTTTCAGCATTTATTCGACAGTATCTTACAATGCCTCCATGATGTACTCTGTTTTATGTCATACGACAGTGCTTTGCACTGTGTAAATTTATGTTCTATTAAACACTGGACAAATGGGCCGAGAGTGTGTAAGGACTAATCAGCTTCTCCTGTGTGTCCCTCACTTAGGTCTGCCTGACTTGTGTGCTCCATTTTCACAGGGTTGAAATGCCGACTCATTTTTCCATGGCTTTGAAATACAGCACAAACATTCCCTGCGTGGACCTGGCATGAGGCACACACAGGCGTGCCTTCAATTTCCATCTATTTTTATTTTCAACTATCACTGTATGGCCAGACAATGACAGGAAATGTTTCGCCATCATGACCCCAAGGCAGGCTTCCTTCTTCCATAGCCCTCGCTAGAGCTTCAGTAGCAGTCTCATTCCCCCTAGTGTATAAAAGCAGACACTTTCAAAATGACAAAATGCATCCCCCCACCCAGCCCCAGGGACTATTTGGACTGCCAGAGGGCAGGCCCCACTCGTAAACAGGCCAAAGGAGAATGAAGTATGGAGGACCCTAGACTGCCCAGACAGAGACCTCTGTCTTTCCTGACTGGTTGAAGCATAAAGGACTGGGCTTCCTAGAGGACGGTGCCTGTCCACACCCCTCAGAGGACAGGGCGGGTTGGCCCTCAACTTACAGAATGAGCAAACCAGCTGGACCACAGTTGGTTTCAACTCATGGCAACCCACGCATGTCAGAGCACACCTGTGCAAGGCAGACTTTTCAGTGGCAAGTGTTTCTCAAGTAGATTTACAGGTCTTTGTTATGAGGTGAACTAGAACCTTCAATGTAGTGGATATTGAGGACTTTAGATTTTGACATCAAAACATGCTAGGAAATGCCGTGGGACCCAACACAATGCCCTCCTCCTTGGTTTGGCTTGGGACACGTAGCCCCACTACTCCATGCAGAAGTTCTTGAGAAGAAAGGAAGTGGGAACCATGCTATAGCACAAATCTTCATTAAAGATGAAGAAATGGAAATAGAACACTATTGAGTAGGGGAACTAGCCACTCACCATCTCTAGTGCTTGAGCACCATATTTTGCCACCCCTTTTGCTGTCTTAGATGGTATTTCTATTTCCAATATTTTGGGGTTTTTTTGGTAGTTCAATATATTTTTTGTTTCAAAACAGTTGTCAAACATTTATACAAGTTAAAAGTTGTTAAACATGAAACTGTGTAAACTGAAATGTTATATATAATGATGTCATTGATCAATTTATTCGTTGATACGATATTTCATAAATTGCATTGGCATATGACTATTGTATTTGAAAATAAATTATACATATGCAATTGTAAGTCTAAAGGTACTGCTACAATATCAAAGGAACGATTATAAACAAATATGTGGCAATATGAAGCTATTGTTTCCCAACATATCTTCCAGCAAGGTTGATACTCTGAAGTCAGTGTGGATATCAGAAGAGACTGAAACTTGATGGCTGAGCAGCTAAAGCAAATTAAAGAAATGAATAAGTAAAAGCTGAACAGAAACTTTCAAAGGGAAGCTCAAGATGACAAAGTATTACGTGAATGAAATGTGCAGAGAGCTGGAGTTAGAAAACCAAAAAGGAAAAATGGGTTCAGCATATCTTAAGCTGAAAGAGCTGTGGAAAGAATTCAAGTCTCAAGTTACAATCTTAAAAGATCCCATGGGCAAAGCACTGAATGATGCAGGAACATGAAAAGAAGGTGGAAGGAATACAGAATTAAAGATAAAAAATTGTACCAAAACCAAATTGGTGGTACTGAAGGAGGAAGTCCAATTGGATGGAAGGAATTAGTGAGAAAGAGGCCTCAGAACTTGATGGGATACCAAGTGAAGTGTTTCAACAAGCTTGGGAAGCACTGGGAGCCCTCACTTTTTATTATGCCAAGAAATCTTGAAGACAGTGACCTGACCAACTGACTAGAATAAATCTGTATTTAAACCATTTCCCCCCAAATGTGAAAAAACAGAATGTGGAAACTATTGAACAATATTATTAATATAACATGCCAGTAAAAGATAACTGGCAATCGTTCGACAATTGTAACAATACATCAAGGATGCTGATGAAATTCAAGCCATATTCAGAAGAGGACAGGCACGAGAGATATACTTTCTGATATTAGATGGATTTTGGCTGAAAGCAGAGAACACCAGAAAGATATTTATTTGTGTTTTACTGATTTTGAAAATGCATTTGACTGTATGGCTCATAACAAACTATGGATGTTTGTTATGGAGAAGAATGGGAATTCTGGAACTCTTTATTGTCCTCATGCATAATCTGGATATGAACCAAGAGGAAATCGTTGGAACAAAAAATGGAGATATTGAATGGTTTAAAATTCATCAAGGGATGCATTAGGGTTACATTCTTCCACCACACTTAATCATTGTGTGTGCTGAGCAGATAATATAAGAAGGTAGACACTATGAAGAATATAATGGCATCAAGATTGAAGGAAGAATTATTAGCAACCTTCCTTGCTTGCTGATAGTGATGAGGATTTGAAGCACTTTCTGATGAAGATCAATGACCGCAGGTTTCAGAATAACTTGCAACCCAATGTGAATAAGACCAAAATTCTCACAAAGGGACCAATGGATAACATCATGATATAGGAAGGTTGAGATTGAGATTGTGAAATTGAGATTTCATCTTGTTTAGATACATAGTCAATATTTATGGAAGGAGCAGTCACGAGATCAAGTGACATATATCATTGGGAAAATCTGTTGCATGAGACTTCTTTAAAAAGTGTTGAAGTGAAAGGATGCTGCTTTGAGGATTCATGTGTCCCTGATGGAAGCCAAGTTTTTTTCAATCTCCTCCTATGCATATGAAATTTGAAGACTGAATAAGAAAAATAGGAATAATCGATGCACTCGAATGATGGTGTTGACGAACAACATCGAAAGTACCATCGACTGCCACAAGAAGAAACACATTTCTTTTGGAGGAAGTACAACCAGAATGTTCCTTAGAAGCAAGGATGACAAAACTTCATCTCACATACTTTGGACATGTTATCATAAGAGAACAGTCCCTGGGGAAAACCATCATGCTTAAAAAGGGAGGGGGGCAGTGAAAAAGAGGGAGGTTCTCAGTAAGATCGGCTGACACAATGGCTGCAACAAGGGACTCAAACGTAACCATTATGAGGATGCTGCAGGACAGGGCAGTATTTTGTTCTGTTGTGTCCAGGGGTGGTATGCGTGGGAACTGGCTTGATGGCATCTAACAACAGTACAGCCGGTTTGGTTCACTGAGGGAAAGATGGCCAGCTCAGGCTGTAGGTTGCCATATGGAGGTGAGAATAGAGCATCTAAGTATTCGAAGCTCATCCCTCTGTTGGAGCTCTCCGTATTTCTGAGCTGATGCTATTGGGGACCGAGGCACAGAAACAGTGGCTTTGTCCATAATTATAAAGAGAGTTTGTGGGAGAGTCAGTCCTAGAACAGGATTCTGTGACTCCTGGCTCGGTGTTCCTTCAGTCAGGCACTCCCTGAGTCTCGGCGCTAAGAGTTTCTTTACAAAGTAAATTATTTCGAATGTGTCTGCTTATTCCATCCAAAACAGAACTTGAAAAATCACCAATGGTTCTCAGTTTGAACCTAATTTTAAATAAAGAAAAAGACCTGTTTTGCAAACGCTCCATTTTTCTCTCAGCACATAACGAGCACTGGGGCTCTTTGCAGAAGTCCCTCATGGTAAAAACAAAACAAAACCTAGTACTCATTCCAATAAACTTGCAGTCAACCCTAGCCCAGAAGCAAAATCCATACAGAGAATACAATCCCTTGTTCCTCACAAATCTAAAAGGAAAAGAGATTTGTGAGTAAGGCTTTCAGCTGTGAGAAGAGACCATTGTTCATTAGGCATCTCGTAGATTCTACTTTAAAACTTTTTTCCCCACTGAAATCCTGACTATTTTCCCTTGTAGACCCATCAAATTCAAGAAGGGGCATTCCAAAAGCAAAGAGGTTTATAGCGAATGAGCTGGAGAAAGACAAAGGGGGGAAAAGGAAGAGGTTCAGAGGGGTGGGGTAGAGAGAAAGGGACAGGCGTGGGGAACAGACAAACCATGGAGCCTAAATGACCTGTAGCTAATGGCAGCTGCACTCAGCCAACTCCAGTTGGCCATACTGTCAGGTGCTGTTGAGTTGGTTTTGACTCATAGCGATCATATATACAACAAACTGAAATATGACTCAGTTCGAGACCACCTTGACAGACATTGCTACATTTGAGCCCAATTTGCAGCCACTGCATCAATCTGTCTCATTGACGGCTTTCCTCATTTTTTTGATAACCCTCTCAAGCATGCTGTCCATCTCAGGAACTGGTCCCTCTTGAAAACACATCCAAAGTTTCTCCAAGCCATGTCCCAACCATCCTCGCTTCTAAGGCACATTCTAGCTATGCCTTTTAAAAGACCTATTTGTTCCTTCTTCTGGCAGTCTGTGGTATATTCAATATTTTTGTCATATTCTATACAAAATCCCATATTCAAGAGATTTTTGAGCCTTGATTGCTGTCAAATTGACAAGGGATTTTAGATCTTTCCCTTAAAACAGATTGAGTGAACACAACCCTAGGTCCTCTTCCCTTTCTCAGAGCCTGGAAACTCGGAGAATGAGAGCAGTCACGTAAGATCCAGAAATGAAAGCCTTACATTGATAATGGGAAAGCTTTCCCACCAGCCCCGAGTTATCTACCTTTGGGCTTTTAAGAGTGAGAGAAATGAGATTTCATTTTATTTACCTTCTTCATTTCAGTCATTTATAGCTTGAAGACTGGAGTTTGTGGCATAGCAGCTCGCTGTGAGACTAGCTGCAAATGACAATCCCTGCTTTGAGGTCAGTCTAGACTAAAGACATACACGTGCTTTCCTAGTGACAGTCCCTCCTTTCTCATCTTGGCGGTGGTTGTGGGGAAAGCAGAGGTGTTAGGTTGGAGTCTGTAGAGAAGTAAAACCAGTAATGCTTATAGGTGTATGCATAGAGGAAGAGATTTATATCAAAAAAGGCTTATGCTGCTGCTGCTGTTGTTAGCTGCTATCCAGTCAGTTCTGACTCATAGTCACCGTATGCGTGACAGTCCTGTGCCATCCTTACAATTGTTCCCATGCCAGAGCCCACTGTTGCAGCAACAGCGTCAATGCATTGCTTTGAATGTCTTGCTCTTTTTCGCTGCATGATGTCCGTCTACGCAGTTGTAGAAGTAGGTATGTCCAGTCTTGTACAAGTCTGTGAGCTAAAGGCTCCTCTGACTCGTGTAGCTATGGAAACTGGCAAACAGGAGCAAGATGAAGAAGCAGGGGAGCCACAGGCTAATGGATACAGAGATAAATGAATCCGAGTTTGGCTGAATGAATCCAAAGTGAGCAGTCTGCTGATGGTTCTTGGTGATAGACGCAGGGCCCAGATCCAGCCAAAAGCAGTGGGGCAAGAAAGAGCTTGGCTCTGTTTAGGGTCTCTTTGTTATACGAAAAGCCATATCCAGAAAGAGATGTCATCAGCTGCAACTTGATTGACAGGTTGGCTTCTATCCCTATCTTAACCTGGGGACATTCAGTTAACATAAACTCTAACCAGCATAGCAGTTATGAAGCACATTTAAGAGTGAACTATCTTACCAAGTTTTCATTGGCAGACAGGATGTTTGTCCTAAAGAAAAGCTGAAATCAGAAAACATACTACGTGGTCTTCTTTCTTAACTCACAGCACTTGCTCAATTCAAGCAACAACTTGAGAGATAATAGTGGGATAAATTTCCTACTTTGCATATTATTTCAGAAAATATTTGAGGTGTGACCACTGGGAGGTTGGGGGAAATTAGGTTTCTGTAGATTGTGTGTGTATGTGTACATGGATGGTCTCACATGTTTCATATCTTTTACAGTCAAATGATCTTGGGTTTATAATAGTCTAGCATTAATGAGTTCATTCTCCGTGCTCATTGTTAGGTGCCAACATATCAGTCTAACTTACAATAAACCTGTGCACCAGAGAACAAAGCACGTAATAGCCCTCCAACATCTTCACAACCGTTGTTTGTTTGAGCCCATTGCGGCAGCCACTCTGTCAATCCATCTTAGAGAGGGTCCTCTTCTTTTTCACTGGCCATTCCTTGGCCAAACATAACATCCCTTTCCAGCTACTGATGTCTCCAAAATATATGAAATGAAGTCTTGCCACCCTTATCATAAAAAGCATTTCTTTTACATAATCCAAAAGCATTCTGGTTGAACAAGCAGATGTTTGTTCATCTGGTAGTCTTTGATAATTTCAATATATCTCACCAACACTGTAATTCAAATGTAACAATTTCCCCCTGGTCTTCCTTATTGATCTAGTTTCACATGCACATATGGTGATTGAAAATACCATATTTGGAGTCAAGGGAAGCTCAGTATTCAAAGCGACACTATGCCTCCCTCAAAAGCACTGATGATCACATGAAGCACATCATCTCATGGGAAGAGTTGGAGGAAATTATTCTAAGTAAAGTTAGCCAAACATAAGCGCACAAGTACAACTTGAGTCCACTGAGGTAAGAATAATAAGCACAGTAGATATAGAAGAAGAGCTACTTATCTCACACTCTATGGGATGAATTATAGGCAGTTGAGTCGGGGATAGGCCAACCCCAAGGATGTACATGTCATTCCAACACAAAGAAGGGGAAAGTGGTGGTGATAAGGAGATAAGCGGGGAAAAGAGGGAGACAATGGCCCTGAGGGAGCAGGACAGTAACCCACCCAGGGGGAGGGCATTGTTTATGTCTCATAGAAATGGGAGTGTGAGTCCAGACCCCACCACAGCACACAAAACTTTGAAGGCAACATAACCACATGGAGCAACTCATGAACAGAGTGGGGCTACAAGGATGGCCCTAATCAGAGCCAATTTGACCCCTTCCCTAGAAGTATGTGCTACAGAGGACAACACTAAACCTACAGATTGGGCAGAGGGACTGGCCTGCCAAGCCCACACGGAAGCAAACAAAGAATGGAAAAGAGTGAGGGTCTAGACCCCATATCACCACAGCAAGCCCTGAAGACAATGTCCCTGCATGGAGCTGATGAACCTCAGAGAGGACTGTCGGGCCATCAACAGCTTGAGACATGATGTCCCCTCACTGGCACATATCATGACAGAGGACAATACTGGGGACACACGGTGGGGAGTGAGTCTGCTCTGAACCCCACACAGTGGGATGAACCAAGAAGGGAACATAAAAGATAAGCAACTGGAGCAAAGCAAAGTCATAAGGCCCCTAAGGAGCCCCCAAAGTAGACTTCAGGCTTGGAGGGGCAGTTCACAGAACCGCCCAGGACTGGTGGGGAGATAGTCATAAAGGTCCGCGAACAGACTTGGAATCATGTATGCTTTTTTGCATATTTTTGCCAATAATTTTTTTCTCTCTTTTTATTCAATCTTTTGTTTTGTCTCTATTATTGTTGGTTTGCCTACTTATATAAGACAGGCATGGGAAGCAAGCCTGAGGAGAAGGCTACAGGACCGATGGTTCCAGAAGGACTTGGGGAGAGGAGGAGGAGGCAGAGAAAGGCAGTGGTGAGTAAAACACACCATTGACAGGGGAACAACTAGGGAATTAAATTCAACATCAAGGAGGAGGTAGAGATCCTAGGGGTGTTGGAACAACAGCAATCTAGCTGAGAGGAATTACTAAGAGACAAAAGAAGGATGAGCAGGATGGTGGGACAGGAGCAAAGTAAAGGGAAACAAAGGAAAGATCTAGGAAGCCAAACTATGGATAGAGGTGTAAACAGGTGTGTATATATGTGAATATATTAATTCATAAAAATAGAGGTAATGGCCTATGTACATATATTTATATGGCAATACATTGAGGTAGTGGACAGACTTTGGGCTTCTGCTCAAGCCCTCCCTCAACTCAAGAACACTTTGTTCTAACAACCTGACATTCTGTGATACTCACCCTACCAACATGATCACTAAAGACAAAATGGGTGCACAAGCACATGTGGTGAAGAAAGCTGATGGTACTCAGCTATCAAAAGATATAGTGTCTGGGGTTTTAGGGGCTTGAAGTTAAATGAGTGGCCATCTATCTGAGAAGCAACAAAGGCCACATGGAAGAAGCATACAATTCTGTGGGATCATGAGGCATCAATGGGATGGGGTAACAGGCATCAGAAGACAACAACAAACAAACATATTGCTGAGAATGAGGGGGGTTGGAGCAGAGACGCAAAACCCATCTGTAGACAATGGGACATCCCCTCACAGAATGAATGGCTGTATCTACAGATTATGATAAGAGCTGTAGGAGCCCCTGATAAAATGAAAACAAACAAACAAACAGAAGGGTCACAAGGAAGGGATAAGTCAGTCAGGTTGCAGTATAGCACTGATGAAACACACAATATTCCTCTGGTTCTTTGAGGCTTCCTCACCCTCCACCATCATGACCCCAGTGCTGCCTTTCCGTTCTGGCTAAACCAGAGCTATGTACCCTGGTACAGATAAGAGCTCATGACAAATGAAATCCAGGTCAGATAAACCCCTCAGGAGCAGAAAGGGGAGGAGCAATACCAGGAGGGTAGGGGGAAGGTGAGATGAGGAGGGGAGGAAGGGGGAACAGATCACAATGATCGATGTATAACCAGTCACCCCCCTCCGAAGGTGAACGAACAGCAGAAACTGTGGGGAAAGGGAGACAGCGGTCAGTAAGATATGAAAATAATAATAATTTATAATTTATCAAGGGGTCACAAGGGTGGAGGGGAGAGGCAGGGAAAAAAGAGGAGCTAATACCAAGGACTCAAATAGCAAGTAAATCCTCATCAAATAATGATGGCAATATATGTACAAATATGCTTGATACAATTGATGTTATTGATACAAATGGATTGTTATAAGAGCTGTAATAGCCTCCAATAAACTGATCTTATAAGGAGGAGGACGAGGAGGAGGAAGAGGAGAAAATAAATAAATAAAAAGTTCTGGTGCAGCAGAGTTGCCCAGTGCAATTCATTGTGTGATTTTTTTGGACTGCTGATTTCATAAATATTCATTGTGTATCAGTGTAAAATGAATTCTTTGACAACTTCAATATTTTTACATTTATTATACATTTGCTGGTACAGTTTTGAGAATTTTGCTTTTCTTTACAGTGAGTTATAATTCACACTGAAGGTTATATCTTTGATTTTTATCAGCAAGTGCTTCTAAATCCTCCTTGCCTTCAGCAAGCAAGATTGTGTCATCCGCATATTACAATAACAGGTTTGCTGGAATAATTTGTATCTTGCAGCGTAAAGATGTAGCGAGACCATGATTGTCTGTC
This sequence comes from Echinops telfairi, assembly GCF_000313985.2. NCBI lineage: Eukaryota > Metazoa > Chordata > Mammalia > Afrosoricida > Tenrecidae > Echinops > Echinops telfairi. The sequence goes on along the minus strand of NW_022111367.1, from coordinate 6,614,799 downwards.
TGCCTCCCAGCAGTTCCAAAATCTTAGTACAGCTGTCTTCATGCGTCAGACACATGACTTTCAGTCTGAAGTCCTTAGGTGGTCAGTACACCCAGTGGAGTTTTTGCATTGGATGTCAAGGATGCAGTCTCTGGAGCATGGCATGTGCCCTGATGATGCAAGATCAATGCCCCAGTGTTCCACGGCACCCAGCCTGGGTCCCCAGGATGCGCCCAGAAGGCCATGTAAATGTGGCCCATTCAGTGACTATCACCAAGGACATTCTCCCCTAGCATCCCCAAATGCATTTTCTTCCCCCGCCGCCCCACCCATCGAGGTCGGTCCTCTCACTTTTTCTACCAACAATTACACACCCCCAGATGTGTTTGCTACCTTTCCCCTCTCCTACTTGACTTTCTCATCAGGATCGCTCATCCCTCTGATTGTGCTATGTACCTTCCTGGGGGGACCTTGTCTTGGCTTTGCATGGCAGTCAATCAGTAGACAAGACCCCCTTCCTCTCTCTTAACAATTTGATCCCAGCTGATGTGAGGCTTCCTCTGGCAAAGTGAACTTCAAGATACATAACTAGAAAAGATGGCGTATGGTTCATTGGCACCAGTTAGGCTGTCTATCAGTCTGTCTGGCCACTCTGGTCAACATACTGGATGTCCTGCAAGCCTGAGCTTGTGCCTGTCCTGTTGCTTGTTCCTGTAACAGTGGACTCATAAGGTATTTGTCCTTTTGCGATTGACCAACTTCACTCAGCATAATGTCTTCCAGATCCCTCCATGTCATGTGGTGTTTCATGGTTTCAGCACTGTTTTTTAGGGATGCGTGGTATTCCACTGTGTGCATATACCATAGGGGAGTTTGGGTTTTTTTAATCCAATGTCCTACTGATGGGAAATTTAGGCCGTTTCCAACTTCTTGCTACGGTATACTGTGCTGCAATGAACATGGGGGAGCATATGTCTGTTCATGATCTGTTTCTTATTTCTTTGGAGTATATGCCCAGTAATGGTATTATTGGGTCATATGTTATTTCAGTTGCCATTCATTTTAGCAATCTCCATCTCACTTTCAATAGTGGCTGTGCATATTTATAAACCCCCTAGCAGTGAATAAGAGTTCCAATCTCACCACATCCTGCCCATCACTTCCTGTTCTAGGTTTTGGTGTTTTTTTTAATTGGACTTTAGTCATGGGAGGGTTAATTTCAAATACACATCACTGGGTCAATCTCCAGAGAGCTTTGTAGGGAAGGTTTGCAGTGGGATCAGAGATGGGCATTTTGACCAGCACTCTGGGTGATTCTGGTCCAGAGCCAGTCTTTGTTGAAACACTGCATCCACATCATGAGTGTGAGCTGTAGGACAGGTAGGGTGAAGGGAGCTCTCTTATTAATCAAAAGAGATCATTGGGTTAATAAATGTGGCCACTTGCATCAATTAAAAGGTCAATAGTTTTACCAAAAGGAAAGAGCTTAGAAGGCAGGGTCCATTGATGTTATGAATCTATCTTAGTTATCCAGTGCAGCTATAGCAGAAACATCACATAACTTTCACAAATAGAACTGTATTTTGCTACCATTTAGGAAGCTAGAAGACCAAAGTTAACTAAATTCTGGCTCTAACGGAAGGCCTTCTAGATTACCTGTAGGAAAGTCCTGGCCTCCTTCAACATTTTGTGGAGGAGGCCCTCCTGGGAAACCTCCTTGTGTCTTGCCATCAATCTTATCCTAGGCCGAGGCGGTTCTAGAACACATGGCCCACATCCAGAGGACATTCCACTACTGGCTTTTCTGTTTTGGTGATGGTGGCCCCTCTTCCTTGGCTCACGTTTTTAATCATACTTATATTTCAAAAGAAATTGACTCAAGATACAGCCTGCTTTTGTAGATTGTACCCTGCCTCATTAAAATAATTGCCTCTAATTCTGCCTCATTAACATTATAGGGGTTAGATGTTACAACACCTAGGATAATCATATCAGATCACAAATGGAAGATGATTATATTAGATCATAAAATGTAGGATTCTTAATCCTAAGAATCATGCCTTCGCCAAGTTGGCATATATTTGAAGGAATAAAATACAATTCATAATAACTGGTAATTAGGAAATCATCACTTGCCATCTACGCCATCACTGGGACTTCCCTCAAGTCAGGTGACATCAAAAAGACATCAGCGGTGCGGATGGGAGTTGGAAGCGCAGGGAATCTAGGACGGAGGAGCCTCTCGGGACCGGGGGCGACGGTGGCGATACCAGGAGGGAAGGGGGAGGTAGAAGGGGGAATGGAT
>NW_022111367.1:6602222-6612300 GCF_000313985.2 Echinops telfairi | reverse complement strand
GATCTATGTATTGTGATGAATTGTATGAGCCCCAATAAATTGATTAATTAAAAAAAAAAAAAGAAAGTAAGCCAAATCAGATGCTTTTGCCAGAAATTATAGTAAAACCAAATAAATTTTATGTTGTTATATATGAATGTGAATGTTAGTGCAAATGTAGACGCACACACATATATTCTGACTATGGAAACTTGTATGCTTCGGAAGAAAATTTTACTTAATAGGTTTTCAATGACTGCGACCTGGCTGAAGCAGATCACCAGGCCTTTCTTCCCAGGTATTTCCAGACAGATTTGAACCACCAGCTCACTGGTTAGTAGCTGAGCACTAAAGCGTTTGTACCACTCAGGGATTCCTAAATGCACATATATGTATACGGAGTCCCAGGATGGTGCAGAGTTACATATAGTACATATAGTATATATAGTACATATAGGATCACCCTAGATTTTATGATCTAATATAATCATCTTCCATTTGTGATCTGGTATGATTATCCTAGGTGTTACTTACTACTACCCACCCCCAGAAAAGCAGCTTTAAGATAAGAACCCATTGCTGCAATGATAGTGTACGATTGTTCTAGGACAAACATGACTGACGCTGAATCAGAAAGCAAAACAAGAATAAACCAGGAGTTATGAAATTAATGACAAAACCACAAAAAGAGCAAATAGGTAATTTTCACTCTGTTCTGACTTTCTTCCGCACCTATACGTGAATATTTTTTATGACCCTTTCAGGTACATAGTCTTTTATTTCTTGCTGTCTACTGGCTTAAAAATATCTTTCTTCTCATAAAATTGTGAATGAGGGGGAGTGCGGAGTGGAGACCCAAAGCCAATCCATAGGCAGCTGGACATCCCCTTACAGAAGGGTCGGGGAGGAGAGGAGCCTGTCAGGGTATAGTATAGCAATGATAAAAACATAGAACTTTCCTCTAGTTCTTTAATATTTCCTCCCCACCCCCCACCCCCCTCCGCCCATCATGATCCCAACTCTATCTTACAAATCCAGCTAGACCAGAGGTTGTACACGGGTACAGATAAGAGCTGGAAACACAGGGAATCCAGGAGATAAACCCCTAAGGACCAACAATGAGACTAGCGATACCAGGAGGGTAAGGGGAAGATGGGGAGAAAGGGAGAACTGATCACAATGATCTACATATAACCCCCTCCCTGGGGGACAGACAATAGAAAAGTGGATGAAGGGAGACATCCGACGGTGTAAGACATGAAAAAATAATAATTTATAAATTATCAAGGGCTCGTGAGGGAGGGAATGTGGGGGAGGGAAGGGAAAAATGAGGAGCTGATACCAAGTACTCAAGTAGAAAACAAATATTTTGAGGATGATGATGGCAACAAATATACAAATGTGCTTGACACAATGGATGTATGTATGGATTGTGATAAGAGTTGTATGAGCCCCTGATAAAATGATTTTATATATATATATCTTCCTTCTTATCATAGGAAAACAAGCATCTGAATCTAATTTTAAGGCGTAGTCTGACATCCTATTTAGTGAGATAACCGGAGGTGGATTACCTAATAAGCAAGGTATGTGCGGGCTTACCGGTCCTTCCTAACTTAAGATAGTGGAAATTTTCACATGGGTTTCAAGGCATCTCACATTGATTTCACACACCTGTGATGTGGTGAAAACATTTGAAACTGTTCACTGCAGATTAATAAGTAACCACAAGCAAATCTGTGTTACTTTGCTTACTGTGCACTCTGTTAATGGCCTTGTCACGGATGATAAATATTAAGCTTCAATTCTTTAGGAAGGTGCTGTGTGTTAGAAGAGAGACAGATGGCAGCCATACTTAGAAGTAGAATCTTGCATTTGATAAAAATTGAAAAATTTCACTACATATTATCTACTAGTAAGCACAAATAACTCATGTTTACCTTGCTTATTAGGTGATCTAACACTGCCAACATGTGAGTTGGTGGTATCAACTTTCTGCAAACACCTTCTCCTCGTGTCCCTGAATATATTTCTCAAGAATTATTCTTTCCAAGTTACAGGAAGTTTGACAGTCATACAAATGCTATAGAAGACCAAAGAATCAAAGACAGTGGTTCTCAACCTGTGGGTTGTGACCCCTTTGGGGGTCGAACAACCCTTTCATGGGGGTCGCCTGATTCATAACAGTAACAAAATTACTGTTATGAAGTAGCAACAAAAATAATTTCATGGTTAGAGGGTCACTACAACATGAGGAACTGCATTAAAGGGCCACAGCATTAGGATGGTTGAGAACCACTGATCTAAGAGAAGCTCAAACTCAAACCAAACTCACTGCTGATTAGTTGATGCTGACTCATAGCTATCCTACAGGACAGGACAGAAATGCTCCTGTGAGTTTCCACATATGCAGAAAGCCCCATCTTTCTTCTAAGGAGTGGCTGGTAGTCTGAAACTGCTAACCTTTTAGTTAGTCTGCCATAGAACCACTACACTAGACATCACATTTACCTGAGAAGCTTCTAACAATATTAGCAAATGTCTCAATGAGGGTGCACTGGATTAAATTGTATGTCCCCAATATATGTGTTGGAAGTCTGACCGCTTTATCTATGCTGGAAATAGGCTTTTCTTTGTTTGGCTGCTGAGGTCATATCAGTGTAGAGTGCGTCCTAAACGTAGTCACTTCTGGATTGTAAGGAACAACACAGACATAGAGGCAAGGAAACCAAACAGGTGAAAATAGATGCCACATGAAGACTGCCAAGGAGCCACGGAATGCAAGAGCTGTAGATGCTGAGCCAGACAAGGATCATCCTGCAGTCAAGAGAACAAGCATTCCCCCAGAGCTGTCTCCCCAGTTCAGACGTCTAGCTTCTTAAGCTCTGAGAAAATAAATTCTTATTCTTCAAGGCCACCTACTGTGATATTTTGGTATGGCAGCAGGCAGAAACTAAGGTCGAAGGTCAAAGTAGCTACATTTCTAGGAGACTTTCCCAGTTCCCATTTTACTGATGTAACCATTGTGTCTTATGTCCTAGGCAACTCTTGCCTCCGAGCCTAGAGGAGATCATAAAAAAGACTATTCAGAGATGCTCTTTTCTCCCTCCGTGTCCTCCCGCTCTCTGTGCGGACATGACTGCTGAGGTCATGACCAATCTGGAGTTTGTTGATTCAGTTGACAACCCTGAAATGTACCTATTGAGATGCCACAGGAGAGAAGCATACGGGATTCCTGAATGAACTGAAAAAGGCATACTATGGGGAAACACCTAACCTGCAGTGGGCTTGCAGGGAAGAAGAAATGAATTTGGAAAGAGGGACCAGACTTCAACCTGGTGCTCCAAGACATGAATTCAACATACTGGCATGAGGCAGGATACTGATAGAGAGGTCTGAGGGGCCAGCCCCAATCGTAACTATGTGGACAGTTCACCCTCCCTGCAGGAGAATTCACTTCAGAGGACAGCACTGAAGCTACAGCTCAGGGAGAGGGACATGTCTGATCAGACCACACGGGAGCAAATGAAGGGGGAGGAAGAGAGAGTGGAGTACATCCTGTCCCACCAAGCCTGGGGACAATATTTACGCTCAAAGTAGCCAAAGCACAGAGAGGGCCACAGGGCCTCTATGTCCACTATGTCTCTCACTGACCCATTGCACTGTGGGGGACAACACTAGAGACACAGTGTGGGAATTGCACCTGATCTGATCCCACCACACTGAGGCAAAACACTAAGGACGTGCAACAGAACAGCAAGGGGAACAGAGCAACAAAGTCCCCAGCAAAAACCAAAAGTAGTCTTTGGGACCAGGGCATGGCACCCCATCAGACTCAACTGCAAACACTCCTAAAGGTCAACCTTGAACTATTTACAGGCTTTTCTTTTTTCTGTCATCAGCTCTTTTGTTGTTGTTGTTATTTTGTTTTGTTTTGCTCTGTCTTGTTTTTTGTGCATATTATTATCTCTGCAGGTCTATCTAGATAAGATAGGCAGGATAAACAATCTGGAGAAGAAAAGAAGGGCAGTTCGGTGGGGGGTGGGGGAAACATGCGAGAGGGGGGCGGGGCGGGGAAAAGGAAGTAGGTGTTAACAAACCCAGGGACAAGGGAACAAGTGATCCAAAGTCAACCTGCGAAGAGGGTGGAGGAAACCTGGTAGGGCTTGATCAAAGGCAATGTAACTGAGAGGAATTACTGAAACCCAAATAAAGGCTGAACATGATAGGGGGACAGAGGAAAGTAAAAGAAAAATAGAGGAAAGAACTAGGAGGCAAAGGGTATTCTAGAGGTCTAAATACAGGCATGTATATATGTAAATATATTTATATATGGTAATGGGGAAATAGATCTATGTACATATATTTATAGGTTTAGTATTAAGGCAGCAGATGGGAATTGGGCCTCTACTCAAGTACTCCCTCAATGTAAGAACACTTTGTTCTATTAAACTGGCATTCTATGATACTCACCTTCCCAACTGAAGACAAAACTGGTGCATAAGCAAATGTGGTGAAGAAAGCTGATGGTGTCCGGCTAGCAAAAGATATAGTGTCTGGGGTCTTCAAGGCTTGAAGATAAACAAGCAGCCATCTAGCTGAGAAGCAACAGAGCCCACATGGAAGAAGCACAACAGCCTGTGTGATCATGAGGTGTGTCAATAGGATCAGGTATCAGGCATCAAAGAACAAAAAAATCATATCATTGTGAATGAGGGGGAGTGCAGAGTGGAGACCCAAAGCCCATCTGTAGGCAACTGGACATCCCCTTACAAAAGGGTCGCAGGGAGGAGATGAGCCAGTCAAGGTGCAGTATAGCATCGATGATACATACAACTCTCCTCTAGTTTTTTAATGCTACCTCCCCCCTTACTATTATGATCCCATTTCTACCTTACAAATCTGGCTAGACCAAAGGATGTACATTGGTCCAGATAAGAACTGGAAACACAGGGAATCCAGGACAGATAAACCCCTCAGGACCAATAATGAGAGTAGCGATACCAGGAGGGTAAGGGTTAGGTGGGGGAGAAAGGGGGAATTGTTTACAATGATCTACATATAATCCCCTCCCTGGGGGACAGACAACAGAAAAGTGGGTGAAGGGAGACATCCGACAGTGTAAGTTATGAAAAAATAATAATAATTTATAAATTATCAAGGATTCATGAGGGAGGGAGGGTGGGAGAGCGAGGGGGGGAAAATGAGGAGCTGATACCAAGGGCTCAAGTAGAAAGAAAATGTTTTGAGAATGATGATGGCAACAAATGTACAAATGTGCTTGACACAATGGATGGATGGATGGATGGATGGATGGATGGATGGATGGATGGATGGATGGATGGATGGATGGTGATGAGTTGTACAAGCCCCAATAAAATGATAAAAAACAAAACAAAAAAGGCTTCAGCCAAAGACTGGTGTGATGATTTGTCATCAGAAAGACAAAACCACAGTACCTTTTCATCGTCTTCTTCACCTCCCCATCCAACCTATACTCTCCTCCCATAGGTCTGCCCTTAAGCTTGTGGTAGAGAGTCTGTACACTTTGTTCTATTAGACTAGACTGGACTAGACTGTACTACTTCCTCTGCTTTCCTCTCGCAGCACTCAGGCTCACCCTCCTATTTACCCTAACACCACAGAAAGGAATGACAGCCGAGGACACACCACATGGATGTAAAAATAACGAAGACTCTGGGATTAGCCAGCTCTGGATTCCAGTCCCAACTGGTCACTTACCACTGTGTGACCCTGGTAGCTAGTTTCGCCTCCTCAAGCCTGTTTTCTCACCAACTTTCAGATGTGAGCAAGGCCATCTAGCACAATTATCACAAGTTCCCAATAGTATACTCTTATTGTTATTGTTAGATGGTTAACTATAACCCATGGTAATCTTCTACGTAACAGAATGAAGCATTACCTGGTCTTACACCAGCTTCATGATGTTGGTATAGCTGAATACATATTGTGGCAATTATATAATGCATTCCCTACTAGGGGGGCCATCTTCCAGAACTATGTGGAAAAATATTCTGTTGTGATCTATAGGGTTTTTATTGGCCATTTATCAGAAGTAGATCACCAGGCCTTTCTTTCAAGTTTGTCTTAGCCTGGAAGCTCCATTGAAAACTATCCACCATGGGTGACTACTGGTATTCAGAATATCATTGGTAAAGCTTCCATCATCACAACAACATGTAAGTCACCACAGTACAACAAATTGAAAGAGAGGTATTTTATTGTTGTTAGGTACTGTCCTATGATGCTGATTCAGAACAAACTTAGAACAGAACAAAATACTACCTGGTTCCGCACCAGCCTCACAATTAGTTTTATGTTTGAGTTCATTATTGTAGCTACTGTGTGAATCCATCTCTCCAGAGCCTTCCTCTTTTTCACCCTCTACTTTACCAAGCACAATGTTCTTTTCCAGGGACAGATTTCTCCTGATAATGTGTTCAAAGTATGGGAGAGGAAGTCTTGTCTTCTAAGGTACTCTTAGAAGCAAGGATGGCAAGACTTGACTTGTGTATTTGGACATATTATCAGGAGAGAAATTAGGTTGGAGATGCTTTCAATACATGGTAGCAATAGTATTAATCATAGAAATGTAGAATGTAATGATGGATACTAATGAAAGATTTTATCATGTAGTCTAGGGCTTTCTACAAAGAAAAGAATACAGAAAATTCTTATTCCCTAAGAATGAATAATATCAAGCCAACATTCTTGAATAGCAATCCAGATATTTCTAGATATTTACTGGCTTATTTGTAGCCCCTTGTTTTCTTCTATTTCAATGTTCATTTGAGGTATCAATAATTTGCTTTATAATAGTGCCTACATAACTATTCAAAGACAGGCCTAATTCCCTTGCAAGACCCAAGAGCTTCATTTGCTCTCTGGCTGCCACAGCTCCCCCAGTTCCCACCCTCTTCCCTCCTCCAGGCTGATGTAAAGTTTAAAGGGTCCTTCCATTCTCTTCCTCGGCTGCAGATGGAAAATGTGGAGTCTCTGAGGGTGGGGAATGTCGAGAAGGACCCAGCCAAGAGAGTCGGCAATGAGAGGAGGCAATAGTGCCAGCTATTCATGTTTCTGTGACTCTCAATGCACAGTGTGGGCATTGTTTAAAATCCCATAGAAATTGTCCTACACAGCCCTCAGTCATATTAGCTGCCTAGCCATCTTTTCACATTAATCATTCATGCTGACGTGAGTAAATAATACCACATGTGGTCATGATGACAGTTGTGTCCATAATGTATTCATTTCAAGGTATTCATGGCTTTTACTATGAAAAAGTGTAAGTGAATGACATTAGAGAACACTCCAGTCAGAATAGCTGACTATCTTTATGAGGAGCATAAAATCAGAAACTTGCATTTGGGGACAAGCCGAGGGCAAGCAAGAGGGGTGAGTTGTGCTCTCAGCACAATGAAGTCTTACAAATTTGATGGGATACATAAATAATTAGTAACACTCCTACTCCCACCCCCTACTCATTTCATATGCACATTTTCAGCCTGGCTCCCACTCATGTCTACTTCTTGCTTTTTTATTCAAGTCTGAAGCCAACTTTGTTAAACTTGGACATAATCCTTGGGGCCAAGCATTCTCCTCCTTCCACTCCTCTTTTTCCCTCCGCAAGCACTGAACACCTGGGGTGTGAATGAGCTAGTCCTGGGGCAGATGCAATAAATCCCATGGAGAGTAGGGTATCAAAGAAGAACCCAAACAATGGCCACACAGAGAAATAATGTACAGCAGCTTCAAATCCAGGATGAACATATACAGAACTAGTTGAAAAATTTCACCATCCTCCTGGGAATGCCTGCTAAAATGAGTGAACTAAGTGGAGAGACTGGCAAGGGAGGTTGGGGAAATGATGTTGTTGGGGTGGAGGCATAATGGCCATCAAAAATCACAACAAAGAGACAAAATCCTTTTTAAAAAAAATCATTTTATTGGTGGCTCATACAACTCTTATCACAATCCATCCATCCATCCATTGTGTCAAGCACATTTTTACATTTGTTGCCATCATCATTCTCAAAATATTTTCTTTCTACTTGAGCCCTTGGTATCAGCTCCTCATATTTTAAAAAGACAAAACTCGAAGTCAATAGGTTTGGGAGTAGTTGGAGTAGAACAGAGAGTTCTGTGCTCGATGCAGATGACAGAAATACCTTTCTGGGGAGGCACAAATATACCTGCTCTTTTCTCTCTTAGCACTTTATTTTTGTGCTAGGTTCTATGATTCATTGTAATGGCCACATAGAACTCACAAACAATGTTCACAAATTATGAGGCTTACTAAGTGAGGTAGTTCGTTTACTGTGCCAACCTGGCTGATAAACACATGCGGGATTAATTGAAGGGCAGAAGGAAAAATGGCTCAGTGAGTCTCACTTTTCTAGTTCTTGGGTCTTTTGCTTTCTGATGGTGGGACCAGGGTGAGGCTGCCTTAGCCAGTTCCCTGCTTCAGCTTGCAAGGCTCACTTCCTGCAAGACATCTCTGAGGAGAAGCCACACGGACCTAACCCGATGCAGCCTTGATTGCTGGAGCAGCCATGTGGAGACCTCTCCAGCACTGAGATGATTACCCATTCACTGACTCAGCTTTCCTCCTGCAGTCGACATCATTGCGTCTGTTTTGTGAGATGGAGGAGGACTTTGTGGACTGGTGTTGGAAATATGGGCTAATGTTGGACTTGTGGACTTGGGCAGCACTGGGTTGGATGTTTTCTTGATGCGTACTTAACCTTAATATACAATTCTCTCTTACACATGAGATTCTGTGGATTTGTTTCTCTAAAGTACCCAGACTAACACACTAAGTTAAAAGGTTATAATTTATGTAAGACATGTTCAGATAAAATTGTTCAGTCAGGATAATCACAATTAACCCTGTTCATAAGCACTCACAGCTGAATGATATAATAGAAGCAGTGTAGTCCACTGTCACAATTTTAGCCAGATCCATTAGGCAAAGGAGGATCATTTGGTAGGTTTAACAAAAGCTTTGATCATTTGGTAGGCGTAACAAAAGCTGTGGTGAAGGTTGTTGTTAGGCACCATCAGGTTGGTTCCCAATCACAGTGACCCTGTGTACAACCGAATGAAACCCTGCCTGTCCCTGCACCATCCTCACAATTGTTCTTACGTTTGAGTCCATTGTTGCAGCCATGGTGTCAGAAGGGCCATATTAAACCATTCACTGCATTGTAATACTCCTGGATCAGAGTAAGAACAACCCAAATATGAATAGATAAGGTCAAAATAATCCTTCCCAGTTGTTCATTGGGAATTTGGTTGAGGCCAAACTTAGGACAGTATTCCCAAACCTGACTCATCATCACTATCTCCTGAGGGAATTTATATAAGCCTAGGGCTCAGTAGGACAGGTTTCCCCTTATTCTTAGGAAGTCCCCTTGGCACCGTCGGGTAAGCACTGGACTGCTAATCACAAGTTGGTGGCTGAAACTCACCAGTGGCTCTATAGGGGAGCCAGTGAAGCTGTCCACTTCTGTAAAAATTTATAGCCTGAGGGGCCCTTTAGAGGGTCACTATGAGTTGGAATCAATTGATAACAGTACATTTGTTTTGGGGGGCTTTGGCCACCCATACTTACTAAAACTATGTCTGTGTCAGAGAGCTTGGAAATATGCCTTTTTAGGTGCTAGGGAACTTGTCTTAAAAAGCAACCACACTATCTCAACTGAGATTGTTCACTAATCTGTAAGAGTTGATTGAAGTCAAGTGTGGGCTAAAAAAACCCCAGACAAGCTCCCCCTTATTATTGCAGTTGTCAGAAAATAAATTCATAATGTTAACAGAGCATGAACATTCTAGCACTCTCTGTGTATGTTTACTCCAGAGAGAGGAAGAGGAAGAGGGAGACAGAAGGATGAAGGTCTAGCTCTATAGCACATCAACCTTTTGTACCACCCAGTGATTTCACTGAAACATGCCCTTAGGCAGAAAACACATTCTGACTCTTAAGTATCTAAGTAAACTGAGCACCAGAAAATGGATGAGAGATGGGGAACAGGAAGGAAAGTCTACCGAAGGCCTTCCCCTTTCTTTTTTTTTTTTT
>NW_022111367.1:6582486-6600735 GCF_000313985.2 Echinops telfairi | reverse complement strand
CTAATGTACCCAGAATGAAGGCTGAACATGGTATTGGGATAGGAGGAAGCTGCAAAGAAATAGAGGAAAGAAGTAGGAGGCAAAGGGCATATATACAAGCCTAACTACAGCCATGTACATATATAAATATATTTAAGATTAAGGGGGGAACGGACCTAGATGCCTTCCCCTTTCTTAATGCTCCTCTACTTCACTATTGTTGGATATCTTGCTTCATGAAGTAGAGGGGCAGTAACACAGACAAGATGGATTGATACAGTGGTCTCAAAAATAATAACAATTGTGAAGATGGTTCAAGCAGCGTTTTGTTCCGTTACACATAGGGTCCCTATGAATTGGCACCAACGGAATGGTACCTAACAACTAGTTTATCAAGCATGATGTCTTTTCACAGGGGCTGCTCTTGCCTGATCATATGGCCTAGTACATGAGATGAAGTCTCACCAGCCTTGCTTCTAATGAAAAAGCTAGCTATACTTCTTTCAAGACAGATTTGTTTGTTCTTTGGCAGTCGATGGTACTTTCGAAAGTCTTCACCAGTACTATAATTTAAATACATTGATCCTTCTTAAGTCTTCTTTATTTAATGTCCAACTTTTATGTACATAAGAGGTGCTTAAACATACCACAGCTTGGGTCAGACACACAATAGTCCTCAGAGTCATATTCTTGTTTTTCAACACATTAAAGATGTCTTTATATAGTAGATTTACTGAATACAATGCATCATTTGATCACTTGACAGCTGCTTCTAGGAGCTTTAATTGGGATCTAAGCAAGACAAAATCCTTGACAGCTTCAATCTTTTCTCTATCTTGATGTTACCTATTGGTCCAATTTTAAGGATTTATGTTGTCTTTACATTTTGCTGTCTCTCCATACTGAAGGCTGCCATCCCGATCTTCATCTGAAAGCACTAAAAATCCTGCTCACTTTCAGCAAGCAATGTTGTGTCAATTATATAATGTTGGTGTTAATAAACCTTCCTCCAATCTTGATGCTGAGTTCTTCTTCATATAATCCAGCGTCTCTGCAGATTTGCTCAGTCTACTGCATGAATAAGTATGGTGAGTGGATACACCCCTGAAGAGCACCTTTCTTAATTCTAATACATGTGGTACTCCCTTGTTATGTTTGCACAACTACATTTTGATCCATGTACAAGTGCTTAATGAGAAAAATAAGTGTTCTGGAATCCCCACTCTCCTCAAGATTATCCATAGTTTACTATAATCCACACAGTTGAGCTTGAAGGTAAACAAGCGGCCATCTAGCTCAGAAGCAACAAAGCCCACTTGGAAGAACATATCAGTCTGTGTGATCACGAGGTGTCGAACGGATCACTGAAGACAAATGGGTGCATAAGCAAATGTGGCGAAGAAAGTTGATGGTGCCCGGCTATCAAAAAGTATAGCATCTGGGGTCTTAAAGGCTTGAAGGTAATCAAGCGGCCATTGAGCTCAGAAGCAACAAAGCCCACATGGAAGAAGCACACCAGCCTATGCAACCACGAGTTGACGAAGGGATCAGGTATAAGGCATCATCAGAACAAAAAATCTTACCATCGTGAATGATGGGGGGAGTGCGGAGTGGAGATCCAAAGCCCATCAGTAGGCCACTGGAGATCCCCTGCAGAGGGGTCTTGGGGAGGAGATGAGCCAGTCAGGGTGCGATGTAGCAATGATGAAGAATACAACTTTCCTCTAGTTCCTAAGTGTTTCCTCCCCACTCCCACTACCATGCCTCAAATTCGACCTTGCAAGTCTGGCTAGACCAGAGGATGTACACTGGTACAGATAGGAACTGAAAATACAGGGAATCCAGGGTGGATGAGCCCTACAGGACCAGTGGCGTGAGTGGCAAAACAGGGAGGATAGAGGGAGAGTGGGTAGGAAAGAGGGAACCGATTACAAGAAACTGTATGTGACCTCTTCCCTAGGGGATGGACAACAGAAAAGTAGGTGAAGGGAGACGTCGGACAGGGCAAGATATGACAAAATAACAATTTATAAACTATCAAAGGCTCATGAGGGAGGGGGGAGCGGGGAGGGAGGGGAAAATGATCTAATGCCAGGGGTTTAAGTGGAGAGAAAATGTTTTGAGAATGATAAGGGCAATGAATGTACAAATGCGCTTTACACAATTGATGTGTGTATGGATTGTGATAAGAGTTGTATGAGCCCCTAATAAAATGATTAAAAAATAAATAAAACTCTCTCTTAAAAAAAAAATCCACACAGTTGAATGCCTTTGCATAGTGAATGAAATGAAGTAAACATCTTTCTGGTGTTCTCTACCTTCAGCCAAGATCCATCTGACATCAGCAATGATTTCTTTTGTTCCACATCCTATTCTAAGTCCAGCAGCCTCTGGCAGCTCTCTGTTGATGTACTGCTGCAACTATTGTTGAATGATCTTCAACAAAATTTTACTTGGATGTGATATCAATGGTATTATTCTATGATTTGAGCTTTCTGTTAGGCATGGGTACAAATATGCATCTCTTCTAGTCAGTTGGCCAGCTAACAGACATGTCAGCTCCCCCACCACTAACCTCCATTTGAATTTTCATTAAGGCTCGGTAAGCACCCATGTGGCAGTTGTCTGTTGACTTACAGTGACAACAGAACAGTGTTAAATGGTAGGAGCTGATTGGTCTTTTCTCTCTCCCACCAACCTGAAAAATTGGCTTCTGCTAAGGTGATGCCTCCTCTGTTAAAGTGGTTTGTAAATGTACAAATACAAGGTGGTATCCCCCCAAAATCAGAATTTTAATTTTCAACGCTATGGATTTAATGTTGTTTGTGTTTTTTTACCAAGCAAGCTTATCACCTTCAAATTACCCTCCTTAAGTACACTTAAGAATTTTTCAAATCTGTGATCCCATTCTTGGAAACATTTTTCAAACTCATCTGTTTGCATGACTGACAGCTCCTCCCTCATTTTTGTCTTCACCTTTCTACCTTGTCAAATATCTGCCCTTTGATGTTCCTCTCCATTCACAGAAACAAAAAGAAGTCACACTGAGTGAGGTCAGATGAGTCAGGTGCATGGCACAAAGAGGCATGTTGTTTTTGGCCCCAAAGTGGTGCACCCAGATGGCTGTGTGAGCAGGTGCATTGTCATGGTGGTATAACTAGTCCCCCATCTGCCATAAACCGGACCTTTTCTGTCACACATTGTTTTGAAATCTTTTCAGAACCTCTAAATAGAAAGCTTGATTAACAGTCTGACCTGGTGGAATGAACTCCACCACGAGGTGACAATTTTGTCCTTTCGGGAAGTTGACGGATGTCAAGAACAAGGTTTGTCATCAGTCAACATTTCACCTCTTTTGAAATGAGAAAAGCATTTGTATAGTTTTTTCCATAGCACTGTCCTGGCAAGCTGTGTTCAACATCACAACAGTTTCTGAGGCATTTTTCCTAGCAGGAAACAGAATTTCACAGTTGCAAGCTGTTGGCCATTACAAAAAATGAGGTTCAAGTGAAACTGCTTGTATGAAAAAAGTTCAGTGTGACCAGAGAGAACGGTCCCAGGCAACATCACTGGGTGCACTGACTCAGAGCGATGCTCGCCCAGTGGGAAAAATGAGTACTACAAAACTCCATTCTGCCCAGAGCTATTGCAGTTTTGGGGGGTACCCCCTCATAAGTAGGTGATATATGGATTATGAGCATTAGTCAGGCACATTGCTTGGCAGAATGGATTAGAAGATTATGTAACCTGAGAGTAGATGCCTCCCTTTGTTTCAACATTTATCCTTGCAGCAGTGGTCTCATGCGCTGTTTTCATGATTGCTTGTCCATCCCTGGCATGGGGTGTTTTGTGGTTTCATCACTGGTTTTCAGGGATAAATATGTTCCATTGTAGGCATGTACTGGAGTTTCTTTATCCATTTTGCTATTAATGGGTGCTTAGGCTGTTCCCATCTTCATATTGTGAACAGTGCTGTGAGAGTTTAACTTTTTCTTTGCCCAGTTGAATTCCCTTGTTTATTTTGCCCTCTACTGATTCTGGCTAAGACTTCTAGCATGATTTTGTGTATGAGTGGTGATTCTTGGGAAATGTTTTCTGTATCTCCCCATTGAATATGATGAGTGTTGGTCATTGGTTTTTTGATATATAACCTTTATAAGTTTGAGTATTTCCCTTCTAGTCTTATTCTACTACATATTTTTAATCAGAAATGGGAATTCGATATTGTTAAAAGCTTTCCTCCATCTATTGATATGATCATGTGATTGTTATTCTTGTGGTGAATTACATAGATTTTTTTCTAAAGTTGAACTATCCTTGTATTTCTTATATGAATGCCATTTGATCATGTTAGATTATTTTTGATATGTTGTTGGATTCTGTTGGCTAGAATTTTGTTGAGAAATTTTCATCTATGTTCATGGAGGATATCAGTCTGTAGTTTTCTGTATTTGTGGATTCTTTACCTGTTTTTTCCTGATTGTACTTGCTTCATAAAATGAGTTTGGGAGTTTGTGATCCATTTTTATATGCTGAACTAGCCTGTGTGGAATTAGTGACACCGCTTCACAGAATACTGGTAGAATTCCCCTCTGAATCCTGGGATTTTCTTGATCAGAACTTTCTTGATGATTTTATCTTTTTCTTCTTATGTAGGTCTGTTGAAGTACGTAAAAGTATGTCTGTTTGTACTACTGTGGGTAGATAGTGCATTTCTAGTTATTTGTCTATTTCTTCTGGGTTATCTATCAACTTGTTAGAGTACAGTCTTTCGTGGTAGTGCATTATTGTTCTCTTTATTTCATTTGGATCTGTTGTCATATTGCCTTTTTTATTTCTAATTCTAGATAATGAACTCTTCTCTTGTTTTCCCTTTAAGTTTTCCAGTTTTTTTAATGCTCCTGAAGTCAATTTTTTTAAAGCTCCTAAAGAACAAACTTCTTGTCATTGATTTTTCCATTTTATGTTGTCCAATTATGTTACCTCTGCTCTAATCATCATGATTTGTTTTCTCCTATTATTGGAGGGTTTATATTTTTGTTCTTGTTTTAGTTGTTGGAAGTGTTGTGTTAAGGTCTTGATTTCAGATTTCTCTTCTTTTTTTCAGGTATGCATTGAATGCTGTAAATTGCCCTCTCATAACTGCTTTTCTTTGATTGCCATTGACTTGGTAAATATTAATGCTTCCTTTGATTTTTAATCAATTTTGGTTTTGGGGTTTAAAGTGTGTCTCTTTTTTTTGCTTTTTCTTTTCTTTTCTTTTTTTAAATCAATTTTTAATCGTTTTATTAGGGGCTCATATGACTCTTATCACAATCCATACATACATCAATTGTGTAAAGCACATTTGTACATTCATTGCCCTCATCATTCTCAAAACATTTGCTCTCCACTTAAGCCCCTGGCATCAGCTCCTCATTTCTTCCCTCCCCACTCCCCACTCCCTCATGAGCCCTTGATAATTTATAAATTATTATTTTGTCATATCTTGCCCTGTCTGACGACTCCCTCCACCCACTTTTCTGTTGTCTGTTCCCCAGGGAGGAGGTCACATCTAGTTCATTGTAATCGGTTCCTTCTTTCCAACTCACTCTCCTTCTACCCTCCCAGTATCGCCACACACACCACTGGTCCTGACGGGATCATCCACCCTGGATTCCCTGTACTTCCAGTTCCTATCTGTACCAGAGTACCCCCACTATCATGATTTGAATTCTACCTTGCAAAATAGATACACTTTGAAGGTCTTAGATGAGGAAGGATTTGGGTTTACAAAGTTTGAGACAGAGAGAAGGGAATTCCTTGATTTAATTTTTTTCTTCTCAAAAGATAATAGGGCATACCATTGTAATTTGTATTTACAATTACATACTATATTTGTTTTTCAAAATATCTGAATAGGCATTACTAACAATCAAGCTTTAAAAACATTCTCTCTCATTGTAACCGCCATGCATTGCTAGTGGGAAAGTAAAATGGTGTCATGATTCTGAAAAACGCTTTGATAATTTCTCAAAAATCTAAGCATGGAAATCCCATATTAAAAAACAAATGTATAGGTGTGCTTTACACAATTGATCTATGTATTGTGATGAATTGTATGAGCCCCAATAAAATGATTAAATAAAAAAAACAAGAAAAAAATAAAACTAATCTCACTGGCATTGGATAAATTTCAACTTACACGAAATGACCCAGCTATTTCCCTCCTGGGAATATAGCCAGACTTGAAAGCAGGGACTCAAACAGGTACACGGACACCAAGATGCATTGCAGCATGGTTTATAATGATCCGAGGTGAGAGCAATCTAAGTCTCTGCTAGCATTGAATAGATACTTCATTGTAGATATAGCATATTTTGTGATTTTTATTTTCATGATTACTAGAATGTCATTGTAGATATGTAGCATATATTGTATATTATTCAATAATAAAGAGAGCACTTCTGATTCATGATACAACATAAAGGAAACTTGAATGCATTATGCTGAGTGAAGTAAGTCAGGGATAAAAATTGAAATAGTGTATGCTTCCAATTATGGAAAATATCTAGAATAGGCAAATTCATAGAGACAGAAAGTAGTTTAGAGGGCTAGAGGAAACAAATAGTGGGAGTTTTGCTGAAAGGGTACTGAGATTCTGTTTGGGGTGATATAAAAGTTTGAAAATGATAGCTAAAGTAGTTAATATTACTGTACATGTAAAAGGATTAAATGGAAAAGGTTTTGTTATATATATTTTATCATAATAAAATATACCGCCTTTCTCTACTCTACCACAGTAAGGTCTATAATAATACAATTCTGGCTTATCAGCTTAAATTGTGCTCATAACTGCCATTCATATAAATGACACTAGCAGAAGAATATGGAGTGCATTTTTAATGCACTCGCTAACTTCTCTACTATTGAGTGTTCATGACTATTATTAATCTTTTGACTCTGGTAATACCAAAAAATAAAACAATGCCATAACTATTATTTCTGAATGCAGTAAATATTAAATTTGCCTCCCTAATTAGTTCTTGGTTGAACATATCCAGAAGTGTGTATCATTTTATCTCACAATGGCCAAGTGCAAAGTTGCTCATATCCAGAAAACAAAAATAAACAAGCCAAAAACCAAAACCAAACCAAACAAAAAACCAAATCAAAACAGGATAGAATTATCTTTCTCGTTATCATTACTTCTAATTTTTTAAATCCAAATTTTTCTTAGTACCCTCTTCTGTAATCATTCTATTACTAGGAATAGAAGTATTGTACCTTTGCTGATCTCTTAGAAATAGTTCCACCCCACCTCACCCCAATTTTGGATTGCCTTTGCCATTGAGTGCCAAAACTTAGAGGAGGAATATTGAATTATAAACATGGAAGTGTCTGTGCACCCATACAATTGAGTAAACTGAGATGGCTTTTCTTTAACTTAAAGTGCAGCTTCTCTGATTGAAGGCAGGACTCTGGACTTGCTCTGTTCAACTGCTCCTTTTCACTGCTCCTTTCTTCTATCATCCTTTTCCTCACTTCTTGCCCCACACAGGCTCTGCCAATCCAGATTTTCAAGCTCCAAGCCCCAGGTACCCTCCTTTTCTCTTCTATCTTGAATAGAATCTCTGGATAATGAGAGTATTCTCCTTTCCCTTTTATTTCTAGACATACTGCTTTGTATCGAATCAGTCACCTCACTCTCATCCCCACTTCTAGATTATCCCCATTTGAGGAGCTGGAATTCTTTAGGTGGGCCCAGGGGCTTGGGTGTGAGAGGATAGAAAAATTGGAATAACAGCAGATTTTTTATTTGTAAATACCACTTTTAGTTGCCATAATATGTTCTTTTCTGATTAAGGATAAAAGAAAGCTGTTCAGTGGATATGTTTGGTATATTTTAAATTAATTTTAGTGTTAATAATTTGTGGTCATTTTAAATATAAATATAAATAAATTTAGATTATTTCATCAGGTTGAACTATAGATTTTAAACATTTGTTAATATATATTTATTTGGGGACATACCTAACAATATTCTCATGGCCAGTGATTGCTAATTTTAAAATTCTATGGTTTTTACAGAAGTGCTTAGAAGACCATTGACAACAGAATTTTTTTAAAAACAAGGTCAGAGTTGCATTAGGAATTTTTATTACAAAACACTGAAAAGAGTAAAATATTACTAAGGGTTTTATGTATGTTTTAAGATTTGATTCTTTGGAATCTAAGAAATAATTGTTCTTTTTCCTAAGTTATCTAACTAATGGGTTCATGGGTTTTACCTGTAGTTTTGCTATTAAATATAGAAGGATATACGGTGGAGAGAAGAAATGAAACCTTAAAAAACTTCCAAACTCATGGCCATTGAGTCCATTTTGACTCCTAATTACCTGATAAGGCAGATGAGAACTTCTCCTTTGGGTTTCTGAGCCTGTAAAATCTTCATGTGGATCATAGCAAACTATGAATAACCTTAAGAAGAATGGGGCTTCCAGTACACTTTGCCTCAGAGCTTACCTGTTTCCTTTCCCTCCTCCTGCCCCGCCATCACTTTCCCCCTTCTTCCGCCTCTAAGTGCTCCCGCTCTGCTCGCTTGGTGGTGCTCTGATACTCACAGGATCTCTGCTCCTCCTAGATGCTGGTTTTGATTCCCTAGTTGTTCCCCTCTCCATGACACCGTCCACTCACACACCCTTCTCCCTGCCTCCTTCTTCACCCTAGATCAGTGGTTCTCAGCCTTCGTAATGCCGCGACCCTTTAATACAGTTCCTCGTGTTGTGGTGACCCTGAACCATTCATTATTTTCACTGCTACTTAATAACTGTAATTTTGCTACTATTATGAATTGTCAGGTAAATATCTGATATGCAGGATGTATTTTCATTGTTACAAATTGAACATGATTAAAGCACAGTGATAATCACTAAACAATATTTAAATATATATTGTGAAATATCTATGTTTTCCAATGGTCTTAGGCAACCCCTGTGAAAGAGTCGTTCAACCCCCAAAAGGGTCGCTCCCCACAGGTTGAGAACCACTGCCCAGACCTTGCTGGGCCATTGGCCCCTTTCCCTTCTCCCGGAGCTTCCCTCCCATGTCCGTCCCATGCAAGTAGGCAAACCAGCAATGGCCTATTCTGAACAATAAGAAAACATACAGTTGAATAAAGAAAAGGAGAGAGAAAAAGAAGGGGAAAAAGAAAAAGAAAAAACCCTTCATAGGTCCAGGTCTGTTCGCTGGCTCCCATAAGTCCCTCCTCCTTGGTCCTGGGGGAGTTCCAGAGGCTGCCCCTCCTACCCAAAGTCCATTCTTGGGGCTCCTCGGGGCCTCTGTGAATCAGCTTTACTCCAATTGCTGATCTGCTATGCTTCATTCCACTGTCTCCCCGACATGTGTCCTCATTATTGTCCCCTGTCTCCGTAGGCTCCAGTTAGGGGACGACGTGTCTTGAGTTTCTGGCAGTCCCACAGTCCTCTCTGTGCCCCAGCAGCTCCGTGCAGGGACCTCATCCTCCCGGCTTGGTGTGCCCATATGGGGTCTAGGCCGACTGCCCCCTTCTCTTTTTCCTTCTCGGTTTGCTTCAGTGTGGGCACGGTAAGTGAGTCCCTTCCCCCCACCTGAAGGTCTAGTGTCCTTCTCTGTGGCTCACACTGCCAGGGCTGGTGGTCAGGCTGGCTCTGGTTGGGGCCGGCCTTGCCGTCCAGTCTTTTCATGCATTCCTCCACACAGCACTGTAATTCTTTACAGAAATAGAAAGCCTCATCTTTCTCCTAGCTGCTGGTTGTGAACGGCTGAACTTTCAGTTAGCAGGCCAACTCATAACCACTACACCACCACTGATTAGTTACTGAAATAGCAATTTCTTACACGGAAGAAAATAACCAGATTTTAAATAGTGTTATATATTATAATTCTCAAATTATACGTTTTTGTTGGTAAGCCTGGCAAAATTAAAAATACCATAATAAGAGAAGTACTTAAAGTTCTAGTTGTGACTTTAAAAAAGCGACGGTCATTGCAGGTTGTGTCTTAGACACCACTTCTATATCTGATAAAGTGACCCAATTCTCACTGTGGATAAACAAAGCCGGTAGAGTTGCCTTTGAGATGAACACTTAGCATGTTTTAAATAAACTCCCAACAGGAGGAGTTAATCCTGTACTATCTTGATAGTCATGTATGTCTTACAACCCTTAGCCACATGTTTTTCTTCTGTTTTTGAACATTCAAGGGGCCTCCTCCCTTAGGTCACCTGGACTTTAGGTTGTCTTGCAAAAATGTAAACCTTAAATACACTTGTCACAGTTTAAAGGAACTAAAGACATGCTAATCCTCTGGATACTTGAACTTGAAGCTGAAATACCCTAGTAGGATAACAGATTATAACTTTCCCAATGTCATGGAACAAGACCTCTCACTCTGAGAACCATGGACTTGGTTTAAATCTTTATTGTATTGAAGGCTTCTTTAGTTAGCAACTTGGGTTTATTATCATCTAAAAAGTCCATACAGACTATCCATTGTTGGCTATTTTTTTTCATATTCATTACTTCTGTCTTACATACATTTAGGTGATATAAACTAATACCTTTATCTTAGTAAATAAATGCTATTAAAATTATTTCTTTGTGCCTAACCCTCATTCTTTTTAAGTAGTTTATGCTCTGCCACTCATTTTATTTCTATAGTTAAACATTTCTATGTGTTTCAATTGCAATAACAACAACAACGAAAACAACTTTTATATTTTTGCCCTTAGTATTTTAATCAATCTTTACTACTGACTAGATGACTAGTAATACTATGAGGGGTTACCAAAAAAACACAAAAACAACAATGGAAAAAAGCTCTGGTGGACGGAGCTTTCATAGAACACCTTTTTCCCTCTAGGCAAGTATTGAGCAACTCACTCCGAGTTGGTGCACCCAGGAGCATTGCCTGGGAAGGTTCTCGCTGGTCACAGTGAAATTTTTCATAAAAGCAGTTTTGCTCTAACCTCATTTTTTGGGGGGATGGCCAATTTAAGAGAATAGCATATGGCTATGAAATTTTGTTTCCTGCTCAGGAAAAATGCCATAGAAACTGTTGTGATGGTGAACACAACTTACAAGGACAGCACTGTAGGAATAACTCAACTGTACAAATGATTTTTTCAAAAAAAGGGAAATGTCAATTGATGACAAACCTTGTTCTGGACATCTATCAAACTTCCAAAACAGACGAAAATGTTCACTTGTGCATTTGGAGTTCGTGCCACCAGGTCATACTGCTAATGAAGCTTTCTATTTAGAGGTTCTGAAAGATTACATGGCAGCGTGCAACAGAAAAGGCCTGATTTGTGGCAGACAGAGGACTGGTTTTGCCACCATGACAATGCACCTGCTCATGCAGTCATCCCAGTGTGACAGTTTGGGGCAAAAAATAGCTTGCCTCTATTGCCCCATGGACCTCACTACCTGACCTCACTCCATGCCACTTCTTTTTGCTTCTGTTATGAAGAGGGACATGAAAGCTCAGTGATGTGATGACATAGAAGAGGTGAAGGGAAAAAAATGAAGGAGGTACTGTCAGCCACCCAACCAGATGAGTATGAAAAATTATTCCAAGAATGGAATCGCGTATTTGACAAATGTATTAAGTGTAATGGAGAGTACTTTGAAGGTGATATGGTTTTTTTATTAAAAACATTTGAGGGGAAGATAGGGGAGGAAGGAGGGAGGGGGAACCAAACACAATGATTGATGTGCAATCCCCCCACCCAGGGAGATGAACAAAAGAAACAAACAAACAAACAAACGTGGGTGAAGGGAGACAGCATTTGGTATTAGATATAAAAACAGTAATAATTTATCATTTATCAAGGGCTCACAAGGGAGGGGGTGGGGAGGGAAAAAGAGAAGCTGATACTAAGGACTCAAATAGAAAGTAAATGTTTATTAAATGATGATGGCAACATATGTACAAATATTCTCAATACAATTGATGTATGGAATGTTATAAGAGATGTTAAGAGTCCCCAATAAAATGATTTTTAAAATTAAAAATAAAAGTTACATTGGGAAAAAATTTAAATACATAGCTCTGAAAAAAAATTCCAGGTTTTTTTGATACTACCCCCTCATATTATTATTAGAATCATCAAATGTTATATGAAGGTTGTTTCCATGCATTTTCTCATAAAGCTAATATGCTATCCATGAAGCAAAACATGTGCTGGAAATCGAGGTGTTGCCAGAAGGGGGCTCAAGATTTCACATCTCTCCTTTCTTGGTTCTTGACCCTCTTACATGCGACTATTCATTCAGATGAGTGACCATATTCAGACCAGAGTTAGAGAAAAAGTTTGAACAGAATGAGTGAGTTTATTAAGGAGCTAATTCAATGTGAAATGCCAAAGGGGCCATAACCTTACAATGGCAGGTTGCCCAGCAGTCTTCAGTGAGAATTATAATAAATTATTTGTAATTGTTAGAGTTCAGCTCAGTGCTATCGTGTCCATGCCAACACATAGTGACCCTGTAGGATGAGGTAGAACGGCCTTTGTGGATTTCCAAGACTGTAACTCTTTACAGGAGTAGAAAACCTTGTTTTTTCCCCTTGGGGCAGCTGATTGGTTTGAACTGTTGACCTTGCAGTTAGCAGCTCTATTTGTAATCACTTTGCCATCAGAGCTCCCTTATTAGAGTTAGGAAATGCTAAACTATAAGCTATTAATATTAACTTTTAAAATAATTAGTGTTCTCTATAATGATGTCATTTTTATACCCTTGCATTTATGATCTTTCCCAAGCATGGGCAAAAGTGGTGAGGTTTCAGCCAGCACACAGAAAGTCTGAGGGCATCATGAGATGAAGTGTCCAGTTTTTATCCAGCTAATGGCAGACATTTCACCATTGGCTGGCTTTCCCTAAGGTAGGTACCTCTCATTTCCAGGCATGTGCACCCAAGAGTTCATATTGTGCCTTTGTCACCAAGCTCTGAAAGCACGGGGTAATTTGACTACGGTGGGGATAATATGAACATCCTGTCTTTCTTTGTACACACCATGCACTATCTCCATCTCTTCTATTGACAAGGAAATGTGGTTTCTCCACCCTTCCTTTTCCTCAGTGCTGGGAAGCTAGGGGGGAATGAGTCTTCACCTCTTTTTTGATACTAGGAATTCCTTCCATTAGCAACCTTTCCCCTCCCCAACTCTGTCTGAGACTTTAGGTTCTTTTTTTTAAAATCATTTTATTAGGGGCTCATACAACTCTTATCATAATCCATACATACATCAATTGTGTAAAGTACATTTGTACATTCATTGTCCTCATCATTCTCAAAACATTTGCTCTCTGCTTAAGCCCCTGGCATCAGCTCCTCATTTTTCCCCTCCCTCCCCACTCTCTTGAGTTAATTTTTTAAATTAATTTAATTTATTGTTTAAGTTCCTCTTTAATTGGACATCCCCTTACAGAAGGGTCATGGGGAGGAGATGGGCCAAATAGGGTGCAGTGTAGCAATGATGAAACATACAACTTTCTTCCAGTTCCTAAATGCTCCCCACTCCCACTATCATGATCCCAATTCTACCTTACAAATCTGACTAGACCAGAGGATGTACACTGGTACAGATAGGAATTGGAAACACAGGCAATCCAGGACAGATGAACCCTTCAGGACCAGTGGTGAGAGTGGCGATACCGGGAGGGTGGAGGGAAGGTGGGGCAGAAAGGGGGAACCAATTACAAGGATCTACATATAACCCCCTCCCTGGGGGATGGACAACAGAAAAGTGGGTGAAGGGAGATGTCAGACAGTATAAAACATGAAGAAATAATAATAATTTATAAATTATCAAGGGTTCATGAGGGAGGGGGGAACAGGGTGGGAGGGGGAAAATGAGCTGATACCAAGGGCTCAAGTAGAAAGCAAATATTTTTAGAATGATGATGGCAACACATATACAAATGTGCTTGACACAATGGATGGATGTATGGATTGTGATAAGAGTTGCATGAGCCCCCAATCAAATGATTAAAAAGAAAATATTCCTAGCTTAGCCAAAGGTCAAGTAGTTTTTCCAAAGTGGCCCCATTCCTTACTTCACTTCCTAAGGCAATCATTGGAAACTGGCCACTATAGTAAAACAAAGTGAAGACATCAGATGGTACCAGCTGTGAAAATGTCATGTGGACAGCCTCTGACTTCTTCTAACTCTATAAAAGGGAAAAATTAGTCAACATCAACAGCCCAAGGTCAGTCCTCTACCCTCCAAAGTTTTTACTAATTCTGGTTCCAGCTATTCCTCCCATGGCACTCTCTATTTCTCCGCTGGCTTCAGTAAATCGTTGTATTGGTCACACAGAACTCATACATTAAGCGCAACAGGTTACAATTCAGGTCAGGAATGCACAGGATACAGTTCTTTGATCAGGGCAGCTGATTCTCAGTCATGTCCTCAGGAACACATCTCTCTGACTCTAGGCCCCTCATCCTGGCCCAAACCCTGCTCAGTCAAATATTACAAAACTCTGTCAGCTCTGCCAATGAGTGCTCGGATGCATCTTCTCCTCCAGCAAGTCTCTTGCCCACAGGTACTCAACTTTCTTACTCTATTGGCCAGGAAACCCATAGCATCATTTCCTACTGGTCTTTTTATTCTGTTGCTTCTGCTGCTGCGGGACCTCTGCTCCTGCTTCTTGGCATCTCTCACTCTCTCTTGTGTCACAGCTTTTTCCTGGATCAGGGGTAGAGAGTGGAGGTGGTTAAATTTAGGCATTTGTATCCAAAGGCTGCACTTCAGTCCTGGCTCTTCTCTATTTATGGTGGTGATATTTTCCCCTTTATGCTTCTTCGGTAGCTCATTTTAAAACTAGCAGGGTAGGAAAACTGACTAAGCCCCACATTAGGGTTCCATATACCTTTTCTTCATAGTTCCACAGCAAAATAGTGCTATGCACCTTATTGATGGCATTGGCAGGCTATCTAATCCCTTTGGTGGACCACAAATACCTCAACTTTATATCCCTTTACCTAGTCATTTGGTGGGAGTTAGAAAGACTATGGCTAGAAGGTCCATATCTGGTAATTCACTATCCCAAAGTAGCTATCAAAACAATCAATCACCACGAGAAACTATCAACCAACCTAACTATGATCAAAGAATTTTTAGAAATCCATGATCAACAGGAAGGAATAAATTAGAGCTTACATTCTAAAGCACATGCTTTGTGGAAGGTTGTAGTCTGAAGCATGAACTCTAATGCCATTGTAAGACTTGGCATAAGTTCAAATGCCAATTGGGGTCTTTGTACTTGTTCCGTGGTTACTGACCTTTGAACCAGTAATATGGCTATACATAGGCAAATCCATGGCAAGCCCACTGTGTGTGTGTGTGTGTGTGTGTGTGTGTGTGTGTGTGTGTGTGTGCAATTTCCCCTCAGCAGGAATGTGGTTGAAAGTAGGAACTTGCCCAAGAATTTACTGAAAGTACCCAATCAGATGCATGTTAACCAATTTAAGTTAAAGGGTTGGGTTCCTGGAGTTATCTTGTAGTTATCTTGTGGTTATGACTTAGCATTGCATAATCATTGCTTATACCCCAACTATCATGTAGCCAGCCAGCTGGTCAAAATCCCAGAAACAAGCTTGCACCCTATTTTATCCTGAAAATAATCACATATCTCCGTCATCCTGCTCCAGTGATGAATGTATCCACCACCAGTCATGACCTTGTGAGGATTTAGTTTTCTGTTGTGTATATGAAGACCGTGGCTGAGTCCACCCTCTAGACTGTGCATGCTTTCTCTCTTCTGAGATGCTTATGTTTGTTTTCTCCTGCTGAGGCTTTATAAGAGTCTCTAAGGAAACTTCCTGGTGTAGTGGGCTAAGTGTTTGGGCTGCTTACAGAAGGTTAGTGATTCGAACCCACCAGCCGCCCCACAGGGGAAAAGTGAGACAGTCTGGTTTTCGTTGTTTTAAGATTTACAGGCTCAGAAATTCTAGGGAGCGGTTCCTACTCTCTCCTATTGTGTATCTAACTGTTGGAATCTGTTTTATGGCAGAGATTTTTTTCGTGTTTGTTTGTTTTTAAAGAGCTTTTAAAATATGCTTGAATATGGGGTTTTCTCTCCCCTCCCACAGAGGTCAGAATAATGGGTATTTTCCTGTGGAGGGCAGCCTAAGACAGGAAAATCTGTCCCAGGAATCATGAGAGAGAGATTTAAAGGTGGGGTAATAATATACTTGAGAAGAATTAAGACCAGACTTATCGCAAGGAATTGGAGATTAATGATGTCCCAAATAGCCAACTCTTCCGCCATGATCTTCAGCTCCATTTCTCCCCTACTCCTCCACTGAGTATATTCCCTCATGTCTCTTGGCTCTGCAAACTGCTGCAACATCCAACACAAACTTGCAAAACTTGGAAAAATGGTCTCATGTGGTGGTGGGTGATGTTCAGTCCAAAATCCAAAGATCAGATATGCGTGAGCCAAATGCAGGCCCCAGAGCCAGAAGTCAAAAATGTCCAAAAGTCCCAGCAGGGCCTCTTGCTTCCACCAAGAATCGTCAGGAAATAGAGGGCTGACTTTCCAGGTGAGGTGATGAATGTGCGCAATTGTGCGGCAACACTAGGGTATATTCAAGGAAGGGCAAAGGTATGGTCTGGGTCATGCTTCGTTCTAAGGTGGAATCTAAAAATGCCATCGAGAAAGCGAAAAGTGTGACCTGATTCACACAATCTCCTAATCCCATCTTATTCCTGTCCATTCGTAGAGGATGCCCTCCAAAATGGGACTCTAGCCACAGGCCTATTAAAATGAATAGCGATAATGTATCACATAAGAAATTCTAGATAGAAGGGCCAGAGTAATTCACTATACTTCAAAAGATATTGCCAGAGGCTTTTTCTCATCTTTCCTCTTGTGTCTATATCCATTCTAAAAGCCTGTCAGTTGACTGGCATTGCACACAAGGAAGATTGCACCAGTCTAGTTAGGTTCTAACAGGGTAGTGATGGCTCCATGATAGAATTTTTGCTCACCATGCAAGAGACCCAGGTTGGATTCCTGCAACTGATGTGCAGCCACCCGCTGTCAGTGGAGGTTTCCAAGCAAAACTTGTGCACTAAGACACGAAAGAATGGCCTGGGAATGTACTGTATACACTCAAGTATAAGCCAGCCCAAACACCAGCCGAGGCACCTAATTTTACCACAAAAATTGCATTAAAATGTGCTGGAAAAACTTGGCTTATACTCGAGTGTATATGGTATGTCTAAAAATGGTGAAAATCTACGGATCACAATATTTAAGCCCACAGCTGATCACGATGATGTCACAGGACTAGGAAGTGCGCCATCCTTGGTTCATTGCAAAGCAGATCCTCGTGAGTCAGAGGCCAATTCGATGGCAACCCAGCGCTTAGACTGCAGGGTCAGAAAACTGTATAACCTTACAAAGGTAAGTTGCATAGCAGCATTCAGTGAGACTTGTAATAAATTATTAGTAATTGTTGAAGTTCCGCTCACTCCCATCAAGTCCATGCTAACATCTAGCACCCCTAGAGAGCAAGATAGAACTGCCTCTGTGGATTTCCAAGACTGTAATTCTTTATAGGAGTAGAAAGCCCCATCTTTCTCCCTTGGAGCAATTGATGGATTTGAACTGCTGACCTTGCAGTTAGCAGCCCTATTTATAATCACTATGCCACCAAGGCTTCTTTATTAGAGTTAGAAAATGCTAACGTAAAAGTTATTAATATGAGGGGTACGCTCAAAAAGCTGGGACTTTTCTCCAAACTATGTATTTAATTTTTTTTTATCAAACAACCTTGTCACCTTCAAAGTACCCTCTATTACCCTGAACACATTTGTCAGATTTGTGATCTCATTCTTGGAAACATTTTTCGAACTCATCTGTTTGGATGGCTGACAGCACCTCCTCCTTTTTTTCCTTCACCTCTTCTAGGTCATTGAATGGCGGTTCTTTCACATCCCTCTTCATTCACAGAAGCGAGAAGAAGTGGCATGGAGTGAGGTCAGATGAGTTAGGTGTGTGGAGCAAGAGAGGCATGCAGGGTTTGTATTTTTGCCCAAAACTGTCACACTGAGATGGCTGCATTGTCATGGTGGCAAACCCAGTCCCCCATCTGCCATAAATCAGACCTTTTCTGTTGCATACTGGTTTTTTTGTTTGTTTGTTTGTTTTAATTTTTAAAATTATTTTATTGGGGCTCATACAACTCTTTTTTCTTTTTTTTAAACATTTTATTAGGGGCTCATACAACTGTTAT
>NW_022111367.1:6575150-6581188 GCF_000313985.2 Echinops telfairi | reverse complement strand
CAGGCCTGCGGAGACAACAACATGCACAAAAACAAGACAGAGCAAAACCAAGCAACAATATACAACAAAACAGCAACAACATCAAGCCACTGACAAAGAACAAATTAAAATATACCAAGAAAGAAAAGCTTGTGTTTATGTAATCTTTTCAGAACCTCTAAATAGAGAGCATGATTAACAGTCTGATTTGGTGGAGTGAACTCCAAATGCACTAAAAGTGGGCATTTTTATCTGCTCCAGAAGTTGATGGATGTCCAGAACAAAGTTTGTCATTAATTGACATTTCACCTCTTTTGAAATCAGAAAACCACTCGTATACTTGGGTTTTTCCCATAGTGCTGTCCTTGTAAACTGTGTTCAACATCACAACAATTTTTGCATCATTTTTCCTGAGCAGGAAACAAAATTTCACAGCCCTGAGCTATTCTCTTAAATTGGCCATCACAAAAAATGAGGTTTGAGCAAAACTGCTTTTACCAAAAAATTCACTGTGACCAGAGAGAACCTTCCCAGGCAACTCCACTGGGTGCCCTAACTCAGAGTGAGTTGCTGGGTGCTCCCTTAGTGGAAAAAATGCATACCACAAAAGCTCCGTCCAGTGGAGCTTTTTTCCATTGTTTTATTTTGCTTTTGGGGGGTACCCCCACATATTAACTTTTAAAAATGGCATTTCTATAGTAATGCCAATTTTATTCCCTTGCCTTCTAATGGTCTTTCCCAAGCATGGGAAAAAATGGAGGTTTCAGCCAGCACTTAGAAAATTGGGTTACATCCTGGCCCACCAACCCCCAAGGACAATATTGCTGTTCAGAGCAGCCAATTCACAGAGAGGACCATAGGGCCAGCCCCACCATGAGACAGGACATCCCTCATGGACCCATAGTACTATGGGGGACAACACTGGAAGCACAATGCAGGAATTGTGCCTGATCTGATCACACCACACCGGCGTGCAACAGAGCAGCAAGGGAAGCAAAGCAATGAAGTCCCTGGAGAATATCAAAAATAGACTTTGGGGTCAGGGCATGGCACCCCATCAGACTCCACTGGGAAACACTCCTAAAGGTCAACAAAAAGACCTGGAACTATTTATAGGCTTTTCTTTTCTTCATTTATTTTTGTGTGGTCATTGATAATTTGGGGGGTTGTTGTTTTATTTTGCTCTGTCTTTCTTTTGTGGTTATTATTGTCTCTGAATGTCTGTCTAGATAAGCTAGGTGGGATAAACAATCCAAAGGAGAAAACAATGGGACTGACTGTTTGGAGGGGTGGGGGTGAGGGGGATACAGAAGAGGGAGAGGTAGGGAAAAGGAAGTGGGTGTTAACAAACCCAGGGACAAGAGAACAACAAGTGATCTGAAATCAATGGAGAGGAGGGCATAGGATGTCTGTTAGGGCTTGATCAAGGGCAATGTAACTGAAAGGAATTACTGAAACCTGAATGAAGGCTGAACATGATAGTGGGACAAAAGGAAAGTAAAAGGAAATAGAGGAAAGAACTAGGAGGCAAAGGGCATTTATAGAGGTCTAAATACAGGCATGTACACATGTACATATATTTAAATATAACAATAAGGAAATAAATCTATGTACATATATTTATGTGTTAAGTATTAAGGTACTAGATGGACATTGGGCCTCTAATCAAGTACTCCCACAATGAAAGAACACTTTGTTCTATTAACCTGGCATTCCACGATGCTCACCTTTCTGACACGATAGTTGAAGACAAAATGGATGCATAAGATGTGGTGACAAAAGCTGATGGTGCCCGGCTATCAAAAGATTAGCATCTGAGATCTTCAAGGCTTGAAGATAAAACAAGTGGCCATCTAGCTGAGAAGCAACAAAGTCCACATGGAAGAAACACACCAGCCTGGGCAATGAGGTGTAGATGGAATCAGGTATCAAGCATCAAAGAGCCAGAACAAAAAACCATATCAATGTGAATGAGGGAAGTGCAGAGTGGAGAGGCAATGCCCATCTGTAAACAACTGTACATCCCCTTACAGAAGGGTCATTAGGAAGAGACAAGCCAGTCAGGGTGCAGTATAGCACCTATGAAACATACAATTTTCCTCTAGTGTGGGGAGGAGGGAAGAGTCACCTACAAATTATCACAGGTCTGGTAGGCGCAATTGTACAGCGATAATAAGTAAAGATTATAGTAAAGTCATAGAGAGCATGAGAGGTAAAAGATAGAGTCAAGTAATGGAGTCAGAGGCAAATCATGGTAGCATTGCTCACCTCAGCCCCGCTTGATGGTCCTCGTGGGGGAACCCGGCCAGAAGAGCAGGATCAGCCTCGGGGACCAAGAACCGGGGAGCCTTCAGGCCCCGAGGGCCAGGGAGAGACTCCCGGGCTCTGGAGAGAGCTCCTCTTTATTGCTAACCAAGCGTTATATCACTTTAGGGGGACATGATTACAGAATCACACGTCACAGGAAGGGGCAGTACAATAGGCATACACATCGTAGGAAGGGGATCTATGATAGGCATAAGCGTAACAGGAAGGGGATGAGCTAGGGGTTTGCCCATAGGAATGGGAAGGTCTAGGGGTACACATGTGACAAGATGGGCCGGACCCTAGATTCATGATGGCTACCTAATCTTGGTCATCCTTGGGTGGGTTTGACCTCTCTGGTGTCTCCTACAAGGAAACAGACAACTACTATCCTTATCAGAAGGGAGTGGGCCATACTTGTTGTGGGATAAACAGTGGTGTCTGCTTGGTCTAAACAGCTGATAACTCTCAGGGAGAATGACCCCCAATCCACTCCTGATGACCCCCAGGTGTACAGTCATTCTCAAGCAGCTAAGTCTGGCATATATTTGCGGGAGACAGCTTGAGAGAAATCCTTCTGATTCTCACAGTCTATTTCTTTAATGCTTCCCCACTCCCACCCCCACCCCTCACTACCAACTATCATGACCTCAATTCTACCTTAAAAATCCAGAGGATGTACACCAGAGGATGTACACCGGTATAGATAAAATCTGGAAACACAGGGAATCCAGGATAGATAAACTCCTCAGGACCAACAATGAGAATAGAGATACCAGGAGGGGAAGAGTAAGGTGGAGGGAGGAAGGGGGAGCCAATCACAATGATCTACATATAACCCACTCCCTGGGGGACAGACAACAGAAAAGTGGGTGAAGGGAGACATCGGACAGGAAAAAAACAATAATAATTTATAAATTATCAAGGGTTCATGAGCTGATACCATGGACTCAAGTAGAAAGAAAATGTTTTGAAAATGATGATGGCAACATATGTAAAAATGTGCTTGACACAATGGATGGATTGTGATAAGAGCTCTACAAGCCCCCAATAAAAGGATTTTTTTTTAATTGTGTTAACTGAAGATGCATCTGTCAATACAGGAGCCTGCAGACTATACCCATGGTCTGATGTCACTGAGAAAGCGTCTCCCACCACATGCCCCAGCAGAGTTAAAAGGTTGAGAATCACCAGGTGATAAGCAGCCCTGATGTGGCTGCTGTTTCTTCAGGCACGGCACGTAGTTTCCAGTCTCTAAGATTTCTGGTTCTCATCATTCCAGAGTCCAGAAAGCCATATGTCATAAGAAGAAGCTAAATCCCCAATCCCTCAAGTAATTCCTCTAGAGAATTTAGTGGAAATTTAGTAAGATTAAGCGGAGAGTCCAGAGGAATCTATAGGTGGCAACATTCCCAAATGGGAATTTATACACCTGTTTGGGACAGTCTTAAGTTTCTTTATGAGACAATATTTTTCTATTTAACCCTCTTGTTATAGGCAGAGCTCCTTTATTTGAACAAGCCCATTTTAGTAGGATAGCACTCTAATATAGTATAACCATTTGAAAATTTTTATGGCCACTGTTTTTATAAAGTACTTGTATATTACCTTAACCTTTCTATTTGCTATTAATTTGAGCTTTCACAAGTTTCATTAACTTAAGGTTGAGTGTCTCCATATTGTAAATCAACTCATCAAGTCTGTGGTCTAGTGACAATTTTCTTAGAAGTGACAACCTATTTATCCTCTATTCAATGAATTTATTCTGTCCTTGTCTTAAAAAGAAAAGGCCCTGAGGGGGAAGAAATGAGGTCACATGCTGGGTGTCTGTCCTTGGCCCTTTGTTTCATGGGACAGGAAGTGACTAGGGGAAAGTTTGCCTGGTGTGGATGCAGAGAACCATAGGACCTTCAACAGTATGCGTGCACTTCAGATGGAACTAAGAGTGCTGCTGTAATGCTACAAAGACTGCTTTCTCTGCTCTGGAGCAGCTGTTTCTCAGGAAACAAACACACATGGACCTTGCAGGCCAGAGTTTTGTCCTGTAGGATGAAACCGAGTCTTTTCACAGCTCTGAGATTTGGGAAACTTACTTCAGGCAGAAAAATCAGTCACGAGGTCATTTATTTAGTTAGAGTATCATGGGTGAGTCAGGAGACAGGGAAACTTAAAAACCAGAGTTAAAAGGGATTGCACATAGAATAGGAAACCAGCTGCACCTGGCGGTTGGGCTGTGATGGAAAATGGCTGCATTTATTTTTAAAAAATCCACCTCCTGATCCTCTCAGCCAGAGCTGTTAGCCTCTTTACAGGGATTCAACATATTAAGTTTGGCAGCTCTTGTAGAGCTTGCCATGCCAAGGAGGTTATTAAAACTGCACTGAAATGGTTTCATAACCCACACTGGAAGCAAGAGTGAGTAAAATGTGAGCACCAAAGTGACAGACCAGAACGAAATGGAGCAACATCCCTCAGCCCTCTGGCTCATGTTTCAGGAGGTTCCACATGTTAAAACAGACTGAAAAGTTAGCTAAATAAAACAAAGGTCCAAGCAAGACATTTAACACCCATGAACGGGAACTTACCGGTGAGAGGGTTCCATGATTCACATTGCTGGCTGAGCTTCACTTTCATGAATCCGAAGACAAGATTAATTGCAATTATATCCCCTCCAATGCCTGTCGTGTGCCAGGGCTTTACCCCTACCTTCTTATGCTTTTCTCATCAATTCAAAGGTCTGTTGAGATATTTTCTGCTCTAAGGAGAATCTCTAAATAAATCCTTGGTAGAGGAAACCAGATGATTGGTGGATTTTACTGCCAGCTTCTCTCAACCCATTTGAATTCAAATTTTAAATTTAAATTTAAACTCAGAATTCAAGAATCTGAATTCAAGTTACCATGTAATTATAATAAAAATCCCAATTTTTAAAAGCTTTTTATTAATTTGAACACCAGACAAAAAGAGCCAGCTCATGAATAACATTTAGGAAATATAAAACATGACAAATGGCATTAACAGGGTTCTGCATTGCCAATTTAGGCTTTGGGGGACTCTATCTTCTCAGAGTTGTTTTATTTTACTTTATTATAAGAGCACAAATTCTCAAAACCTTGATGACTTTCCATTGCCTGGAGAAGTGATTTCCAAACGTCAGTAATTGCACAGCTCCTGAAGAGTCCCTGGGTGGTACAAAGAGGTAACACAGAGGGCTGATCACCCAAAGGCTGGTGAAAGGCACTGCAGAAGAAAGACCTGATCATCTGTTTCTGACGTCAGCCATTGAAAACTTCTTGAAGCATCGTTCTGAGTTTGCCGTGGATTGCAATCCATTTGACAACGTTGGTTTTTTTTTTTGGTTTTAAGTAACATTTTGGGGGGATATATACCCTGGTATTTGTGGTGGTGTGTATTATATTTAAATGATATAAAAATTACAATTTTCATTAAACATATATCTATTATGGGTATATCAGATATGATATATAACACATTATGTGCGTATGCAGCTGTAAGTACATGCTGAAACATGTACATAATAAAGCAATTAAAATATGTACACATATCATTTAAATTATTAAATGATTAACTAGAGGAAATTAGTACTTTTTAAAAATGTGAGTTCAGAATTAAAATCACAGGCTGTGAAAATGTGAGTTTTTGGACATACCTTGCAGAGGGGTAGTGGGGAGATGAGTCACTTAGGGTTCAGTATAGCAATAATGAAACCCACAACCTTCCTCTAGTTCTTAAAC
>NW_022111367.1:6560616-6574754 GCF_000313985.2 Echinops telfairi | reverse complement strand
ATCTATGTATTGTGATGAATTGTATGAGCCCCAATAAATTGATTTAAAAAAAAAAAAAAAAGAACGTGTGAGTTTTCTTATTCTCAGTCCTCTTTCACTGTTACCAATGTCCAACCTATGGATGACTCCTACTTGCCCTTAGCTGTTTTGTATATCTGTCCTTTTAAAACAATTGAACTAACACCTAATTGCAAAAAAATTTTCTTTATCACAGTCACTTTCATTTAAAAAGTTGCACATGTAGGTTCAAAATTACTGAAAAGGTTTCCATGTATTTCTTGTACTAATTTTACCTCTACTGCTTTGGGTAGATTCTGACTCATACACTCACTGCCGTATAGTTGATTCCACTCATAGTGGCACTCATAGAGTTCCGAGGTTGAAATTTTTACTGTAGCAGAAAGTTCATCTTCTTTCCTAGGAGAAGCTAATGGTTTTGAACCAATGACCTTGCTATCCAATGCTTACCTGACAGAGGCATCAGAGTTCCTTTCTTGCACTGAAATAAGACTAACTAAGAATGATAGCACCAGTTTAGGTTCACTTACAGTTTTGACTAAAGACACACTTTGGAACAAGTCATTACCCTGGGAATTCCTGTACTTACTGGTTGTTATGATTATGAGGGTTGTTGATATATTTGGGGCTCTCTATTTTCCAGCACCATGATAAAACAGAACTATTCTACTTTTCTTAGTTTCCCAGAACTAATTAGGCCATAATTAATTACCACTAACTGGGGAGCTTAAAACAACAGAATTTTATTCTTCTACAGCTCAGAAGACCAAAAGTCCAAATCCAGTTCAAAGCTCCTCTGAAGAAGGATATTTCTTCTGTCTCTTCCAGCTTCTGGTAGTTGCCGTCCATTCTTTTCAATCCTTGGCTTGTGGCAACATCACTTCACTCTTTGCCTCTGTTTTCACAAGGATTTTAAAAAAATTGTTCCCTGGCTACTTTTCTGTCTAGGATGAAGAACTTATTATTAGATTTGGAGCCCACAAAGTTTAGTATGATGTCATTGCAATCCTTGCCTTAAGTACATTTGCAAAGACCCCTGTTCGAAATAAGGTCACATTCTAAGGTTCTAGGTAGCCCTGAATTTGAGGTACATTCTATTCAACCCATCGAGTCCTTCTTCTTTGCACGTAGGCCACAGGACTTGCTTTGGTTAATGTCACGTGAGTTGAAATGGTGTATGCACTAGTGAACAGGAACTTTAAGAGAAGCATGGGATTTGTCATGCTGTTCTATACTTATTGCCTTAGTAATTGCGGAATCACAATTGACATGTCCCTTTCAACAGCCTGAGCTCCGGAGTGACTGCACGATCATGACCGTTTCTACAAGGAGTCTAGTTTTCCTATTGAACATGTAGTGTAAGCAAGAGATAAATCTTTTCAGTTGAGTCATGGCGATTTATTCACCACAATTTTATCCTGGCTAAAATACTCAGTCATGCAAGTTGGCGAGCAATTTCTTCATGTTTCAGTTTCTCTATCATCAAAATAAGGAAAAGTAACAGAATTGAAGAAATGAAAAGCCAGATTACTGAGCTTGAATAAAAATATTTCAACTCCAACATCCAAGAGGAACAGTCAACAAAACAGGAAAGGAATCTGAAGAAAGCCCAAGAGTTTTGTGGGGCACTATAAAGAGGGACCACTTATGTACACCTCACTGAGGTTCCAGAACAGGAAGACACACTTTAAAAATCCACAGAGCAAGTTTGTACAACAAATCCTGAACAACATAAAAGAGGAGAGAAGATAACAATCCAAGTAGCTGAGGGAATCCCAAGCAGAATAGACTCCAAAAGGAAAATATTGCAACAAGTGTAGTCAAACTTGCAAATATCAGAGAAAAGGATAGAATTCTCAGAGGGTCTTGCTGCTGTTGTTAGGTGCAATAGAGTTGATTCTGACCCATAGCGATCCTATGCACAGCAGAATGAAACACTGGATGGGCAGTGCTGTGCTATGCTCACTGTTCCTCCTAGGCCAGAGCCCATTGATGAAGCCGCTATGCCAATTCATCTCCTTGGAGGCATTCCTCTTTTTAATCACCTTTCCACTTGAACAAGCATGATGTCCTTCTCTAGGGACTGGTCTCTCCGGACGTGTCTGACGTATGTATCATCTACAAGTTTTGCCATCCTTGCCTCCAAGGAGCACTCTGGCCCTACTTCTTCTAATATGTATTGCTTTGTCCTTTCAGCACTCCACGGTACTTTCAATAATTTTCTCTAGCACCACAATTCAAATGCAGTCATTCTACTGTCTTCCTTACTCAGCGTGCAGCTTTCACATGCATACTATGTAATGGAGAATACCATGGCTTGGATCAGGCGCACCCTAATCCTCAAAGTAACATCCTTGTTGTTCAATACTCTAAAAAGTTCTTGTCAAATAGATTTACCTAACACAATACATCTTTTGATCTCTTGACTGCTACTTTCATGAGCATTGCTTGTGGATCCAAGCGAGGGAAAACCCTTGACAACTTCAATCTTTTCTCTATTTATCATAATATTAACTATTGGCCCAGTTGTGAGGATTTTGGTCTTCCTTACATTGAATTGCACTCCATATCGAAAGCTGCAATTCTTGATCTTCATCAGCAAGTCTTTCAATTTGTAGATTTGTATCACCTGCAAATCCCAGGTTGTTAAAAAAAAAAAAAAAACTAGCTTCTCTGAAGATTTGCTCAGCATACAGATTAAACAAAGATGGTGGGAGGATACAACCCTGATGTACACTTTGCCTTATTTTAAACCATGCAGTACGACCTTGTTCTATTTGGACAAGTGCCTCTTGATCCATGTACACATCCCACATGAACACAATGTAGTTCTGGAATTCCAGTTCTTCTCAAGGTTATCCACAGTTTAATATGGTAAACACAATCAAATGCCTTGGCACAGTCAATAAAACATAAATAAACATCTTTCTGGTGTTCTTTGCTTTGAGCCAAGATCCATCTGACCATTTTATTGATGCTTCCTGCATCATTCAATATTTTGTCTATAGATCGTCTCAAGATTACAATTTGAAGCTTGAATATATTTTCCTGAATTCTCAGTCGCAGATGTGCTGAGTCTGTCCTTCCATTGTTGTTTTCTATTTCTAGATATCCTGAGAAAATATAATGGGGGGGTGGAGAGAGAACATTTTCAGCAGAAATCACACAAGGAAGAAGACAATAGAATGAAATATATGTAACCCTGAAAGAAAAGAGAAACTATCCATCATATATGAGAGAAAAATAAGTTACTTCCATAAGTGAGATGTCAACTAAGTCCACATGGAAGAAGCACACCATCATCAGACACCAAAGGAGTGGAATCTATATAATTCAAAGTCAAAGGAAGGTTCATTATCAGAGATTAAATTGTGAGAATTGGGTGTGCAGAAGGAGATAGATGATAACAGAGGTCCAAGATTCATTGTGGAACTACCTAGGAAATAAGTCTCCGGAGAACTCCCCCTATCTAAAATTAAGGGATGGGAGGAGAGTGGTCACTAAACAGAGTGCTTGGGAGAGAGAAGTATAAAATATCAAAGGCATAAATATGACCTGAACAGTTATAACTTTATCAGTAGATTCCCCCCTATGATGTGAGCTAAAATTGATCTAGTTTCCAAAAGTTTTTGTACTTTTGGTTTCTGTTGTGTTTCTTGGTTTTTGTTTGTGCACATTAGAGTGTATCTCAGTGGTATTATGTCAATGGAAATCACCCTCTTGAAGCTGTGCTATAGCCTTTCTGTTTTTCAGTATATGAAACCCAGGATGGATGAATGTATACGAACTGCAAGTAGAATAAGGGTTTCAGGGCAGGGGGTTACAGTGGTGGTGGGAGGATAAAAGGGAGACCATGTCAAGGAGTCCTTGTAGAAAAAGAATGTTTAGAAACTGATTGTTGTAGCAATTATACATTCTACTTGATGTGGTTGAAATATGGAATGATATGATATATATTTTAAATCCCAACTAATAATAAAGGGGATTGGGGGGAGAAAGAGTAGCTTCATGTTTTGAAGTATTTGTTTTTAAAAACGGGTCTATGACATGTAGCAATATTTCCTTATTTACCTATGTGTTGTTGGAGGGGCTTCAAAAGGTCATAGATAGAGAGAGAGAGAATTTCCAAGCACAGAGAAATAAAAGGAACTTGTGAAAGCAAGACCAGAATTTTAAAACAAGCAAACAAAAAACACTCAGGGGAGTCATCTGGACAGATAATTAGCACTTGCAGAGAAACCTGAAATTAACATATAAGAGAACACCACCCAAAATCAACACACTGATCTTCAATACAGCGCCGATGTATAAAAAGAACAAAGAAACCAGTAAGAGTACAAAAATCACACAGTAAAATTAAAGCAATAAATTTCACACATAAGGGCACTGGATGTAAATAGATTAACTGAACCAGTCA
Source organism: Echinops telfairi (assembly GCF_000313985.2). Classification (NCBI taxonomy): domain Eukaryota; kingdom Metazoa; phylum Chordata; class Mammalia; order Afrosoricida; family Tenrecidae; genus Echinops; species Echinops telfairi. The sequence goes on along the minus strand of NW_022111367.1, from coordinate 6,570,319 downwards.
AGAGACAGAGTGGTAGACTGGATAAGAAAACAAGACCAATCAATATACTGCTTACAAGAAGCACAACTTAGACACAAAGATAACAATAGACTAAAAATCAAGGGATGGAAAAATATATGTATATCAAGCTAACCCCCAAAATAAGGAGAGACAATGTCTAACTGATAAAATGGACTTAAAGGTGTGTTTATAGTTTCTGTGAAGGAGCCCTAATGGCATAGTAGGTTCTATGATGGACTGCCAAACACAAGGTCAGCTGTTTGAAACCACCTGCTTGGTAACAGATGAGGCTTTGTGTTCTAGGAAAGATTTAAATCGAGATGGGAGAATGTGGCTGCCAGATAACACGTCCTAGACGACCTCTAAAACTACCAGAGAGGTTCCAGTCAGAGGGATGTCTGCACATTCTGGCAGTGAGAAAATCAACTTAAATGCTAAGTATATTCAACTTTCTTACAACGGAAGAGCAGCGGTGCCTGCTGACAGACATCCCTTTACCACTGACCAGCAGCATGAGACACTTCTGTGAAGCCTGCTCCTCCCGGGCAGAGTGTATTTTTCCTGGCCCCCGAGGCAGCCCAGCCAGCCAAACCGCTTACCTCATTGGCCTCTGGGCGCTGTGTGTGCACAACAGGTCATGTGGGCTGCTTGGTGCAGACAGTCTCAGTACTGAAACTACACTCACCCCCCCACCCCCAGCCACCTCTTTCTTTACTGATTTGTTCTCCAATGCCCTCTTCCCCCATGGGCTCCCAAAGGATCAGGAATCTCCATGCACAAAGAAGTTTTGATTTTTTGCTTTCTCTGATTTGTGTACTTTGTTCTTTCATAATGCTTTTACTATTTTTTTCTAGTTCTCTTTCACTTCCTCTTCTGGTGCAACCCCACCCTCCTGAGAATACACATTCTCCTAGGAAAAACAAACAAACAAACACCTGTAGGTTCATGCTCACTCACCCATACAAGAGTTTTTTTTCACCCTTTCTTTCTCTGAGTGCCCAGACTGACCGACATTCATCCGACCACAGTGACAGAGCTTCAACCCTCATATCCAAGCCACAGCCAAGTCTTTTGTCTCTTCCGCCTCTCCTTTGCTTCTCTGCACATCCACCCATTATCTCATTTTGTGTTCTCTATTTCTTCATGAAATATGTTTTCATGAAGCATTAATTCTGATTACCCATCTTAAAAAACATTTTCCCATTATTTTCACATATCTGTATCCAGAAGGCTGCTTTTATTAGCCTCTCTCGTCTTCCACATCTCTACTTGGTCCAGTTACCAATCCGTGATAGTTAGGGATTATGTTCATTACCCACCTCTTGCTAGGGATGGGGCTAAATCTGTCAATCACATGGTAGCCAGCTGATACCTCCTTGAAAGTGTGACCTTCTGTTCATACAAAAGGAGTGAAGTACTCTGGGAACTTTATCACTTCACCGTCCTCCTCCCTGGGACTTCAGATCTGCTTCCAGGGGTGACCCCATGTGGCCTACCCAACTCTGAGAGTTGTTGGAACCCAGCCATAATTCCACTAAACATTGGGTCCATGTGCCCTTGTGCCAGCAGCCTGTCATCTTCCGTTCCCTGGCTCACCATTCTGCATCCCTGGCATGTGGCTATGTGAGTCAGAAAATGGATCTATGGACAAGCATTGGACTTAAGTAGTTGACTTCGACTGGGCTGGTACGCCTTCTCCATACATAAGTTCTCAATATTAAGCTGTCTTATACATATATGGGTATAATAAGATTTTTTTTTTCTCTACGCAACCCAGACTAACAGACCATTTCTCTCTCCTTTTTCTCATTTCACCACTGTACATTTTCCAGATCCTATTAGACTTTTCTCACATCAGTCAGAGCCCAGTACCCCTATATGATCCAGGAGCCTCAACAATATTAATAGCTATGCAAACTAATTATGCTAAGTAAACAGCAAAGACAGTAAAATTTAAAAATTAAAAACCAACACACACACACACACACACACACACACACACACACACACGCATACACACACCTCAAAATGAAAACCATCCTCATCCAGTGGAATACTCTGGAAAAGAAGCCCTAGGACTACTGGGAACATAATTCAGAAGAATGAGGTCTAGGTTCTTTCAAGATATGTGGGGAATACTCATGAGAAGAATCGAATAACTTGAAAAACTAAAATATTTAAACCAAAGAAACTCCAGATGATAAACAATGAGGCAACATAATAAAAGGCCCGAGGAATAGAATGGAAGAAAATAAAAAAATTGAATCAGTAAAACCATCATTCTGACTGCAATTGACAGGTGAAACAATCAACAAAAAATTCCTGAGAAAATGGGGGGCATTATCAAGAGAAATAACTTATGCCTCATCAGGATTCCAGAGCAAGAAGAAACAACAGCAGCAACTACTACTACAGAGAAATCATAGAAGAAAATTCCCCACACATCACAAAGGGGGAGAAAATAACTACTCAAGAAGCTGAGCTAACACCAAGTAGGATATTCCTCAAAATAAAAATATCACAAGACATCATAGCCAAATTTCTAATTTCAAGGAAAAGAAGAGAATCTTGAGGGTAGTTAGAGAAAAAAGATTAATCCTCTACCAAGGAAAACTCATAAGGATAAGCTCGGATTCTCAACAGAGATTATACAGACAAGAAGACAATGGAATGACATATATGAAGTTCTAAAAGGAAAAAATTTCAAACCAAGAATCCTTTATCCAGTGAAATTATCCCTCAAATAGGTGGGAAAAAATAAAGGAATTTCCAGGAAAGAAAAAAAACACCTAAAGGAATTCGTAAAAACCAGACCAGCCATACAAAAAATATGAACAGAATCACTATGAACAGAGAATCAAAAACAATTAGCAGTTAGAGAACATAACACCACTCAGAAGCCAAGACAATGGAAGTACCACTGAAAACACACACACACACACACACATATACACACACACACTTCGGGCTAAATCCATCATAAAAAATACAGAAGGGCATTACAAAATGACATAATAAACATGTACATTCCTAACAATAATCCTGAGAAGATGTTCATCAAGTTCTTAAAAGAACTGAAGGAGAAATAGACAATTCAACAAAGACAGGATGGAACTGCAATACATCACCCTTGAGGAAGGACAGATGATCGAGTTAGAAACTCAGTAAAGGCACAGAAGAACTAAACAACCCAATTAACCAACTTGATTTCCTAGACACAGGCAGACCATTCCATGCAATAAATCAGTTTGCATTATTTTCCAGTACGCATGGAGCATTCTCTAGAATAGACTATATGTTAGAACACCAAGCAAGCCTTACTAAAATTTTAAATATTGAGATTTTACAATCCATTTTCTCAGACCACAGTGCTATAAGATTAGAAATCAACAATAGAAAGAGCAGAGACAAAAAATCAAACACAGGGAAACTGGACAATGCAGTACTTAAAAACTGCTTGATAATTGAGAAAATGGTACTTTCCATTGTCTCATATGCATGTGAAAGTTGAACGTTGAATAAGGAAAACCAAAGAATTGATACATTTGAATTATGTATAAGAGAAGATATTGAAAGTACCATGGACTGTTAAAAGGACAATATGATCTGTCTTGAAAGAAGTGCAGTCAGAATGTTTCTTAGAGGCAAGGATGGCAAGACTTCGCTTTACAGATTTTAGACATATTGTCAGAAGAAACTGGGTCCTGAAGGACAACATGCTTGGGAAAGTGGAGGTCAGAGAAAAAGAGGAAAGAGTACAACGAGGTGGATTAACACCCTGACTACAACAATAGGCTCAGGCATAGGAACAATTGCAAGGGTGGTACAGAACCATGCAGTCTTTTCTTCTGTTATTCATAGGGTTTCTATGGTGCAGAACTGACTCAATGGTCCCTAACAACAACAATTGATAAAATAATTAATGAAATAACATATTCCTTGAAGCAAATGGGAATGAAAACCCAGCATGCTAACACCTATGGGACACAGCGAGAGCAGTACTCAGAGAACAATGTGTAGCACTAAATGCCCACATGACAAAAAAGAAAGAGACTCAAATCAACAGCTTGCCTCAGCATCATCCACAACTAGAACAAGAGCAGCATAGAGAGAAAATAAATCATAAAGACGAGAGCAGAAACAAACTGGCAAAGAAAAAACAATAGGAAAAGATCAACAAGAAGATGAATTTGTTCTTTAAAAGTGGTTTTAACACACCACTGACAATTTTAAGGAAAAGAAAAAGAAGATGTAACTATAAAGAACATGAGATGAGAAGTGTGACATCATAGCAGATCCAAAGGAAAATTTGAAAGTAGCATATTAGTCCAAAAGATTGTATTCTGATAAAATGTAAATGCTAGATAAAATGGACATATTTATAGAAATACACTATCTCCCCCAAATTAAGCTAGACTGAATTGGAAAACCTCCCTCCATAAGCCCATAATGAAAGAGAAAAGATCAGGTAATAATAACTTCTAAGAGGAAAATGAGCAGGGTCATGTGGATTCACTGGAGAATTCTATAAAGTATTCAGAGAAAAGTTGACACTAAAGCTACACAAATTATTCCAGAATATAAAAAAGAATATAAAATTCCCAAACTAAAATTTTACGAAGTGAGAAAAACCCTGATACCCACACTAGGCAAAGATCCTACCAAGGCAGAAAACTACAGACTAGTATCCCTCATGAACATAGATGCTAAATTCTCCACAAAATACTGGCCAAGCGACTCCAACAATATATGTAAAAAAATACACCAGGATCAAGTGGGATGTACACCAAGTATGCAAAAATGGTCCAACATTAGAAAAAGTGTTTAGTTCACCACATAAGCAAAACAAAAAAACTGTATGGTCATATCAATTGAGACATAAAAGGCATTTGATAATATCCAGCACTCATTCCTGATAAAATAGGAATAGGAGGGAATAGAAGTCCTCCTTACTTCAGCAGACAAGGTTGTGTTATCTGCATATGGCAGGTTGTTAATAGTCCTTCCTCCAATCCTAACACCACCTTTCTTCATATAAACCAGCTTTTTTATTATTTGCTAAGCATACAGGTATAATAAGTATGATAAGAAGATACAGCTTTGATGCACACCTATCCTGATTTTAAGCTATTCGGTATTCTCTTGTTCGGATCACACAACTGCATCGTGCTCCATGTACAAACTCCACATGAGCACAAGTGCTGTTCTACAGTTCCAGTTCTTTCTAAGGGTTTCCAGACTTTTTACAGTCCACACAGTTGAATGCCTTGGCATCTGCTTTCAGCCAAGATCCACCTGACATCAGAAATTATATTCCTTGTTCCACGTCCTCTTCTGAAGCTGGCCTGAATCTCTGGTAATTCTTTGTTAATGTACTGTTGAAACTGCTGTTGGATGATCTTCAGCAAAATTTTCTTGCATGTGATACCAATGATATCCTTCTGTAATCTGAGAATTCTGTTGAGTCATCTTTCTTTTGGACTAGGTACAATTATGGATCTCTTACACTCGGTTGACCAAATAACTGTCTTCCAAATTTCCTAGCATAAATGAGTGAGTGTTTCCAGTGCATCCTCAACTTGTTGAAACAGTTCAATTTGTATTCCATCAATTCCTGGAGCCTTTTTTTTTTTTTGTCTAATGATTTCAGTGCAGCTTGAACTTCATCCTTCAATACTATTCATTCTTGATCATAAGCTACCTCTTGAAATGGTCAAACATAGACTAGTTCTTTTTGGTATAGTAACTTTGTGTATTTGCTCCATATTCTTTTGATACTTCCTGCATATTTTCCCCACAGAATCTTTCAATATTTCAATCCAAGGCATGATTTTTTTTCTTGCGTTATTTCTGTTAAAATAATGCTGAGCAGGCACCACCACCCGCTCCGCCTCCCAATGATTGCTGAAGATAAAATGTGTGCATAAGCAGATCTGGTGAAAACAGAGGATGGTGCCTGGCTATTAAAAGATATATAGTGTCTGGAGTCTTAAATGCTTGAAGTTAAATAAGTGGCTATCCAATAGGGAAGCAAAAAGCCCACATGGAAGAAGTACACCAGCCAGTGCAATTGTGAGGTGCCATTGAAACCAGGCAACAGGCATCAGAAGATTCACAACAAACAGTAAACAAACAAAAATGCATTAGTGAGAATGGAGGGGGCTTGGAGCAGAGACCCAAAGCCCATCTTTGGAGAATGTAACATCCCCCAACAGAGGGGTTGCAGGGAGGGGATGAGTCAATTCGGGTGCAGTAGAGCACCAATGGATCATGCAATATACCTCTGATCCCTTGAGGCCTCCTCAACCCCCACTATCATGACCCCAGTGCTGTTTCCCATTCTGGACTAGACGGAAACATGTACATAGGTAAAGCAAGAGATAAAACTCACAACACATGGAACCCAGGAACAGGAATGGGACTAGAGATACTGAAAGAGAAAGGGGAGGGTGGGAAAGGTGGGGAGGGAGGGGACGCCAATCACAATGAATGGCACATAACCACACAGCCCCATCCAGGGGGAAGTACAACAGAAACCAGAGGGGAAGGAAGACAGTGGTTGGTGTGAGATTTGAAAATAATTAACAATCTATAAACTATCAAGGGGCCATGAGGGTTAGGGGTGGAGAGGGGGGAAAAGAGGAGCTGATCCCAAGGACTCAATGATTTTTTTAATGATCTAATAAATAAATAAATACTGCTGAGCAGGTGCTTCCTCTTTGGTTCTCTAACTCTAGGTTTTTGGACATTTCATTAAGATATTTTATTTTGTCTTCTCAAGCTGCCCTTGGAAGTTTTCTTCTTTTTAAAAAATCATTTTATTGGGGCTCATACAACTCTTATCACAACTCATACATCCATCCACTGTGTGAAACACATTTGTGTATTTGTTGCCCTCATCATTCTCAATACATTTTCTTTCTACTTGAGTCCTTGGTATCAGCTTCTCATTTTTCCCCTCCCTCCTCCACCCTCCCTCCCTTATGAACCCTTGATAATTTCTAAAAAATATTTTTTCATATCTTACACTGAACGATGTCTTCCTTCACCCACTTCTCTGTTGTCTGTACCCCTGGGAGGGGGTTATATGTAGATTATTGTGATCAGTTCCCCCTTTCCCTCACCACCTTCCCCTTCCCCTACTGGTATCACTACTCTCAATATTGATCCTGAGGGATTTATCTGTCCTGGATTCCCTGTGTTTCCAGCTCTGATCTGTACCCCTGTACATGCTCTGGTCTAGCTGGATTTGTAAGGTAGAACTGGGGTCATGATAGTTGGGGGGAGGAAGCATTTAGGAACTAGAGAAAAGCTGTATGTTTCACCATTGCTATGCTATACCCTGACTGGCTCATCTCCTCCCCACGACCCTTCCTTAAGGGGATGTCCAATTGCCTACAGAAGGGCTTTTGGTCTACACTCTGCACTCCCCCTCATTCACATTGACATGAGTTTTTGTTCTTTGATGCCTAATACCTTATCCCTTCAACACTTCGTGATCACACAGGCTGGTGTGCTTCTTCCATGTGGGCTTTGTTGCTTCTCAGCCAGATGGCCTCTTGTTTATCTCCAAACCTTTAAGACCCCAGATGCTATATCTTTTGATAGCTGGGCACCATCAGCTTTCCTCACCACATTGACTTATGCACACATTTGTCTTCAACTATCATGTCGGGAAGGTGTGAGTCATGGAATGCTAGGTTATTAGAACAAAGTGGTTTTGCATGGAGGGAGTACTTGAGTAGAGAGAGGCCTTTGCAGTTTTCTATTCAACTCTTTGACTCCATTTTTCCCATGTGCCTTAACTACTATATGCTTAAGAGCAAGTTTCAGAGTCACTTTCAATATATACTTTGATCTTTTTCTTTCTTTTCTGTCAGTTTGTCATACTGTGATGTCTTGTGTGTCACTGTGATGGTGGAAGCTATGTCACCAATATTTCAAATGCCTGAAGAGTCACCCAAAGTGAACTGCTTTTAATATAGTTTACAGATTCAGAATTGATGAGGAAGAAGGGATAGGCTGTCAATTTCTGAGGAGTTAGCCACAGAAAACCTTATGGCCAGGAAGGAAATATTGGGAGATAGTGAAAATCTCCTAAAATGAAGCATAACACTGTCCAAGATCATTCCAGACGATGAGCCCCTCAGGTCAACAGGCCCTCAAATGTGACTGAGGAAGAGCTTCCTTCCCAAAGTAGTTTCACCCATAATGACCCGGATGGAGCAAAATCTCTGGGAATTGAGGTTTCATATTCTTCATTTGATGGTGGGGCAAATTCCAAAATGAAAGGAAACCACTGCACACATCAATTAATAAGTAGAACTAGGAATATATGAAATATGAATATAGGAAAATTGGAAGTGGTCAAAATGAGATGGTACTTGTAAAATCTGACATCTCAGGCATTAATGAGCTGAATTGGACTGACATTGGTCATTTTGAACCAGAAAATCATATGGCTTTCTATTCTGGGAGTGAAATAATCAAGAGAAATGGCACTGCATTCATCGTTACAAAGAACATTTCAAGATCTATGTTGAAGTACAATGCTGTCTGTGATAGGATTATATCACTCTGCATTTACATAAATAGCATCAATACAGCTATTATTCAACTGCTACTATTATATACCAACTACCAAAGCTAATGATGAAGAAATTGAAGACTTCCCCCAATGTCTTCAGTCTGAAATTGATCAAACATCAAATGAAGATGAATTGATCATTCTTGGCAATTGGAATGCAAAAGTTGCAACCAAAAAGGAAAGCCTCTTTGTTAGAAAAACAGTAGTTAGAAAAATATGGCCTTGGTGATAGAAAAGAAACCAGAAGCCTATGATAGAATTTTGCAAGACCAACTACTTCTTTATCATAAATATCTTTTTTCAACAAAACAAAATATGAGAACTTGTCCAGCTGGCACCGCTCTGTCTCCGAGCTAGTGAGGCAAAGCTGACTCACAGTGACCTCCTGTGGCTGTCCATGCTTACGGGAGTAGAAAGCCCTGCCTTTCCCTAAGGAGCTGCTGGTGGTTTATAACTGCTGACCATGCAGATTGCAACCCAGTGTATAACCACTATACCACCAGGGTTCCAGACAAAATATACAGAAATCAAACTGACTACATCTGTGGGAAGAGACAATGGAGAAGCTCAAAAAAAGCCCCTAAGCTAAGGGCTGTCTTTGGAACAGACCATACATTTCTCATATCAATATCTACGTTCGGGTTGAAGCTGCAGAAAATTAAAATAAGTTTATGAGAGGCAAAACGCAATCTGCGTCTACCCCACCTGAAGGTGGAGAACATCTCAAGAACAGATCTGAAGCATTGAATACTACTGACAGAAAACACGAAGACCTGTGGGATGACAAGAAGAACATCATACCTCAAGAAATCAAAAGGTACCTTTATAGTTATTCTGGTCTCAGGGATGTGGAGGTATCAGGAATCTTTTATTTTCTTCATTCTTCTTTTCTTCAGAAGAGTGTAGCCAATAGCTACAGCTAAGATAGCTGCTCACAAACTTTTAAGAACTCAGTTGTTACTCACCAAAGTGGGAGGTACGTTTTTCCAATGACCCTTGATGTCTTCTAAGATGGTCCTGAGTGACTCGTTGCTTCGAAGACTTTGGTTATGGCCAAGATATTTTCATAACTCCCCCCGCTGTATACTCTACTATATTCATGGGTATAATAGCAGT
>NW_022111367.1:6557053-6559721 GCF_000313985.2 Echinops telfairi | reverse complement strand
AAAATGAGCGGATTCCGGGAACCCAAGAGGCAAGCGAATTTTGGGAATAATGAGGGCAACAAATGTATAGATGTGCTTTACACAATTGATCTACGTATTGTGATGAATTGTATGAGACCCAATAAATTGATTTAAAAAAAAACAATGTTTGGGGAAAAAAAAGATACAATAATAATTTATAAATTATCAAGGGTGCATGGGGGAGGGGGGCAGAGGAAGTGGGGAGGAAAATGAGCTGATTCCAGGAACCCAAGAGGCAAGCGAATTTTGGGAATGATGAGGGCAACAAATGTATAGATGATTTACACAATTTACACAATTGATCTACGTATTGTGATGAATTTTATGAGCCCCAATAAATTGATTTAAAAAATAAGAAATAAATAAAAGAAGAAAAAAAAAAAGAAAAGATATGTCTGAGTCTACCATCTGTTTATCCGTATATTATAGTGCAGTGGCCTGTGTATTGCTATGGTACTGAAAGCTATGCCATTGCTGCTGCTTCAAATATCCGCTGGGTTACCCAGGTGAACAGGTTTCAACAGAGCTTCCAGAATGACATAGATAACCATCTAAGTGACATTGGTATAGATCCATTCATCTCACTTGAGCTGTGGTATGGCTCCAGTCCTGACCAATACCTTTACTGCAACCTCATGAGAGTACCTGGGCCAGAACCACTCAACTAAACTGCTCCTGGAAATTTTGCCCTCATATCTGTGAGATATTAAATGTGTATTATTTTGCACTGCTAAATTATTTTCTAGGAAAAACATTATATACTCACCATCATTAGTTCTAGTATAACAAATCATATAACTCTTTTTAAAATTTAAATTTCAACAATAATTACCTATTGGAGGAGATCAGGAAGTTCTGAGAGGAAGAACAGAGGCTCGTTGTAATGCTCATAGCTTTAAGAAAGTCTTTCACTTTAGGAAAGAAGAAATGCAAAGCCTTTTTGCCACCAAGTTTCTTAGTACCATATCAATTAACAGTAACTCTTCATCAATGTTTAATGGTGATCTCTAAATCATTCACTAATGACTCAGGTTTTTTGGGGGGTCCTTAAACACATTGAAATAATTCAGGGTCACTAATTCACCCAAGATCCATGGTAGCAGTAAGTTATTGTTAATGCTATCCAGTTAGCTCTGGCTCAGAAAAAAATTAAACAGAAGGAAATATTTCCCAGTCATGCACCATCTTCCAGATTGTTGAGATCATTGAATTTAATGTTTCAGTCATTATGTTAATTCATATCGATGAGAGTTTCCTCTGCCTTCACTGTCCCTCCACTTTGCCAAACATGATGACCTTCTCACGCAACCAATTCCTCATTCTGGCACCTTGAATGTAAGCAAATAGAAATCTTGGACCATATTCTATGGTCCATAGGTTTTCATTAGTTAGTTAATGGAAATAGGAGGCAAGGCCTGACTTCCTAATTTCAAAGCTATGTGGAAACCTCTCCACCATGGGTGCTCCTGCTGATATTTTAAATACTGGTGGATGCCTTTCAGAATCATAGCAACATGCAAGCTTCCAACGTGCAGCAAACTAATAGATGGGTAGTGCAGCAATGAAAGTCAATCAATAAGAAATTTAAAGGGAAATCAATAAAACGTATTTAGCTACAACTTACTATAATCGAGGCATTGTCCTAGGAAGTTTATATGTTACCTCATTAAGTTCCTACAACTCATCAGTGTCTTTTTTTTATTAAATAATCATTTTATTAGGGGCTCATACAACTCATCACAATCCATACATAAGTCATTTGTGTCCAGCACATTAGTACATATGTTGACTTCATCATTCTCACAACACCCGCTTTCCACTTGAGCCCTTGGTGTCAGGTCATTTTCCCCACTCCCTCCCTGATCCCCCCCCCCTTGATAATTTATAAATTATTATTTTATCATATCTTACCCCATCCAACGTCTCCCTCACCCACTTCTCCACTGTCCGTCCTCCAAGGAGGAGGCCATATCTAGACCTTGTTATCTGTTCCCCCTTTCTCCCTCACCTTCCCTTCACCCTCCCACTATCACCTCTCTCTCCATTGGTCCTGGGGGGTTCATCTGTCCTGGGTTCACTGTATTTCCAATTCCCATATGTGCCAGTGTACATCCTCCAGTCCAGCTGGATATGTAAGGCAGAATTGGGATCATGGTAGTGGGGGAGAGGAAGCATTGAAGAACTAGAGGAAAATTGCATATTTCATCGTTACTACACTGCACTCTGATTTGCTCCTCTCCTCCCTGCAGCCCTTCTGCAAGCAGATGTCCAATTTCCCCTGGATGGGCCCTGGGTCCCCACTCTGCATTCCCCCTTATTCACAATGTTATGATTTTTGTTTAAATAAACAAGCCAGAAGAGAGAACAATGGAATGGCAGATCAGGGGAGCATGGGGGTGGGGGTGGGAGGGAAGGAAGAGGGTGTTAACAAGCACAGGGACAAGGGAACAACAAGTGATCCAAAAATCAATGTCAAGGAGGGTGCGGGAGGCTTTGCAGGGCTGGATCAAGGGCAATGGAACTGAGAGGAATGCCTAAAACCCAAATGAAGGCAGAACATGATAGTGGGACAAGAGGAAAATACAAAGAAATAGAGGAAAGAACTAGGAGGAAAAGGGTAGTCAGAGAGATGTAAATACAGGCATAT
>NW_022111367.1:6536058-6556414 GCF_000313985.2 Echinops telfairi | reverse complement strand
CAGGAATGCTGAAGACTAAGCGGGTACATAAGCAAATGCGGTGAAGAAAGCTGATGGTGCCAAGCTGTCAACTTACACAGAATCTGGGGTCCCACATGCTGGAAGATAAACAAGGGGCCATCTAACTGAGAAACAATAAAGCCACATGGAGGAAGCACACCAGCCTGTAAAATGACAAGGTGGAGAAGGAGTCAGGTATTAGGCATCAAAGACAAAAAAAAAAAAAAAATCATCAGTGTCTTTATAGACTAGAGAATATGCATGCTTACTACTCAAGACGTGATAGCATTAACAATAACTTATTGCTACCAGGGATCTTGAGTGGCACTGAAATATTTCAATGTGTTTAAAGGCCCTCAAAAGGCATATATATATATATATATATATATATATATATATGCCTTATTGTTGGAGTTCACTTTGTCAACCACACAATTGTTTTTGTATCCCTAAATCCTCCATGCTACGGTATGCAGAATGCTCCTTAGAAGTGAGAATGGTGAGACTTTGTCTCACATACATTGGGCATACTGTCAGAAGAAGACGAGTTCATGTTGGTAGACTTGAGGGTCAATGACGAGGAGGAAGACCTTTTCCAAGATGAGTTGACACAGTGGCTACCACAATGGACTCAAACCTAGGAACCATTGTGAGGATGGCACAGGACTGTGCTGTGTTTCATTCTGTTGTCATTGGGTCACCATGAGTTGGGATCAACTCAAGGACACTTAATAATAAACAGCATGATGATATTCAGTGAGATATACAATTATTAACAAATTTCTCAGCGTCCTTTGGGGTGACTATGAATATATTTCAAGGAGTTGTTTTCTCTTGATTCTTCTAGTTATAAAATGGGGTGGGTTCATTTATACCTATCCAGGAAGGAATTTGGTACATTCAAACTATGGGAAAAATATTGAATTATGCAGTAAGCAACAAGAGAAATTGCAAAGAATTCACAGATTCACTCTACCAAAAACAACTAGTGCACATCCCACCATTTCAGGGGCTAGCATATGAGCAAGAAACAATGCTGCTGAAGGAAAAAAGTCCAAACAGCACTGAATATACTAGCCAAAAATAAGGGTCCCGAAATTGATGGAATACCCACTGAAATGTTTCAGCAAGCTGAAGAAGCACTGGAAGCACTCACTCATTGATTCCAGGAAATTTATAAGAAAGCTACTCGGTCAACTGAGATTCATATTTGTGCCCATTCCAAAGAAAGGTGACTGAAGATAATGCTCACACTATAGAACAATGTAACTGATATCTCACTCAAGGAAAATTTTTCTGAAGACCATCCAACAAATGTTGCAGCAGTATATTGGCAAGAAACTGCCTAGAGTTCAAGCCAGATTCAGAAAACGACGTGGAACAAGGGATATTATTTCTGATATCAGATAGATCTTGGCCCAAAGCAGAGAATAACAGCAAGATGTTTACTTGCTTCTTTGACTATGCCAAGGCATTTGACTGTGTAGACTATAATAAACTTGTATCATCTTGACAAGGATGGAAATTCCAGAACACTCCATTGTATTCATGAGGAACTTGTACATGGATCAAGAGGAAGTTGTGTGCTGACATAAGTTTTTAAATGCAAAAGGAGCATAGGGAAAATGCTATGGTATAAATACATTCCTAGGGTGAAGTCCAGGCTATGGCAGGGACCAGCCCATATCCAGGGATTCATATGGTAGCCAACTAAAAAGGAGGGGGGAAATAAAAAGACATGGGTAGCGGGGGAGCAGGGCTTTAACCCACCCAAGAGGTGGGTGTTGTTTTTATCTCCACAGGGAGAGAGGGGCAGATTTCAACCCAGTGCCCCAAGACGTGAATGCAAAATACTGGCATGAAGCAGGGAACCAATAGAGAGGTCTAAGGGGCCAGTCCCAATCCCAACTACGTGGACAGCTCCCCTCCCCACAGAAGAATTCACTTCAGAGGACAGCACTGAAGCTGCAGCTCAGAGAGAGGAACATGTCTGATCAGAGCACACAGAAGCAAACAAAGTGGGAGGGAGAGAGAGTGGAGCACATCCTGGCCCACCAAGTCCCAAGGATGATAGTCCTGCTCAGAGCAGCCAATGCACAGAGAGGACCTTAGGGCAAGCCCCACTATGAGACATGACATCCCTCACTGACCCATAGCACTACAGGGGACAACACTGGAGACACAGTGTGGGAATTTTGCCTGATCTGATCCCACCACACTGAGTCGAAACACTAAGGGTGTGCAACAGAACAGCAAGGGGAGCAAAGAAAAAAGTCCCCAGGGAATACCAAAAATAGACTGTGGGTCAGGGCTTGGCACCTAAATCCTCCATGCTCAACCAGAAAACACTCTTAAAGGTCAACAAACAGACCTTGAACTCTTTATAGGCTTTTCTTTTTTTTTGTCATTGGTTTTATTGTTGTTGTTTTGTTTTCTCTTGTTGCTTTGGTTTGCTCTGTCTCGTTTTTGTTCATATTCTTTTCTCTGCATGTCTATCTAGATAAGAGGCAGGATAAACAATCCAGTGGAGAAAGCAACTGTAGACCAATGGTTTGAGGAGAACATGGGAGAGGTGAAGGGAGAGGGGGCAAGGAAGTGGGTGTTAACAAACCCAGGGACAAGGGAAAAACAAGTGATCTGAAATCGATGGCAAGGGTGGTGTAGGACGTCTGGTAGGGTTTGATCAAGGGCAATGCAACCAAGAGGAATTACTGAAACCCAAATGAAGGCTGAACATGATAGTGGGACAAGAGGAAAGTAAAAGGAAATAGAGGAAAGAACTAGGAAGCAAAGGGCATTTATAGAGGTCTTATTACAGACATGTATATATGTAAATATATGTATCTGTGACAATGAGGAAATAGATCTATGTACATATATTTATAGGTTTATTATTAAGGTAGAAGATGGACATTGGACTTCTACCCAAGTGCTCCCTCAATGCAAGAACACTTTGTTCTATTAACCTGGCATTCCATGATGCTCACCTTCCCAACATGATTGCTGAAGACAAAGCAGGTACATAAGCAAATGTGGTGAAGAAAGCTAATGGTGCCCAGCTATCAAAATATATATCATTTGGGCCCTTAAAGGCTTGAAGATAAACAAGGGGCCATCTAGCTAAGAAGCAACAAAGCCCACATGGATGAAGCACACCGGTCTGTGTGATCACAAGGTGTCGATAGGATTAGGTATCAGGCATCAAAGACCCAGAACAAAAAATCATATCATTGTGAATGAGGGGAAGTGAGGAGTGGAGATCCAAAGTCCATCTGTAGGCAACTGGACATCCCCTTACAGAAAGGTCGCAGGGAGGAAACAAGCCAGTCAGGGTGCAGTGTAACAAGGATGAAACATACAACTTTCCTCTAGTTCTTTAATCTATTTCGCACACACACACATACACCCGCCCCCACTATTATGACCCCAGTTCTACCTTACAAATCTGGCCAGAGCAGAGCATGTACATGGGTACAGATAAGAGCTGGAAACACAGGGAACCCAGGACAGATAAACCCCTGAGATTAGCCATACCAGGAGGGGAAGGGGAAGGTGGGGGGATAAAAGGGGAACAGATCACAATGATGTACCTATAGCCCCCTCCCAGGGGGATGGACAACATAAAAGTGGATAAAAGGAGACATCGTTCAGCGTAAGACATGAAAGAAAATAATAATAATCTATAATTATCAAGGGTTCATGAAGGAGGGAGAGTGAGGGCCGGAGTGGAAAAATGAGGAGCTGATACAAAGGGCTCAAGTAGAAAGAAAATGTATTGAAAATTATGATGGGAACAAATGTACAAATATGCTTGACACAATGGATGGATGGATTGTGATAAAAGTTATACAAGCCCCCCAAAGGGCAAGATATGACAAAATATAATTTATAAATTATCAAGGGTTCATGAGGGAGGTGGGGGCAGGGAGGGAGGGGAAAAATGAGGACCTGATGCCGGAGGCTTAAGTGGAGAGCAAACATTTTGAGAATAATGAGGGCAATGAATGTACAAATGTGCTTTACACAATTGATGTATGTATGGATTGTGATAAGAGTTGTATAAGTCCCTAATAAAATGATTAAAAAATATTTTAAAGTATTTAAAATAAAAGAAAGCCAAACCCAATATTCACAGTAAAAAAATTAAAATAATCTAGTGTTTAAACTTAAAATAACACAAGAAATTCTTAAATTTTACCACGTTTTGAAAATAGGTTTGAATACAATATACGAATGCCCATAAATTGCATTTGGTTTGCATATTTAATATGTACATTCTACTTTCATCTTTTTGTTGTTGTTGTGCCATCTGCCTGTCAGAGGAGCTAATGAATGAGCCTTCCTCCAATCCTTAGTCTGTGTTTCTCTTCAGATATTCCAGTATAGATGGACACACACCTCTCCTGATTTCCAACCATATGCTATCCCCTTGCTTGTCTGAAGGACAGTTGTTTGGTCTCGGTATGGGTCCCACATGAGCATGGGCCCTAGCCAAACATTCTAACTGGTCTTTACAGACACTCAGGTGAGGCCACCTCAGCCTGCTGGCTAGCCAGAGGACCCTCGGTCAGAGGCTACCAGGAGGGTGGCTCCCAGCTCCATCTCCCACCGTGTGAGAGAGTCCATCTCTGATCGTGAAATCACTTGTCCCTAGAGCATGCTGGGAGAAAGCTTGGCCATATCTGCGTTTGTGTTCTGGGGACGCTGTCTGTCACAAGGCCACCTGAGTAAGTGGTGTGTAAGGACAGAGTGTAGGGACCTCAGCACTGCTCTCTTGAAGGCTCCAGGGATGGTCCTGTGGTGGCTGCAAAAGAACACCACTCAGATGGAATCAGGACCCTGTGCTCCAGTGAGCCCAGAGGCTGCACTGTGTGCTCAGCATGCAGACTGACAAGAGCTGTGAGTGTGGCCTCCTGCAGATGAAGAGCATCTTCAGGGACCTGCTTTCCAGGCAGAGCCATGTGCACAGACTCGGGGTGAGCTTGCGAGGCCCCACAGTGAATCCCGTGTGAGGGAACTCCCAGGAAATGCTCTGACCCTGGGCTTCATCTGGATGTCAGCCCTAAGATGCAGAATAACAGGAGAAAGCAAGTGCCTGTCCATTGAACTTGTTGGAGAGAAGATTTCCGGTAGCTGCTGGTGATGGCTGGCGCCGGCCTCTAGGACATCCCACCCAGGTGAGGCCTCCTGGCCTATGGGGGAGGGTCAGTCACACACTGATTGTGCTACATGCCTCAGGCAGAGGGCTGGGAGTGGGAGGCAGGGGCTCTTGGGGAGCTGTGCATATGAAAGCCGGCCAGCATGCCTCGATTTGGGACAGGGCCACCATGGGGCAGGTGACAAGGGCCTTCACACATCAGGGGCCTATGTGGGCTCTAGGGGGGTTCTGCTGTTCTGTTACCCTTTCTCTGCCATGACTTCTCAAGTTCTTCGCCATCTCGGCTCTCTGGGTCTCTCTCTCTTCTGGGTCTAGAAGCTTTCGGTGCAGAGAGCCAGGTCCACAAGACATGCTCCACTTCTTCTTGATGTCTTGAGGTCCCCCTCATCCTTTTTCCATAAGTAAATTGGGAATTTGGCATGTAAAATCTCCTCACCATCTGGGTTTTGCATCTCCAAGAATTGTTACACATGTTCCTCTGTCCTACATTTGGATCAAGTTTCCTGCATTTGGATCAAGAAATTTAATCACATTCCTATGTTCTTTTTTTTTTTTCATTATTCCTCCATTATTTTCTTCTCTGCTTCTTTTTTCTCTGCCTCCCTCCTCCCCTTCCTTTTTTCCTTCTTCTCTTCCCCTTCAGGACTCTATTACTCACTTGTTCTTTTTAAGAATTCTGCATAAGTGGTGTTGGTTCTTTCAATAGATAGTACATAATACATGGTTTGCAATCTTTTGATGAAATTAACACCTGCATATGATCAATGCCTAGATTCATAAAGGTTACAAAATGGCAGTATTCTAATGTGCAATACTCTTATTTTATCTCCCTTCTTTATGTATTATCTAAAATGACCAGGCCTACAGTGCATCAGGGAGTCTGGAGCTCTCCATTACAAGATCGTCTATGCGTCAGGTGCCAAACACTAGCTTCGTGGTTCTCAACCTTCTTAATGCCGTGACCCTTTAATACAGTTCCTCATGTTGTGGTGACCCCCAACAATAAAATTATTTTTGTTGCTACTTCATAGCTTTAATTTCGCTACTGTTATGAATTGTCATGTAAATAGCCAATATACAGGATGCATTTTCATTGTTATTTTCAATGTAATACCTCTGCGTTTAATCTCCCTTTTCACCCGTTTTAAAATTGTTTCAGTTTTTTTCTGCTTTCTCTTTGATTCAGATTTTCCTATGTTTTGTCTGGTAATTGTTGAGTTTTTATAATTGTTGTTGTTTTCCTGTTTGTGTTTCATCAGTGCTTTACTGCACCCTGATATTTTCATCCTTTCCCTGTGATCTGTCTGTGGAAGGATGTCCCATTATCTACAGATGGGCTTTGGATCTCTGCTCCAACCCACCTCGTTCTCAACGATATGTTTTGTTGGTTTATTGTTGGGGTCTTCTGATTACCTGGTCCTGGCGAAAACTTATGATCGCACAGGCTGGTGTGCTTCGTCCATGTGGGCCTGCTGCTTCTCTGCTAGATGGCCATGTGCTTAACTTCAAGCCTTTAAGACACCAGACAGCTGTATCTTTTGATAGTCAGGCAACATCAGTTTTCTTCAGCACATTTGCTTATGCCCCCGTTCTGTCTTCAGCAATTGTGCTGGGAGCATGAGCATCACAGAATGCCAGGTTGCTAGAACAAAGTGTTCTTGCGTTGAGGGAGGGCATGAGCAGAGGCCTAAAGCCCATCCACAACCCCAGTCTATTTCCATATAAATATATGTACATGGGCCAATACTTCTATTGTTACAAATTAATGTATTAAATGTACACACCTATGCTTACATCTCTATCCATAACTTTGCTTCCTAGATCATTCCTCTGTTTCCTTTCACTTTCTTCCTGCCCCACCATCACACTTGCCCTACTTCTGCCTCTTAGTAATTCCTTTCAGCTAGATTGCTCTTGCTCCAACACCCCCAGGATATCTATGTCCTCCTTGTTATTTATTTTAATTCCCTAGTTGTTCCCTATCTATGGTTTAGTTTGCTCACCACTGTATTCCCACCTCCTTCTCCCCACAGTCCCTCTAGGACCATCAGTCTTATTGTTTTATCCTTGAGTTTGCTTCATGCCTATCTTATATAACCAGGCAACCCAACAATGACAGAGACTAAACAAAAAGAAAAGTTTGAAAAACAAAAAAACCAACCCATACATAGTTTTAGGTCTGTCTGCTGACCTTTATGGCTGTCTTCCCACTGGTCCTTGGGGGATTCCAGGAGCTGCCCCTCATCCCAGAAGTCTATTTGGGGACTCTTCGGGGCTTTGTGTCTTTTCTTTGCTCCCATTGCTGTTCTGTTATGTTCCCTTCTTGTTTGCCCTGCTGTGGGGGAATTCAGAATGGACTAACTGCCTGCACTGGGTCCCCTGTCCTCTATCATGGTATGCTCCAGTGAGGGGACAGCATGTCTTGAGCTTTTGTTGGCCCTACAGTCCTCTCTGTGCCTTAGCAGTTCCATGCAGGGGTATCATCCTCCAGGCTTGGTGTGCCACTATGGGGTCTAGACCGTCTCTCTTTTTCCTTCTTGGTTTGGTTCTGTGTGGGAGTGGCATGCCGGCCTCTCTCCCCAACCTGTAGGTTTAGTGTTGTTCTCTGTAGTGCTTACATCTAGGGAGGGTGTCAGTTTGGGTCAGATTGGGGCTGGCTTCTGTAGCCCAATCTTTTCATGAATTTCTCTATGTGGTTATGTTACCCTCAAGGTTTGATGCAACTTGGTGGGGCCTGCACTCACACTCCCAATTCTGTTGTGTTAGTCTGGGTACTTCAGAGAAACAAATCCACAGAAACTCATGTATAAGAGAGAGTTCTATATAAAGATTAAGTGCACATCAAGAAAACATCCCAACCCAGTGCTGCCCAAGCCCACAAGTCCAACATTAGTCCATATGTCCGACACCAATCCACAAAGTCCTCCTACAGCTCACAAAACACACACTATGATGCCAACTTCAGGAGGAAAGACTTGTCAGTGAATGTGTAAGCATCTCAGTGCTGACAGGGGTCTCCACGTGGCTGCTGGATCACCCAGGGCTGTTTCAGGGTAGGTCCATGTGCCTTCTTGGGGATGCCTTGCAGGAAGTGAGCCTTGCCAGCTAAAGCAGGAAACTGGCTAAGGCAGCTGCACCCTGGTCCGACCAACACAAAGCAAGAGTCCCGAGAACTAGAAAGGCAAGGCTCACCAAGCCATTTACCAATCCACCCTTCAATTAACCCCACATGTGTTTATCAGCCAGGTTGGCACAATAAACTAACTCATGTGTGAAAACATGAACAATACTTTCCCCCTGGGAGGGTTAGTGCCCTGCTCCCCAGGTACCAATATTTCCCTTCCCCTCCCCCATTTTCCACCTTACCCTTTCCTGCTTCCCCCTTCTTTGTGTTGGAACAACATGTACCTCTTTGGGTGTGGTCCGACCTCCTCAGACTACCTGTACCTCAACCTGTATAGTGTGAGATAAGTGGCTTTTCTTCTGCATCTGCTGTGCTGATTTTACTTACCTCAGCAAACTCGTGTTGTATTTGTCCTTCTGTGATTGGCTAACTTCTCTAAGCATAATGTCCTGCAACTCTTCCCATGAAACGACATGTTTCATGTGATCATCAGTACTTTTTAGTGAAGCATAGTGCTCCATTTTGTGTATGTGCCACAGTTTACAAATCTACTCGTCTATCGGTGGAAATTAGGCTGTTTCCCATTCTTTGCAATCGTGAATTGTGCTGCAATAAACATTGGAGTGCAGACATCTGCTTGTGGTTTATGTCCAGTAGAAGGATAGCTGGGTCATAAAGTAGCTCAATTTCCATTTGCTTCAAATATTGCCAGATCGCTTTCCACAGAGGCTCTACATAGCTACACAACCACCAGCAGTGGAGGAGAGTTCCTATCTTATCACATCCCCTCCAACATTTGTTGCTCTCTGAGTTTCTGATTTTGGCTGCCGATGATATTTCATGGTTGTTTTAATTTGCCTTTCTCTGATGGCTAATGTTTGGGAGCATTTTCTCATATGCTTATTGGCCATTTGGGTCTCCTCCAGTGTGAAACTTCTATTTAGGTCTTTTGCCCAAATCTTCAGGGGGTTAATTATTTTCTTCTTTTTGCAGGTGAAAAGGGTATTATAGATTTTAGTAATAAGCTCTTTGACTGTTGTGTAATTGTTAAAAATCTTCTCCCAGTCTGTGAGTTCTCTTGCTACCCTATAGGTGAAGTCTTTCGACACACACAGGTGTTTTATCCTCCGTATATCCCACTTGTTGATTTCAGGTTCACCTGTGTGTGAAACCCTCACTATTGCAGTTAGCCTATGTATTTTCTGAGTCAAGGTTCTTAGGTTTCTTCCAATTCCTTCATTGATGGTCCTGATAATTCAGATTTTACTTCTAGGTTTATGATCCACCTTGAGTTTTTTCTTGTACATGGAGTGAGGTACACATCTTGTTTCATTTTTCTACAGGTAGTTATCCATTGCTTCCAGCACCATTTGCTAAAGAGGGCATCCACCTCCTACTGGATGCTTTTGGGGCCCTTGTCAAAGATCAGTTGTCTATATATTGATGGTCTTGTTTCAGGGTTTTCTGTTCTTTTCCATTGGTCTGAGTATGTCATTACTGTATACCAGTACCATGCTGTTTTCACCACTGTGCTGTGTAGTAAGTGTTAAAGTTGGTTAAAGGGAGCCCTCCAACTTTGTCCTTCTAAAGTTCTCTGCTAATTTAATGCTTCTTTCCTCTCCATATGAAATTAGTAGCCATTTTTTCCAATTCTTTGAAGAAGGTTGTTGGTATTTGAATAAGGATAGCGTTAAACTTTTATAGTGCCTTGGGTAAGATTGACATCTTTACTATATTCAGTCTTCTGATCCATGAGCATGGGATATTCTTCCATTTGTGGGGGTTGCTTTCGGTTTCCTGAAGTAGGGTCCTGTAGCTTTCCTTGTATGGGTCTTTTGGTTTTTTGGTTAAATAGATCCCTAAATATCTCAATAATTTCTTGACTATTGTGGAAGAAACTGCATTCTTGATCTCTTCCATGGTCTTGTCCGATGTATACAGCAACCCAATAGACTTTTGTTTGTTGACTCTTGTATCCTGCCACTTTTCCATATACCTCTATCATTATCAGTATTCCTTTGTGGAGCCTTGGGGATTTTTAATGTATAGAATCATGTTGTCTGCAAATAGCAATAGTTTCACCTCCTCCTCTCCTAGTTGGATACATTTAATGTTCTTTCACTGCCTTATGCTGCTAGTTAGGACCTCCGGTAGGATGTTAAATGGAAGTGGGGACAAAGGGCATCCTTGTCTGGTACCCTTTTTCAATGGGATTGCTTTCACTTTTTCTCTATTGACTATTATGTTGGCTGTTGACCTTTCGTAGATAGCTTGTGTTAACTTGAGGAATTTTCCTTCCATTCCTATGTTCTTGAGTGTCTTAATTAGGAATGGGTGTTGGATGTTGTCAAATGCTTTTTCTGCACCTATCGATATTATCATGTGATTCTTATACTTTTTCTTCTCAATGTGGTGTCTAATATTGATAGATTTTTGGATGTTAAACCATCCCTACATCCCTGGGATGAATCCTACCTGATCACGGTGGATGATGTTTTATATACTTTTTCATTCTATTGGCCAATATCTTGTTAAGGATTTTTGCATCTATGTTCATTACAGGTATAGGTCTGTAGTTCTCTATTTCTGTGGGATCCTTGACCTGTTTGGTTATCAAAGTTATACTGGCTTCGTAGAATGAGTTTGGAAGTTTGCCTCCTTGAATCTTGTTATGGTTTGCACCTGAGGTCAATTTTATCAGAGATTAGGATGGCAACCCCTGCTTTTTTAAGTTACCATTTTCCTGGTATATTTTCTGCCAGCCTTTTATTCTTAGCCTATTTTTGTCTGCAAGTATGTCTCATGCAGGCAACAGATTGATGGGTTATATTTTCTGAACCAGTCTGCTACTCTTTGTCTTTTAATGGATGAATTGAGGCTAGACATTTGTAGTTATTAACACGATCTGTGGATTCATTGCTATTATCTCATACCTTTCGTGTTGGCTGTTTTACTATCTCCCTTCATATCATTGTGCCATGTTTGTGGGGGGGGGGGGCTTCATTCTGGCCTTCTTTTCCCTCTGAGGCCATGTTTCTTGGTAATTGTTATCAGCGCGTTGGCTTCTGGATGGAGTTGGGCTATATGATGGTCCTGGGCTTGTGCTTGGTGGATGTTGGTCTTCTGGTCATGGTGAGTCGGCAAGGATTTTCTGTAGGGTTGGGTGTCTTAACGTGTATTCTTTTTTTTTCCTTGTCCTGGAAGACTCTTCTCTTGCTGTCTATCTTGATAAATACTTTGGCAGAGTAGAGGATTCTCAGGGAGGTGTTTTTTTCTTTCAGATTTCAGAAGATGTTACTCCACTCTCTCCTTCTCTTCATGGTTTCTACTGATAGGTCTGAGCATATTCTTACCTGGGCTCAATTGTATGTGACTGCCTCATTTTTCTCTTCTGCTCTTAAATTTTCTCTTTTTTCTCAAAGATGGATAATTTCACTATTATATGCCTTGGTGAGATCTTCCTGGAGTTTAGTATAATTGGTGTCCTCTCGGCTTCCTGTATGAGTGTCTGATTCTCATTCATTAAATGGGGAGTTTGCTTCCAGAAATTCCCTCATTAATTTAGCTGTTGTCTTCTTCATTGTTTCTTGTTCTGGAAGACCAATTATTCTAATGTTCCTCTTAATAGCATCTATCATTGATCACAGGTTTTCTTCCACCTTTTTGATTATCTTGTTTGACTGTTTTTCCCATTTGTTGAAGTCTGCTTATTGTCTTCAAGGTCAAAATTCTTTGCCTCTTCTAGTCTGTTCACGAGATCTGTGATCTTGTGTTTTGTCCCTGTTATCTCATCCATCCGCTCTTGTATTTCCTATGGTGCATGGACTTTATCCCCATCTATTGTGGACTTCAGCTCCTCTATCATTGTGTCCTTATTCTGCATTGCTTCCCTCATCTCCTGTATTCCTCCAAGCAGTCTTCTGACGATTTCTTTTTGTGCCAGATCCACATTTGATTCTTCTATGAGCATCATTATCTCCACTGTTGAGTTTTGTTTTTCTTGTTTTCTTGTTGAGGGTGCTGTGGTATGTTGCTGTTTGCACACCGTTTTGGAAGAGCCCGGTGCCAGATTTCTGGGAAACCAAGGGACCTTGGGCTCTTTCTCTGTGTGGGTGCTATGAGTGTTTTCAAGGATTGCCTGTGACCAACTATGGTGTTGGGTTGGACTGCTTTGTAAGCAGGGTGCCATGGCAACTCAGTGGCCAGTGGGGGGAAGGGACTCACAATCTTAAGTGAGGTTGTTGACTATAGGTGCTTCTGGGCCAAGTTGGGGCAGGCTTGCTTCTTGGCCAAGGTTTCTTGTATGTGCTGTCATGCCACAATTTTCAGCCTTTCAAAGAGTAGAGTCTGTTGGCCTTTCCCATTTTGTTATGTTAAAAACCCCTAGACTATCCTCTGGATGTTAGCTCTGGCTACCTTGTTATGTTAATGTATGCTAAAGGATAGAGTTTGGCAGGCTTACATTCAAAGTTTCACAAAAGGCCACAGCCTGAAATTGAAAGTTTTTAACAAGAAAATATTTTTTCCGTTTTCATATTGGGCTTGTGGGGTGCCCTGGTTTGGGGGCTGTGCCACACTATCCCTCATGGAAAGGGGACTAGCTTAGCAGAAGGGTGTGGGCTTTTTGTTTTGTTTTGTTTTGTTTTGTTTTGTTTGCAGCAGACTGGAACTTAATTCGCCCCCAGCTATCTGGTTGTGCTCTGTGGAACTGCATTCTGACATAGGTAAATATCCCAGTGGTGGCTCTTCAGTGGCTGCAAACTGTTATCCGACTATCTATCACTACCCATGCTGGCAAGCATGGAGCTGGGGAGAGTCAGGAAGGGATGGCTGATGTATGCCCTCTGTTCTTGGCTTGGGAGAGGAGCCTCCAACCCCTAGACTGCAAGTGCAAGGTGATTAACAGTGTGGAGAGCCCTGGTGTGGGGTCTTGTGGCTAGCTCTCAGAGGCTGTCTGTGAGCCCGGGATTATTGCCACTTTTAGGCAGCAATCTGGGTTAATTGTTGCTCACTGAGGGGCTAGGATGCAAGAAGGGGTCACACAAGCCAACCATCCAGACCTGGTGTGGGTCCAGCGGAGCCTGCCGGCAGACACAATGTACCAAGAGCATTTCGGTATATTCTTGAATCACCTTGTGGGTGAAAATCAAAGGGAGAGAGATCTGAGCCGGACCCTACTTCATTGAATCTATTTTAGCACCCAGCCTCTCAGTCTTGGCCTCCTTACCTCTTAATTTTTTGGTCTGGCAGCAGGAGCACTGGGCAGGTAATACTACCTGGACACCATCTTGTCGGAATCTGATCTCAATGAAAGATTTAAATGAATTATAAATT
Organism: Echinops telfairi; assembly: GCF_000313985.2. Classification (NCBI taxonomy): domain Eukaryota; kingdom Metazoa; phylum Chordata; class Mammalia; order Afrosoricida; family Tenrecidae; genus Echinops; species Echinops telfairi. The sequence goes on along the minus strand of NW_022111367.1, from coordinate 6,542,798 downwards.
GATCATACCATTTCTTGCTAATTACACATAAGAAAACCAATATGCAAAGGTGAAACATTCATTGTGAGATTTACTTCAAAGAAAATAAAAGAGCCCAGAATAAAAAGGAGCAGTGAGCTTTACAGAGCAACCTCAGATGAATAGAACTGCCACCAAAAGTTCTTGCTGAGTTATTATATTTGGATGTGAGTTCTGTGTGTGGGGAAAAGCAAAAGAGAGAATTTTTATGAAAGCTTTCCCAGACTGGCTTTGAAACTTGCTGCCAAAGTTGCTGTTGACTGTGAACTGACTTGCCATGTCCCACCTGCTTCCTTGACACACTTGTAATGGCTAGAGATGAGTCCTCAAACATCAACAGTTTGGAAAGACTCGGGGTTTCTTCCCTGGGCACTCTAGGACTGAACATGTAAATATAATGTGGCGATTATAGATGGGGGAATTGGTGCTCTCATACCTAATACATATCTAAGATATTTAAGCCCTTGAATATGAAAAAGTTTATATAATTTCTAAGTGCTCTTTTAATTGTATTATTATAACTATTTAAAGTATTTTCCATATGGTAATCTTGTTAGTATAAGGAAATCTGGAAAAGTTGTCTTGGGTCTCCTTACCAGTTACACAGCTTACATTTTATGGCTGTGAGGTCATAGTTGTGAAATACCCCTATCTGACAAATTGACTAGATGTATGCTTATATTTGAGTAGCTCAGAATAATTTTTCAGCTGGATAGAAAGTTCATTCCATTTCATCACTGCTGATATTATCTCCATTTCCATTTAACTCATGTTCTCTGTGCAACACAGAAATTCAGGAGCGTCAACAACAGCATTTGTTGCTGTTCGGAGTCGTGAGGTCAGTTCTCAATCATAGGAACCCTATGCACAATGGAAATAACCCCTGTCTGTTCCTGTGCCAGCCTCACTATTGCTGTTCTGTTTGAGCACTTTGCTGTAGCCAATGGGGCAATACATCTCATGAAGGGTCTTCCTCTTTTTTGGCTGACCCTCTAACTTTCCAAGCATGATGTGCTTGTCCAGAGACTGGTCTCTCCTGATAACAGGTTCAAAATAAGTGAGACAAAGTCTTACCATCCTCACTTCTTTATTTTTTTAAAATCATTTTATTAGGGCTCATACAACTCTTATCAATCCATACATACATCAATTGTGTAAAGCACATTTGCACATTCATTACCCTCATCATTCTCAAAATATCTGCTCTCCACCTAATCCTTTGGCATCAGCTCCTCATTTTCCCCTCCCTCCCTGATCGCCCCTCCTCATGAACCCTTGATAATTTATAAAGCATTATTTTGTCATTTCTTGCACTGTCTGACGTCTCCCCTCACCCACTTCTGTTGTCCATCTCCCAAGGATGAAGTTATATGTAGATCCTTGTAATTGGTTCCCCTTTCCACCCCACCCTCCCTGCATGCCATCCTCACTTCTAAAGAGTATTGTGTCTTCTTCTGACCCTAGCTTGAATTTATGTCAGCTTTCTGTCACTGTACGATTGCAACTGTTTTTTAACTCTCCTTAAAATTTTACTTGTATTTCATATTAAGTTTACTATTCACTATGGTAAGATTTTTTGTTCTGATGATGCCTTGTACCTGATCTCTTCGACACCTCGTGATTGCATAGGCTGGTGTGCTTCTTCCATGTGGGCTTTGTTTTTTCTGAGCTTGATGGCCGCTTGATTACCGTCAAGCCTTTAAGATCCCAGACGCTATAGTGAATGATGGGGGGAGTGCGGAGTGGAGATCCAAAGCCTATTAGTAGGCCACTGGAGATCCCCTCGCAGAGGAGTCTCGGGGAGGAGACGAGTCAGTCAGTGTGTGATGTAGCAACAATGAAAAATACAACTTTCCTCTAGTTCCTAAATGTTTCCTCCCCACTCCCACTATCATGATACGAACTCTACCTTGCAAGTCTGGCTAGACCAGAGGATGTACACTGGTACAGATAGGAACTGGGAATCCAGGGAATCCAGGGTGGATGATCCCTACAGGACCAGTGGTGTGAGTAGTGATACTGGGAGCGTAGAGGGAGAGTGGGTTGGAAAGAGGGAACCTCCCTGGGGGACGGACAACCGAAAAGTGGGTGAAGGGAGATGTCGGACAGGGCAAGATATGACAAAATAATAATTTATAAATTATCAAGGCCTCATGAGGGAGGAGAGAGCGGGGAGGGAGGGGGAAAATGAGGACCTAATGCCGGGGGCTTAAGTGGAGAGGAAATGTTTTGAGAATGATGAGGGTAATGAATGTACAAATGCACTTTACACAATTGATGTATGTATGGATTGTGATAAGAGTTGTATGAGCCCCTACTAAAATGATTAGAAGAAAAAGAAGTTTACTGTTCAATAACTCAAAATTTGTTGGATCACCTTTGTTTGGAATTGGCACAAATATGAATCTCTTCTAGTCAGTGGGCCAGGTAATAACTGTCTTCCAAATTTCTTGACAAAGGTGAGTGCTTCCAGTGCTGCATCAGATTGTGAAACATTTCCACTGATATTACATTGTTTCTAGAGCCTCATTTTTCAATAATGCTTTCGGCGCATTTGGACTTCTTTCTCAAATTACTGTTTATTTCTTATTATATGCCACGTCTTGAAATGGTTGAATATCAATCAATTCTTTTTGATACAAACAGTGTATTCCTTCCATCTCCTTTTGGTACTTTTTGCATCTTTCAATATTTTCCCATGAGATTCTTCAGGATTGCAATTTAAAGCTAGATCCCCCCACCAATTCTTTTAACTTGAGATATGTTTAACATGTTTTTACCTTTTGGTTTCTAACCCCAAGTCTTTGCATATTTATTTATAATACTTTATTTGGTCTTCTGGAGCATCCCTTTGAAATGTTCTCTTCATTATTTCTTCCATTTGCTTTAACTACTGATTTAAGAGCAAGGTTCAGAGATGCCTCTGTCATCTACGTTAGTCCCGTTTCCCCTTTCCTGTCTTTTAAGTGACATTTTGCCAAATAAAGGGAGGAAATAAAGCATAGAAGTGTGTTAGACCACTGTAAACCAATTGAATAAACTCATCTGGCTCATCACACACTGTGTACTTCCCCCAGCATACTTGGAAAGCCTGACCTTTGCAGTATTTTTAGAATAACTGCAAAGGTAAGACTGTCGAATGACAAGGTGATTGCCTCCAGAGATGTCTTGATGTTGTTCTCTGATGCCACTGATGCCATGACAAACAATCTGACTACCTACTTGCTGTGAAGACCTGTATTAGATGCTGCAGAAGGTAAAAATGTATGTCAACAAAAAGCTCTGTGTGGCAGTTACATAATCTACTATCAACTAGAGCGAAGGGGTGGAGTCTAGCCTGTCAATCAGGGAATAGCCAATGAGGCCTCTGTGTGGGCTTGGCCTTCTCCTGAGTATTCTGGGAACTCCTGTCTTCCTCCCTGCAGGTGGGACATACACACTCTCGGCTTCAACATTCATGAAGACAAGCCAGATGGAGCTACACTGATGTAGCCAGAATCCTGGAGCTGGAGGAGCCATATGGAGACCTCTGCCAGTACTGACATGTTTCCACCGCCACTGGATCCACAATACTTTCCACTCACTGGCTTGTGATCTTCCTGCATTTGATGTTATTTCATGTGTTGTGTGAGTCTGAAAAGAACTTTATAGATTGGTATTGTACATAGGGGCTAATATCAGACTTATGGACTTGATCTGGACTGGGCTGGGATGTTTTCTCAATATTCAATTGCTCATGTATATAAACCTTTTTCTTATACACATATCCATGAATTTGTTTCTCTAGTCTACCTGGACTAACACATCACACAATGAGCTGGTATAAATCGTTGCATTCTAATGGAACTCCATGGGCTTTAACTTGCTTATGGTTGACGTTCCAACCAAATTGAAATTTGCTTAGATCAAACAGCTTATCTACTATGAGTTCATGGTTGATATAGCAATTCTTGAAGTTGTATTTGTCTTCATCATCTATCTTCTTCTCCCTGGGTGTGTCTCTGTGTCTAATCTGATCTTTTTATAAGACTGAAATTATTTTATTTAGAATCCACAAAATTTTGATGGGGTCTAAATAACATAAAAAATAAAACTCAATTTCAAAACAGCATTACACTCACAGACAGAGGCATTAAGTTTTCCTACCACAGATATTTTAGGAGAGGGGACACAAAATAATCTGTAACACTTACCATTTCCTATCTCATACTAAAGCACCTCTTTAACAGGGCTAAGTCTTGTTCATCAACTTATTCACACCAAGAGAAATATAACCTCTATGACAGTGATTCTCAACCTTCCCAATGCCGCAACCCTTTAATAGTTCCTCATGTTTTGGTACATAAAATAATTTTTGTTGCTACTTCATAACTGTAATTTTGCTACTGTTATGAATCAGGCGACCCCTGGGAAAGGGTCATTCGACCCCCAAAGGGGTCTTGAACCACAGGTTGAGAGAGAGAACCGCTGCTCTAAGGCATCCACACCCACTCTAGTTAATGCCCTCCCTAAAACTACTGCTTGCCTTTATCTGTGCATATCTAAAACAGGATGCCTATTTTAGGCACCCACTTTGGATAATATGTGTTTCTTTCTGCAGCTTACTTTCAGTTCACAGAGCAGCCTAGCAATGCTAGGAGTCTGCCAGATCACTTGCTAGAGTGCAGTTTTGCAAAGTCATATTGATTTAATTTAGATTCAAATTTGCTTCTTTGTCTCTCCAAGCCCTTATCAACATTTGAGATTTCAATGTGCTTTTTCTCTGTTGAGTATCTGTGCTTCCAATTATGTCACTCCAGGTGTATTAGCCTTCCATTTTTCAAGGTCACACCTCCCATTGTTCTTTCCTGAGCATACTGCTAGTCCCCTTCCTGTCTACCCCTTTGTGGCAGTTTCCCAATTTTCCTTGGAGTTCCCAGATCCTATCTTTATCAGGGTTCATCTGTAAATTTAATTATGGAGCTATGCCCCATTTGGCTTCATTTCACTTCATGGCATAAATCTTTATTTTATACCCATTCTCTCTGAGGTTCATGAGCTCCATGACTTTCTTTAACTAAATGAAAATTTAAAATTAGGGGTACCTAATATAAACTAATGAGTCCTCAGTGTAATGCTTGACAAGTGTTGGACTGCTAATTCAAAGCCCATGGTTCAAACCCACGAGCTGCTCTGAGGAAGCAAGTTGAGACTGCCTGCTCCTATAAAGAGTTACAGTTTCAGAATTCCTATAGAAGGGTGCGATAAGTTGGAATCAACTCAATGGCAGTAGGTTTGCTTTTTGTTGTTGTTGTTCTAATATGAACTAAAAGACCCCAGGTGGTATAGTTGGTTAAGTGGGCTAATAATCAAAAAGTTGGTGGTTTGAACCTACCAGCCACTGAGCAAGAGGAGAATCTGACTGTCTTCTTCTGCCAAGATCTGTTGTTTCAGTCACCCCATGGAACAGTTTTGCTCTATCCTGTACGGTGCCATGAGTCAGAATGAACTCAATAGCAGTGAGTAGCAATAAGAATGAGAAGTCCCTGGGTGGCATAATTAATACCCTTGGCTGCTAAACCAAAGGTGAGAGGTCCAAGTCCATTCAGAGGAACCTCAGAAGAAAGGCTTAGTGATCTAGTTACAAAACAAAAAAGCAAAAAAACCCAGCCATGAGTCAGAGTCCACTGCATACCAACGTTTAGGAGCTGAAAAACTGAAGCCCTATGTCTGGCTATATGATACACCTTTCCCATGAGCAGAAACTGGATGCATGAACCACAAGACTATCAGTTACTTTGTGTCCTCACCCCCCACCCCCCATCTAGTATAAAGGAGGTGCTCAGTCATTGCTAAATGATTCTCAGAATAAGCAAACATTAGAAAATATAAATGAACTTCTCAGATATGGTTTTTGCCTCACCAATCAATTGCCTTGAATTGAAAAATTGGTATTTAATTTTATTTTTAAAAACAGATTCTTTGAAACAAAATCTGATTTATAATTCACCTACAACCTGGACCTCCCAGTATATAAAATGATTGTGTTAGGTTCCATTTCACGTATAATGGGAAAGCCCTAACACCATCCACTGCCACTCTCCCCTTCAATGAGCTCAAGTACTCATTGACTTTTCTCCCAGAAATGCATTCTTCACTTCTGTCAAAGCTAGGCCAAGGCATTCTCTCCCATACATATCCATGGAGACTTCTTTCTGGTCATCTCAGACATAATGTCCATGACCTTTTCTGAAATTCCAGAAGTTCAGGCATCTGTCTGCACTGCTCTTTTGGTGCATAATGAATTTGTGTCCATGAACAACTCACATTCCCTGAGGTTTACTAACAACCATGCCATTTAATCCTCAAAGCCATCCTTTAAGATACAGACTATCCTTACTTTCATTCCACTGATGAAGAAATTGAAGATAAGAGATGCTGCACCCGATCTGATCCCACCACACTGAGGCAAAGCACTGGGGGAGTGCAGCGGAACAGCAAGGGAATGGAGCAGCAAGGTCCCCAGTGAATGCTAAAGGTGGACTTTGGGGCCAGGCCGTGGTGCCCCAACAGACTGGACTGGAAAACACTCCTAAAGGCCAGCAATCCTTGAACTAATTACAAGCTTTTCTTTCTTGGTGTGTTTTAATTTGTTCTTTGTCAGTGGTTTGTTGTTGTTGCTGTTTTGTTGTACATTGTTGCTTGGTTTTGCTCTGTCTTGTTTTTGTGCATGTTGTTGTCTC
>NW_022111367.1:6505398-6534828 GCF_000313985.2 Echinops telfairi | reverse complement strand
GGGGAGGGAGGGGAAAAATGAGGACCTAATGCCTTAAGTGGAGAGGAAATGTTTTGAGAAAGATGAGGGCAATGAATGTACAAAGGAGCTTTACACAAATGATGTATGTATGGATTGTGATAAGGGTTATATTAGCCCCTAATAAAATGATTTTTAAAAAAGAGAGATGGAAGAAATTCACCAATGGCACAGCTATTTACTAGCAATGTTAGGATTTAAATTCAAATATAACTATATAGTATATATAACTATACTGAATGATTGTTTAGCGATTACTTGATTCTCAAAGAATAGCCGCTCCTTTTCCTTCCTCAAGACTGCCAGCTTCTAACAAACTAGCGTCACATCCTCTTTCTTCATAAAGAAAGTTGTGTTTTTGAAGCTTGAAAAGAAAGACTTGAGCTCTTGAAAATAGTAAGCGTATCTTCCAAAGGTGTGGAGCTGAGTAGGCATTTCACAGGAGGGAAAACCAACAACAACATTGACCGTAAAAGAAGGGAGGCTTAAGGCAGTAAGTGAAAGTTTCAGCCCAGGGAGAGAGGACCTGCAAGAGATAGATAGACTATTTGGGATCCCTATGCCCAAGTTAATTTTTAGACAAAAGAAAAATTTTAAAATCATTTTATTGGGGGCTTGTACAACTCTTATCACAATCCATACATCCATTCATTGTGTCAAGCACATTTTCTAGACAAAAAATTTAAAGCAGCTGGGTTAGACTGGGTTGACTAGAGGAGAGAGAGAGCTTTATATCAAAGAATAATTGTATATTGAGAAAACATCCAGCCCATTCCAGATCAAGTCCATAAGTCCAATATTAGCCCATATGTCTGATACTAGTCCATAAATTCCTCTTCAATCTCATGTAGCCACTCACAATGATGTCAAATGCAGAAAGATCACAGGCCAGTGGTAAAAATCTTGTGGGTCCAGTGGCAGTGGAAACATCTTAGCCCTTGTGTAGATATCCACATGGCTCCTCTAGCTCTCTAAGTGTGGCTCCACACAACTTGTCAACAGGAAGGTGAAGCAGAGAGAGAGTGTGACCCACTTCCAGGGAGTAAGAGAGGACAATCCCAGGATCCTCATGAGGGGGCCACGCCTTCAAAGAGGCATCATCAGGCTAGCCTGATTGACAGGCTAGCCTCCACCCCTATACTTATTTATCAAGTTGACATGGAATTATGTAACCACAACAGCTAAGGAGTAAAGGGCCTGGTCTCAGTGAACTCTGGCCTCAGCCTGTTGAGGATATCTCAGAGAAAGACTAAGCTTTGTGTAGAGGCCACATGGAGGGGACTCCTAGGGCCCAGATGGGGTGATTGGAAGAAATCCTGGGGTAAGGACACCCCACCGCTGCCATGCATTCACACCTGCTCTGTTAATAAACAGAGGCCTGCCTTCTGCCTGACCTCCCCAAACCTTTGTCCTCTGGCCCCCTCACCCTACAGCCCCTCTTCCTTGAAAAATAAACACAGCCTTAAAGTGAAAGAGAAGATGACTACATTTGCCCAAAGCCTATGGCATTGGAATGCATTGCATTACAAGTAGACAACAAATGTTGTTGTTGTTATGTGCTGGGTCATTTCCAACGTATAGTGACTTTATGCACAATGAGAGGAAACACAGCCCGGTGCTGTACCATCCTCAACTCTTCCTATGCCTACTAAACTCAGTGTTACAGCTACTGTGTCAATCCTTTTTGTTGAGGATGATCCTCCTTCTTTCTGATGTTCTGATCATGATGTCCTTCCCCAGGGACTGGCAGCATGTACAAAATATTTGGGACAAACTTTCATAATCCTTGATTTTAAGTAACATTCTAGCTGTACTGTTTCCTAGATAAAATTGTTCATTTTTATGGCAGTACATTTGATATTCTTCACCAGTACAATTCAGAGGCATTAATTCTTCTTAGGACTTCATTATTCATTGTCTAGCTTCCACATTCACGTAAGGAGATTGAAAATGCCACAGCTTGGGCCAGGAGCAAGTCCTCAAAATGACATCTATGCTTTTCAAGACTTTAAAGCCGTCTTATGCAGCAGAGTTTCCCAATGCCATATCTTGTTTGTTTCTTGGTTTCTGCTTCCCTGGGTGTTGATTGTGGAGCCAAATAAAAGTAATTCCTGGAAAATTTTAATATTTTCTTCATTTATCTTGACATTGCTTTTTAATATACTTGAGAGAATTTTTGTTATCTTTATGTTTAGGTACAAGCCATGTTAAAAGTTGTAATCTAATCTTCATCAAAAGTACTTCAAGTTATATTGGCTTTCAAAAACCAAGGGGTGTTATCTGCCCACGTTGTTATTGTTAGGTGCTGTTGAGTCATTTCCAACTCATAGCAACTCCATGTACAATAGAACAAAATGCTGCCCAGTTCTGCGCCATCGTCACAATTGTTGTTAGGTTTGAGATCATTGTTGCAATCGCTAGATGAATCCATCTCATCAAGGGCTTTCCTCAATTTCATTCCAGTCCCTGATGCTGCTTTCTTCTTCAAATAGTCCAACTTCTCAGATTAGTGGCTCAGCATACAGGTTGAATAAGAATGGGCAAAAGACACAAACCGGCATGTAACTTTTCTGACTGTAAGTCACACATCATGTCCTTGTTCTGATTGAACACTGCTTCTTGATATGTTTAAACAGATTCCTCATGAGCAAACTTGTGTTTAGGAATTCCCAATTTGTTCTTCTTCACACAGTTGAATACCTTTGCATAGTCATTAAGACACAACTACACATCTTTCTGGTGTTCTCTGCTTTCTGCAGTGATCCATCTGACTCTAGCATTGATACGTACACCTAGTTGCATGCTCATCTTTGAATCTGGCTTGAATTTCCTATGTATGGATTGTCACAACCATTTTTAAATTAACTTCAGCAACTTTTCACTTGCAATTGACATCAACAGATTTTTCAACAATTGCCATAATTCGATGTGTCACCTTTCTTTAGAATGTGCACAAATATGGTTCTCTTCTACTCAATTGGCAAATAGATGTGTTCCAAATTTCTTGGCATAAACCAGTGAGCACTTCCAGTGCTGCATCCATTTGGTCAAACAGTTCAATTGGTATTCTATCAATTCCTGGAGCCTTTTTTTGTGTGCCAATAATCCAGTAAAGCTTGGGTGTCTTCTTTCAATTCTATTTAAAAAATCATATTCTGCTTACTGATATCATTCAACCCCAGACAATCCTTCTTGATAGAGTGATTTTATACTTATTCCATCTTCTTTTTATGTCTCCCATTGTTCAATATTTTTGCCTAACAAATCCTTCAATAGTGCAACCAGAACCTTGAATTTCTACTTCATATCTTTTAGCTCAAGAAATGTCCAGTTTTTTCCCTTTTGATTTTGGAGCTCCAAGGTGTTTTTTTTAAAATATTCCATTATAATATTGTAATTTCTGTGGCAGTTACATAATCTACTTGTCAACTTGATTGGAGGGGGTGGAGTCTAGCTTGTCAATCAGGTCATTGACAATGAGGCCTCTGTGTGGGCATGGCCTTCTCCTGAAGATTCTGGGAACTCCTGTCTTTCTCCCTGGAGGTGGGATGCACACTCTTCCTGCAAGACATTCCTCTTGATAAGCTACATGGAGCTATACTGGTGGAACCAGAGCCCTAGAGCTAGAGAAGCCATGTGGAGATACATGCCAGTGCTGAGATGCTTCCACTGCCACTGTATCTACAAGACTTTCTGCCCACTGGCCGGTGATCTTCATGCATTCAACATTATCGCATGTACTGTGTGTGTTTGAAGATGAATTTATAGACTGGTATCAGGCATATAGGCTATTGTCAGACTTATGGACTTGATCTGGACTGGACTGGGATGTTTTCTCCATATATGATTGTTCTTTTATATAAAGCTCTTTCTTATACACATATGAGTGTCTATGAGTTTGTTTCTCTATTCACCCCAGACTAACACATTATGGTACCAGTAGTAGGGTGATAAGACACACTTTGTCTTATCAAGCACCCCATTGAAATCATCAGTTGAATCTTTCACTTTATCATTTCTTCGATTTGCCTTAGTATTTTAAGCTCAAGAGCAAGTTTCAGTCTCTTTTGACAGCTACTTTGTTCTTTCTCTCCTGTCTTTTAAATGACCTAGTAGCTGCTTGATGTATGTCCTTGATATTATCACACAACTTGTCTAGTCTTTGGTCATTAGTGTTCAATATGTCAAATATTTTTCTGGAAGTAATCTCTAAATGGAAAATACTGTGTTTTTAATCCTTTTAATTATTCTCCTAAGACACCAATCATATGGATAGTTGTTTACTTTACAGATTTAACTTGTTTCCCTGCCTTTAAAAAAATTAAAGTAAATTACTAAAAATACAAAATCAAGTATCTGAATGAAACTTGTTTGTATAGTGAGAGAAAAAACAAACAAATTCAATAGCAAATGGAACTATAAATGAAATAAAAGACAAAAAAGTTAAACAAATCACTAGAAAAAATTCACAAGTTATGTCACAACAGGCTAATTTCCTTTGTATATAAAAGGCTCCTATGCTGCAATAACCCAGTTCTAACTTACAAATCTGGCTAGACTGCAAAAGACACATTAGTACAGAAAAGAGCTCTCGGCACATGGAATTCAGGAAAGATAAGCCTCTCAGGAACAGTAATGGCAGTAGCAATATCATGAGAGTAGGGGATGGCCAGGTGGGAGAAGGGTGAGAAAGAGGGAACCCATCACAAGATTGGATATAGACCCCCCCCTCAAGGGGACAAATAACAGAAAATGTGGGTGAAGGGAGACATTGGACAGTGTAAGATACAAAATAACAATAACAATATTTAATTGATCAAGGATACACAAGAGTGGGAGAGGGAAAAAGAGGAGCTTATACCAAGGGCTCAAGTAGAAAATGTTTTGGAAATGATGATGGCAACTTATCTACAAATATGCCTGATGCAAATTGATGTATGGAATGTTACAGAGCTGTAAAAGCCCCAACAAAATGATTTTTTGAAAAAAAATCTCTACTGATTAAGCAGAACAACTCTAACAATTCAATATAAGAGTGTGTAAAATAGATGAACAAGTAGTTAACAGAAAGGAAAAGAAAATGGCCCTTTAAAATATGAAAGGATGTTTAATCATATTCAGGTTAAAGAGATGGAAGAATTAATTCCATGTTGGAGCAGGATGGGGAAGCAGACATTGCTGATGATAATGAAAATACATCTGCCCTTATGGAGGAAAATTTAGCCATATATTTTTAAATTTCAAATTATTTTCTAGCAATTCTAAGTCTATGAATTTATCATGTTCATGAGGAGGCTTCAAAACATCATGTAAAAGTGGAATTAAAATAGTGGACTTTTCCTACCATCTTTTGTAAGCTCACTTAAATATTGTTTTACATATGTAAAATTACATATGTACAATGTTACTTACAATATTATAATAGTAAAAATCATTTTTTACATCTAAATATTAGTCAACAGGGATTAGTTAGATTAATTTTTGGTATAGTGCTACCAATTTTCATCTAAAATCTTAGGGTTAAATGTACATTGCCTGTCAGAATTGTTTTTTTAATTTACAAAACTAATACAGTGTATCTACCATACATCATGTAACATTCCACAGGGCTCTGGGATAGTCCTTGATAATAAAATCCATAAATATTTCTACATAAAGCTATGAATATTACTACAAATTACAAATAACACTATATATAAATTGATTCAAGTCAGTTCAAATCTTCTTTTACCATCAAATGAGTTTTCTATAAGCTTAGAACTACTTTGGGTTTTAAGACAATCTTTTAATTTTAGAAAGTATGCTTAGAAAATTGTAGGCATGTAGAACTGTACAATAAGAATATCATACAATTATAAGTAAATAAGGGCACAGATTAAGTACTGACTAATATCCACGACATACTGTTAGGTTAAAGAAAAAAAATACGTGTGGTTGCTACTATCTGATCCCTCTTCTATAAAATGTCTAGAATAGGCAAAGGTAGAGAGACCAAAGTTTTTAGTGATTACAAGGGGAGGGAGAAAAAAAGTCACTGTTTAAGAGGCATTAGGCTTCTGTTTCTGTTGTTGTTGTTGTTGCTAAGTGTCCTCAAGGCCTCTCCCACTCATAACAACCCTATGTACAAAGGAACGCAATCCTGCCCATCCTCACAACTGTTGTGAGGTTTGAGTACAACGTTGCAGCCACTGTGCCCGTACATCCCATTGAAGGTCTGCCTCCCTTTCCCTGACCCTCTATGTTACCCCGTATGATGCTTTATGCAGGGACTGTTTTCTCCTGACAACGCGTCCGAAACACCTGGGATGAATCTCTCCATCCGCACGTCATTATGCCTGTACTTCCTCCAAAACACATTTCATTCTTCGGGCGTCTACAGTCCTTTCAAGATTCTTAATCAGCACTGTAATGAAAGTGCATCCATTAGTCTCCAGTCTTCCTTTCGGCTTTCACACAAAGATGAAAAGATGGAAATTACCACAGGTTTGGGCACCCTAAGCTTCTAAATGGAATTCTTGTTTCTCAACACTTTAAAAAGAGTGTGGGCAGTAGATTTGTCCAATGCAAAACATCCCTTGATTTTATGACTACCACCTCTATGAGCATTGATTATAGATCCAAACAAAATGAAATCCTTGGCAACTTCCATCTTTCTCTGCTGATTATGAGCTTGTGTGAGGAGTTTAGCTTTTTTGTTAACATTGAGTTACAAACCATACTTTGGTGTTCATTAGTGAATTCTTCAAGGCCTCTGGGCTGTCAGCGAGCAAGTGTGCGCCATTTGCATACTACAGGTTGTTAAAGAACCTTCATGCCATCTAGCTTATTTTCTAAGCATTCAGATTGAATAAGTGATCATAATAAACCTGACATACAGTATTTCCTGTTTTTACACCATATAGTAATCCCTTGTTCTGCTCAGAGTATTGCTTCTTGGTCTGTGTACAGGTTCAACATGAACACAAAGTGTTCTGGTATTCCCATTCTTCTCAATGCTATTCATAGTTTGTTATGATCCACGCAATTGAGTACCTTTACATAGTCTATAAAATGCAAGGAAACATCTTTCTGCTATTCTCTGCTTCCAGCAGTAAGTTCCATTTTTCTATGTCTTCTGGTAAATCCAGTTTGAATTTCTGGCAGCTCTCTATTGGTGTACTGCTGGAAATGATTTTTAATTATCTTCAGCAAAATTTTACTTGCATGTGATGCTGATGATATTGCTCAATAATTTCCACATTTTATTGGGAAAACTTTCTTTGGAATAGACACACACATGAATCTCTTCCAGGAGGCTGCCCAGATAGCTGTCTTCCAAATTTCTTGGCATGGACTAGAGATTGCTTCCAGTGCTGCATCCATTGGTTGTAACATTTTGATTGCTATTCTATCAGTTCCTGGAGCCTTGGTTTTTGCTAATGCCTTCCATGTAACTTGGACTTCTTCTCTCATTCACATTGGTTCTTGATCACATGCCAGCTCTTAAAATGATTGAATGTCAACCAGCTCTTTGAGTACAGTGAGTCTGTGCCTGTCTTCCATTTTTGTTTAGTGCTTCCTACATCGTGCAATATATTTCCTATCAAATCCTTTAATATTGTAACTTACAGCTTGAGTTTTTTGACAACTCTTTCAGCCTGAGCTATTCTGAGCATGTTCTTCTTTTGGGGGGGTTCTAATTTTTGATCTTCACTCATTTTGTTATAATGCTTTGCTTTGTTCTCTTGGACAGCCCTTGTAAATTTTCTGTTTAGTTCTTTGACTACATCACTTCTTCCATTTGTTTTAGCTACTCTATGTTTAAGAGCAACTTTCATAATCTCTTCTGATATCTTCTGGTCTTTTCTTTATTTCTTGTCTTTTTAATGACCCTTTTTTCATGTATGATGTTCTTAAAGTCATCCCATAACTCATCTGGTCTTTGGTCATTAGTATTCAATGCACCAAGTCTGCTCTTGAGATTGTTTCTGTGACCCCAGGAACATTAAGGGGAAAGTACCTTGGCTACAAACTCAAAGGATGGGTATTTGAATATACCCATTAGCACCACAGAAGATACGCCTGGCAATCTACTTCTTTTATGTAATTCTGCTAGGTTGATTCTAGCCACTAACTTTTTGGTTGGTAATTAACTGAAAAATATTATACCATGCCCTTAAAAACTGTGGACTGCAGTTCAACTCTGACACACTTAAGCTTTTCATTGGTCAGAAGCAACTCAATGGTAACAGGAGGTTAGTCCTAAACAACAGACACTGAATTTTCATCCACGCTTCTGGAGAGATAAACTGTCTTCATTTGTCTAGGACAGTCCTACATTTAACATTGCAAGTCTTTGTCCCAAGATAAGTTTGCAGTGAACAAATCAGGACAATTGCTCACTGACGCAGGTTTCAGGCCCTGCTGCATCACTTGTGTAACCTTGAACAAGTTACTTAACTATTCCATATCTCAGTTTCTCCGTGTGTACAATCGGGACAAAAGAATACCCATCACATAAGGTTTCAATGAAGAGTCAATGGACACCTGCAAAATGCTCACAACAGTGTTTGAAACACAGTCAGAGATCTGTTAGTATTTGTTCAACAAAGTAAATAAAGGTACGATTTGGTGAGCTTTATTGTCATTGTTCTTGACGTGTCTATACATCAAGACATTGAACACCCTTAGCCGGCAAGACTGTGTTTGTGGTGACATAAGGATATAAGGAATTTTCACCAGAACATTTATCAGGAGAGAATATGCTGCAGAACCAAGGTCAGAAGCCAGAATCCCCTTCAGACCAGCTACGTCTGCTCTGTCCTTCTAGCACTCAGCCCATCCCTGTTGATGGGTTCACCTTTTGCATGACTGATGGGCACATAGTGGGGTTTTCGATAAAAATTTAGAAAATAAATACGCAAGTTTCTCTCACACAGGCCCATCCAGGGCTGCTGGGAGGAATTTGTATTTTTGCTTTCTCTTCTTCATTTCCAAAGGAGCATGGCCAATGTTAGAGATTTCCTGACATCATACAAAGAAACAATGGCTGAAAAGAAATAAGACCTCTTCTTTGGAATTATTGATGGTCTTAAACCGGTGCCACCTAAAGATAGAAACGTCTGTGGTAGTCATAAATTGGTCAGAACCTGCAGGAGGCTGGCTCTGCAAAGGAGCTGACACAAGTTGAAGTGCACACACCCAACCACTTCCCTGTCTTCCTATGCAGCTATGTCTGCTTTCTGAGGACCCATGCCATTAAGAAGCACAGGTCTGCCTACCTGCCTGTTTGTCTGCCTGCCCCCGGGGCTCTAACCCAGCCGAGTGCTGAGTCAGTGGTGGTGCTGAACCACATCCTTCCAGCTATGCAGTCAAGTCCTGCACTTCATAACAAGCAGCATGTGTTTTCTTGGCTGAAAGACGCTTACATGAAATAAATTTTTCCATCTTACTTTGAAAAGTTTATTTTATCAACTTGAAAATGTTCAATATTATTTGTGGTGTTTTACAAAATCACCATATTGAAGGTGGGTTTTTTCTTCACTTACTTAGGGAAAAGAATATAGTGATATTTAACCCCTTCCTTAAAGACCTGAAATGAAATGTATTTATAAACAGTGCTTTGTGAATCAAATAGTGTAAATGTCTGTGCCCAAAAGAGACAAGATAGGCTTGCTCCCTGTGGATGGAAGGCTCTGAGGTCAGAAAGTTTTAGTGATAGCTGAAACTGACCAGGTCCCACTGCCCAGCCAACTCTGCGGGGCCACTGACCTTCCACTAGGAGCGGCATTGGCAGCTGGGTTCTGGCAGACTCCAGAGTCATCACGGCTCTTACTCTAGAACACACACACCTTCAAGGGAGCAGGCACGGAAATGGAAAAGCTCTAGGATCCCGGGGAAGCTAGGTGACTAGCTGTGTGACTGAGTCTCTGGCCACCCTTTCCTTTCTGCATAAAACACCCCTCTTTGAGAGTTTTCACTGAGAGCAACAAAAAGAGACCCCAGCCAGAGTCTTGGTGGCGCAGTAGTTAAAGTAGTTGACTGTAAACCAAATTGTTGGAGGTTCAAACTCACCAGCGGCTCCATAGCAGAAAGACACGGCAGTCTCCTTCTGTAATGATTACAGCCGAGGATGCTGTAGGGCAGCTCTTCTCTGTCCTCTTGAGTTGCAATAAATCAGAATTCTCTCCAGAACTATTGAGCCTTTTGGGGTTGGTTTTTTTTTTTGCTATTGAGTTTTTTAAAAGTTACAGTTAACAACAGATCTGCTCCTTAAATGTATCTCAACAGATCTAGGGAGAACTGGATGGCCACCTTCTCTAAATCCAAATCAATTTGCCATTGAGTCAACTACAACTCTGGGAACCCACGTGTGTCTGAGCAGAACTGTGCTGGATAGGCTAGTCACGACGGGTCTTCATGACAGTCAGTCTCAAGAGGCTTCTTATGAGGTCAGCTCTCATTTGCTCTTATCAACTCATAAAGATTTCGCTCATGTTCCTTTGTTCTTGATTCTTTCTTTCACTGCCACTCAGGCCTTTTGTGCTATTTTCTCGCACAGCTCTTTCTGCATGAACTCGTACTTCCAACCTTTCTGGTAACAGCCAAGCATATTCACCACACGTATCACCTAGCTTAACAATTTTAAAATGCATGTATTCTACTTCCACGAATGCACCTTAATAGCAAATGAAATCCCTGATATAAATTTCAATTTGCAGACTTCTTAGAGTTCTTCACTGGAGTATGGAGGTTTAGGATCATACTTAACCTGCTTCCCCAACCCAACACATGGCCCATAAACCACTTTTTGCTTTTTCTGGCTCTGTTCGATACCATACAGGCTTCAGGTGGAGATGTCCCGGCCCTCACTTCCAAGCTCCACCCATATTGTCTTCCTCATGATTCCGCAGGTCTTGGAAGTGGGTTCAGGTTGTTTCGTTATTTGGGTAGCAATCCAGCTTGCTGAGCACCCAAATGTGGCCTGAAAGAGGTTGTAAGAGGACACGAGGAGGAGAGTAGGAGTAACCGGCAGATGAAAGGAATGGTAGATGCAGAATCAAAGTTCCCGAATTGCTTCATAAGAGCTAAGATTTATTTCTGAGAACTGAGAGGTGATGAAGAGCAGAACAAAAGAGAAAAATGAAACCATATCAATGATATGAGTGAAAGAAAATAAGCATTCCACTTTAAAAAGTTGGTTCAGTGGGAGGAGAAAAGGACTTACTGTGTGGGGGCTACTGAGCTTCTGTGAGGGTGATGGCAACATTTGGAAATTGATAATTGGTGGAACACCGTGATGAGCACAATTAATGTCAGTGACCTGTACATTTGAAGAATGTTGGCATGGCCGATGCTTTGTTACATATTTACAGGAGACATTTAAAAAGTTCATGGAGGGGGGAATCCCATTATATTTTAATTCCATATATATGTGTGTGGGTGTGATGAATCAGGGTCAATTCTTTGGAATTTAGCATGGGCTGAAAATAGTAGATCAATATATTTTTTAATCTCTTCCTGTCTGAAATGCAATCTCAAAGAAAGGCCAGACATTAAAGTAACCACAAGGAACCTAAAAATATGTTGTTCGTCACTCTAGGACTTTGAAGAGCTTTTATCTGTAAACGTAGTGGGGAGGGTGGCATCTTAATGAAGCAACTTTTCAAAGACCTAATGAGTTTCAGATTTTTGCAAGCCCTTTCTATAAAACCAAAACAGAGAGATGATTTTTAAACAATTAAGCACATGTGGGAGAAAACAGTACAAATTTCCTGAGGATCAGTGAGAGAAAGAAATCAAGTACAGAGGAATGAAAGAGAAAGCTTTATGTGTTGTTAATAGTAAATAAAGGCCCCACTCCACATGATCCTGAAGGTTGATCTCATGGGTAGCCTCTTGAGGTTGCTTGTTATGATACAAATATTATATTTATGGAGCACCTTTGTTCCAAGAAGTTCAAATTCTCACACACACCCTTCTTCCCCTCCCCAAGCCCCATTAAATTGTTTGTATTCTACAACACGAAGAACTAGTCCATGCTCCTTCCCCATCAGGAGAATCACAAAAAGCTTTTCCCCTCTCTTCCCTTCCCTGATCCTGTCTCCATATGTGTGCTATCAAAACAATACCTCAAAACCACAGCATCTCTCCTTTTGCCATTTCTAATCCATTTGGTTCGTTTGTGCCCTGGGTTGCCATCAGTTGGAAGTGACTTGACAGTACCTGGCAACAACAACCCTGGATGTCAGTGCAACAATGTGTTTCTCCTCCTAACTCAGCCAGGGGTCCTGGTCCCCTCTCTCTCTCATTCCGTTCATCATCATGGGCCAGGTCGGGGGTATCAATCCCCTCTCTCTCATCTCTAGTCATTGGGACTCGGTCAGAAGTGCAGGTTCTCTCTCTCTTTCAGATCTGATACCTAAGAAATAGTTGCCTCTTCTCTCAGCCCCTGACAACCGAGTTATTTTTGTAGTATGTTTACCTCTATACCCCAAATTTTACTGCTCTATGTATCTCAATGTCATAGTGATCTGTCCCGGCCTATCCTATATTTCAGGTGTAGATAGTGTTCTGTAAAAAATGACTTACATACTTCAGGGGAAAAGTTCTCTCTAATTTTACAGAAAAACAGAAAGCTGAGGTCTAAGAAGGACCTCAGCAGAGAGCTCTCATGTTTTTATGTCCTTCCTGAGAACACACTGTTCACTCACTCTGATCTAGAATTTCCAGTGAGCTTTCATTTTTCCAAGGTCTTTATTGGCCTCGCAAATTGTGAGGATCACGAACAGGCCCAGGTGGTGGTTCGGTTCAGTTTATGTAGGTTCTTTGTATGTTGGAACTGACTTGATGGCACCTAATACCAGCACCCGCATGAGGCCGTGATAGATTTCATCATGAGTCATCATGAGCCTTCTGAGTTACTCGGTCAGTCTAAGAGGGTCTCCAGAAGGGCTCTCTTAATCTGAGTATTTCCCACTCATTTCCAGTAACTGGGAACCAAAGGCCAAATTGTTTACTGCCAAAGGGTTCTACACCTCATAATATCCATACTTCTCATGTAGTATATGCTCAGGACAGACCACTGTGAGTATGAGGAACAGCAGTCAAAATTAGGGTATACTACCCAAGGGGGGTATTGTTTATATCTCCACAGGGAAAGCGGGACCAGATTTCAACCTGGTGTTCCAAGATGTGAATGCAACATACCAGCATAGAGTAGGGAACCAGTGGAGAGGGCTGAGGGGCCAGCCCCAACCCCAACTACGTGGACACCTGCCCCTCCCCACAGAGGAATTTACTTCAGAAGACAGCACTGAAGCTGCAGCTCAGGGAGAGAGACATGTCTGATCAGAGCACACAGGAGGAAGTGAAGGGGGAGGAAGAGAGAGTAGAGCACATCCTGGCCCACCAAGCCTTGAAGATGATATTCCCTCTCAGAGCAGCCAAAGCACAGAGAAGACCGTAGGGCCGGCCGGAGACACGAATCCCTCAATGACCCATAGCCCTACAGGGGACAACCCTGGAGACACAGTGTGGGAATTCCACCCAATCTGATCCCAACACACTGAAGCAAAACACTAAGGGTGTGCAACAGAACATCAAGGGGAACAGAACAATGAAGTCTCCAGGGAATACCAAAAATAGACTTTGAAGCCAGGGTATGGCACCCCATCAGACTTGACCAGAAAATACTCCTAAAGGTCAACAAACAGACCTTGAATTATTTACAGGCTTTTCTTTTTTGTGTCACTGGTTTTTTGTTGTTGTTGTTGTTATTGTTTTGGTTGTTGTTATTGCTTTGTTTTCTTTGGTTGCTTTGTTTTGCTCTGTCTTGTTTTTTTGTGCATATTATCATCTCTGCAGGCCTATCTAGATAAGATAGGCTGGATGAACAATTTGGTGGAGAAAACAATGTACATGTCCAATGGGACATGGGAGAGGGGCGGTGAGGGAAAGGGAGTGGTATTAACCAACCCAGGGACAAAGGAACAACAAATGATCCAAAATCAGTGGCAAGGAGGGTGTAAGAGGCCTGGTAGGGATTGATCAAGGGCAATGTAACCAAGAGGAATTACTGAAACCCAAATGAAGGCTGAGCATGATAGTGGGACAAGAGAAAAGTAAAAGGAAATAGAGGAAAGAACTAGGAGGCAAAGGACATTTATAGAGGTCTAAATACAGTCATGTACATATGTAAATATATTTATATAGGGTGATGGGGAAATATATCTATGTGCATATATTTATAGGTTTAGTATTAAAGGAGCAGATGGACATTGGGCCTCCACTCAAGCACTCCGTCAATGCAAGAACACCTTGTTCTATTAAGCCGGCATTCCGTGATGCTCACCTTCCTGACACGACCGATTGCTGAAGATAAATGTGTGCATAAGCAAATGTGGTGAAGAAAGCTGATGGTGCCCAGCTATGAAAAGATACAGTGTCTGTGGTTTTAAAGACTTGAAGGTAAACAAGCAGCCATCTAGCTCAGAAGCAACAAAGCCCACATGGAAGAATCACACCAGCCTGTGTGACCACGAGGTGTCGAAGTGATCAGGTATCAGGCATAAGACAACAAAAAATCACATCATTGTGAATGAGGGGGAGTGCAGACTGGAGACCCAAAGGCCATCTGTAGGCAACTGGACATCCCCTTACAGAAGGGTCACAGGGAGGAGATAAACCAGTCAGGGTGCAGTGTAGCAACAATGAAACATACAACTTTCCTCTAGTCCCTAAATGCTTCCTCTCCCCCACTATCATGGTCCCAGTTCTACCTTACAAATCTGGCTACACCAGAGGATGTACACTGGTACAGATAGGAAATGGAAACACAGGGAATCCAGGGTGGATGATCCCTTCAGGACCAGTGGTGAGAGTGGCGATACTGGGAGAGTGGAGGGAAGGTGATGTAGAAAGGGGGAACTGATTACAAGGATCTACATATAACCTCCTCCCCGGGGATGGACAACGGAAAAGTGAGTGAAGGAAGACGTCAGACAGTGTAAGATGTGACAAAATAATAATAATTAATTAATTATCAAGGGTTCATGAGTGAGGGAGGAGCAGGGAAGGAGGGAAAAAAATAAGGAGCTGATACCAAGGGCTCAAGTAGAAAGCAAATGTTTTGAGAATGATGAGGGAAACAAATGTACAAATGTGCTTGACACACAAGGGATGTATGTATGGATTGTGATAAGAGTTGTACTAACCTAATGAGGACCTAATGCCAGGGGCTTAAGTGGAGAGAAAATGTTTTGAGAATGATGAGGGCAATGAATTTACAAATGTGCTTTACACAATTGATGTATGTATGGATTGTGATAAGAGTTGTATGAGCCCCTAATAAAATGATAAATAAATAAATAAGAAAAAATGTTCATAAAAGGAAGTAATAAAAAAAGAGTTGTACTAACCCCCAATAAAATTATTTTAATTATTATTTTTTTAAATAGGGTATCACCAGGCCTTGAGGACGATGTCCCCATTAGAGTAGCCAGTCCACAGAGAGGACCACATGGCCAGCCCCACTATGAGACATGATGCCCCTCACAGACCCATGGCCCTGTGGGGGACAGCACCGGAGGCACAGTGTGGGAATTGCACCCGATAGGGTAAGATATGACAAAATAATAATTTATAAATTATCAAGGCCTCATGAGGGATGGAGGAGCGGGGAGGGAGAGGAAAATGAGGACCTAATGCCGGGGGCTTAAGTGGAGAGGAAATGTTTTGAGAATGATGAGGGCAATGAATGTACAAATGCACTTTACACAACTGATGTACGTATGGATTGTGATAAGCATTGTATGAGCCCCTAATAAAATGATTTTAAAAATTAGGGTATCATGGCAACCAGACCGAAAAAGGGCCTTGACAGTCCGAGACTGAAAGGCAACAATTGTTTACTTGCCACCAGTGAGACGTGTTAGATTCCAAGTCTCCATAATTATTCATAAAACTCAGCCTGGTTACTGCACAGAGCAGAGCACCAAAGCTCCAGACGACAATCATACACAGAGGAAATTTTAGGAGCAGCATGAACATACCCATGGGTTGGAAGGAAACTTACTCCAAAGGTTTAAATCTACATAACCTGGACAAGCAATTATATTGCTAAAAAGAAATATGAGAGTGGTCGGTTTGAAGCGAGTATTCAAAAGGCATAAACAAAAGTTTGAGCTACTCCAACGGAAATGAATTCAGTGATGTGATGGAAAATAGAGGCTCAATTTGAGGAAAATTACTAATATATTGGGAAGCTCTATGAATCTGCTGACAGTTCCTTAAAGGAAGGCCTGGCAGCCTTCTAGTTAGCTTCATTTAAAAAGCAACCTGTAGGAGAGCCGGAAAATATATCTCAGGGAGCAGGTAATGAATGAGTAGGCTTCATAAATCTTGTTCATTTTTCATCTCGATTTTTCTCTCCTGTTTCTTCCCATTCTTTTTTCCACTTTCATGACAACTCCTCAACAGAATGCTCTTCTGTGGAAATCTTTTCCCAGGCAAAGGGAAGCAAGGTGTTGACTGATGCCTGATATTATGAATGTGATTGATAATTAACTGGTCTACATCATTTAGGTCCTTAAAGCCATCAAAGGGAAATTTGTCCTTCGAAGACCTGCCTTCTTGTGTTCAAAGACCCTGTGTGTCTACACTCATGGTTTGTTGCTCCAAGATGCCATATCATAAAGTCAGCAGTTCAGACCTCAGTTCAAAGCACTGAGTTGATCAGACAAGCTAAAAGATTTTTACAACTCTGTCAGAAGACTGAGAAATGGTCTCTAACACTCATACTGCAAGAGTGTGATGATTTCTCTACTGCCTTTTCTCTTGCCTTTTATTTTTCTCCAAGTAGCTTTTAGCATTTGCCAACTAACAGGAGAGGTGTTGCTATCATCCAAACTATAAGCAAACATTATAGTGCGAAGTGAATCCACTTGAAAGAGAATTTTTCTGGAAGGCCCAAATGGCAAACTCCTTTTTCCAGATGTCAGAAAGCCCGAGGTCTCCATGAAGCAAAATGAAGCATTCTGGACTGCTCAGCTGGCGGTCTGTGGAAGGCCATGGAAGGCAGGTCCTGTAAAGAAAAGGTTGACTTTGCACCACGCTGTTCTATGCTCTGAGAGTTCCCCAACAGCCCCTTGATTTAGTATTATAGAAGTACACTTTATGTGAGAGCAAAATTGTCCCAAGAATATCAGAACTTGATCCCGGGATTTTATTTATTGAATAAATATTGCAAAAAAAAAAATAGATAGCAACAGAGAAAGTGGTTTGAAATACATCCCTTGTTTAACCCTGTGGTCAGTGCTTTTAAAAAGAGGAGTTCTAATGAAGAAAAGCCCTGTATCGTGTCCCAGAGGTGGAATCCCATCTTAGGGATATGTGCTGACATTGCTGATGCATATTCAAGACATCTGCTGAAATGAACTGCTGTGTGGTGGGAAGTTGAATCAAAGCCTATAACTAAGAAAAAGTCACACTGTGTTGAAATAAAACCACATCAGAGTTTGCTCGTGTTTACGCATGAAGAATCTAACTTATGTTTCTACATAAATATAAAAATTTTTAAATATAAAACCCAAAGAATGTGTTGAATGTTTAATCAGAAAAATATTAACATAAAAAAGCCACACACTGACACCACATTTGCTTTCTGAAGCACATAAAGGACCCAAGTTTCTCTCCAGCCCAGTCTCACCTGCTCTACTTACTCATCATTTCTTTCTGGAGATCCTGTTCGTTGCTTGGCTGCTATGTCCCACCCCACCCCACCCCAAACACCACCACCCCACCCAGCTCTCGAAAGAAAATGTTTTCCCTCTGTCCTTTCCAAGTGGGTGTATGTTCATGCCATCTAGTTGAAGTTGTGAAGTCTCACCGTCTCTTAGGGACTATGGGAAACATAACATTTGGCACTGTGCCTGGATGTGCTAGAGGGGCACTTGGGTTCTTACCATCACCCTCAGGTCTGATTCCCCTTCGCAATGAGTCTTTTCCCTCTTCTCTGGAGTGAAAAAACAAAACAAAAACTCCCTACTCCTTTTCTTATACCACTTGTCTCTATACTTCTTTCTCCCATCCACCTAGCCTCAAAGCAGCAGATTTTTTAGTGCAATTAGGTATTATGAAATCTATAGTGAAATGGCAATATAAACTAGCACTACAAACATTTGAAAATTAAATATTCTATATCTAGTGTCCTCGCTGCTGGAATTATCACTGCCCATTCCTTGACTTCCTTGGTTGCTCTCATTTCTACCTGTCCACATCTTCTCTAACCCTTCTCATTCTCAGAATTTTCATCTGATCTTTCTTAGTCTAACTAAGTGCATCTGAGAATCTCCTAATATTCATATGTTGGGCAGGACAGTGTTCCAGACCATAGAGCCAGAATACCTGGTTTTATATTCCAGTTCTCTCATTTACTTGCTATCGAAATTTGGGCAAGTCATCGAACTTTTCTGTCTCAGTTGGTTGTTGTCTTATTCAATGAGTCAATATACATGAAGTTCTAGAACAGTGTCTGTCACAGCAAATCTTCAGGAAGTGTTTGTGTCAGTTTATCCATCCTACCCCACATTTTCCCAACAACACTCTTAGTTGTGCCTTTGCAATTAAATGGTCCAACCCCCTCCAAAATTGTATTCTCTAAGAATGAATGGTCCATCAGTTGGAAATACAGTTTCTGCCTCTTTGATGGGTAGATGCAACTTTTAGAAGGCCGGGGAAGAGGTGGGCACCTCTGAAAGATCCTCCTCTCACAGCTGTATGGATCTAACAGGTCTTGGTTATGTTACTATTGATTCAATCATTCATTCACTATTCAATAAATATATATTGTGTCCCCAGTACATTACAAGCCTTCTAGTTACTGACACTATAGCAATGCAAAAGCAAAACACTTGCTCTCCTAGAGCTTACATTCTGGTGGGAAGAGACAATACATAAATGGGTACTGTATCCGGGGGTGCAGCGACATGAAGAAGGAACACCCTAACTGAAAAAGCTGAAAAATTGGGGAGTAGTGATGTTTTTTGAAGGGTAGTCAGTAAAGAGCCTGTGGATAGGTGACATTTAACCACAGATGTAGAAGAATATAGAGGATGAGCGTTCTAGGCAAAGGACAATAAATGGAAAGTCCCTGGGAGCAAGAGTGACTGTCTTTTCAGTGCAAATCCTGGAAGTCGGTATGGCTGGAAGAGGCCATGTCCTCCTGTGGAGAGCACACGAGGAGATGAGGTCAGAGTGCAACGGGACTAGGAGAGTCTGAAAAAAATGTTTTGTTTAAAGAAAGAAATCATACTAAATTTCCTTTGCTTTTTACTCGGCGTGTGATGGGGAGTTTCAGGAAGGCTTTAGCGAAAGAAATCATGGTCTGACTTGCATTTTACAAGTATCTCTTTACCTCTCAGTGAAGACAGACTGTAGAGTGAGAACAGGGTAGCAATCAAAGACCCAGTGGCTAGAGCTATATGGTAATTAGATAGATAAGAGATGTGCCTGTATAACCATATGTGTATCGTGACTTTAATTGAGGGGTTCCGCCTTAATTAGTTAAGTAAGAAACTATTTGACACAGGTCCATTTCATAGCTGAATGAAAGTCATGATTATGAGCACTTACAGAGATGATCTTTTAAAAGTGGTAGGGCACTTCCTCAGAAAAGTTGTCGCTAGAAATATCATATGACTAAGGAATTCCTCTATTGGTAGATGTAAGAGCCATAGATAAGTACTCATTGGAGTGCAATTCACAGTAGCAAAGTGATGGGAATAACCTAAATGCTCCTTGGTGGAAGAATGATTAAACTGTGGTACGTACACACAAGGAAATGCTACAGTTCTGAAAAATAAGATGAATATGTGGAACATGCCATGACTGGCTGAACCGGGAAGGCATAATGCTGGGTAAAATCAGTAAATCACAAAAGGAAAAATATGATATGAGACCACCACTGTAAAAAGTCCAGGAAAACTTTTCACATTAAAAGAAACAGGCTTGCATGGTTATTAGGGGTGGGAGGAAGGAAAAGAGGGGGAGTCACAGGCTAGGGAGCAAACAGGTGTCAACTTGAGTGATAGGAAAGTCAATGTTCTACAAGAGTGAGATTGGCCACACACAAGAAATGGAAACAGCAACACAGAGAAAAGTTTACTGAGCTGTTGAATATAAAACTGATGTTCATTCTGTACTATAAACCTTTACTTAATTCAAAATAAGAAGTCAAACATATCCTTCAATACATCTATAAATAGGATCGTTATGAATGCAATGTTGAACTCATGTCCATATTTTACTTCATTTATATATTCATTCATTCAAGAAAATCAGACTGATGAAGATTGAAACACCAGTATCACCATTGGCAAAATAGTGACAATTCTTGGTACTATGTAGGACTATTCCTAGAAAAATCTTATTAAAACTATAAATAAATGTGCATATGTGTTTTAAGGACTGCCCTAAGTACAGCAGGTCATTTAATACCTCTGGACTCC
Source organism: Echinops telfairi (assembly GCF_000313985.2). Lineage (NCBI taxonomy): Eukaryota > Metazoa > Chordata > Mammalia > Afrosoricida > Tenrecidae > Echinops > Echinops telfairi. The sequence goes on along the minus strand of NW_022111367.1, from coordinate 6,514,324 downwards.
ACCATGAATCTTCATGGACTGCAATCACTGTAATAACCAAAAACTGAAGTTTCTAAAGCTCACCATAGAGGGCACTGCTTCTATAGAGAATGAATGGTGTTGTCAACCATACTTCTGGTTTTCCATTTCCCTCTAGATCATGAGAAGCCAGTGCTCAATAAATACTTGCCGAATGAATGAATATATAAATAAGGAAATGTGGGCATTAGTTGCTAAATATTAAAAATGCAGATGAGTAATTAGTGGGATTCCTTTCAGGTCATTGTTATTAGGTGCCATTGACTCAGTTCATGGCCATAGTAACCCTAAACACTGCCCAGTCCTGTGCCATCTTCAACATTGTTCCTACACCTGAGTTCACTGTGGAAGCCATGGTGTCAATCCGTCTCCTGGAAGACCTTCCACTTTTGGCTGCTCCTCTACTTTACCAAGCATGATTGCCTATAAGAAACTTCTTCCAAGACAGATTGGTTTGCCCTTTTAGCAGTCCATGGTACTTTACTTCAATATTCTTCCACAGCACCACAATTCAAATCAAGTATTCTGGCTTCCTCACTCAATGTTCAACTTTCACATGCATATGAAGCAATGTCAAATACCTGGGCTTGGGTCAGGTGCATCTGGGTTCTCAAAGTAGCATCACTGCTTTTCAATACCCTAAAGAGATTTGTGCAACAGATTTCCTAATGCAACACATCTGTTGATCTCTTGACTACTGCTTTCATGAGCATAGATTATGGATCCATGTCAGACAAAATCCTTGACAACTTCAACACTTTCTCCATTTATCATGATGTTACCTATTGGCCCAGTCTGGAGGATTTAGGTGTTCGTTGCATCGAGTTGTAATCCACGCTGAAGGCTACAATCATGGATCTTTCTCAGGAAGTGTTTCAAGCTTTCCTCACTTCCAGCAAGCAAGGTTGTGGCAGCTTCAGATCGCAGGTTGTTAATGACTCTTCCTCCGATCCCAAGTCCACATTCTTCTTCATAGAAGCCATCTTCTCTGATGACTTGCTCAGCATACAAATTTAATAAGTATGATGAAAGGATACAACTGTGATGTATACCCTGCTTGATTTTAAACCAAGCAATATTCCCTTGTTCCATTTGCACAACTGTCTCTTGATCCATGTACAGGTTCAACATGCATACGATGAAGTATTCTGGAATTCCCACTCTTTGCAAGGTTATAATTTGATATAATTCATACAGTTAACTATGCCTTGGCATAGTCTATAAAACAATGTAAATAACTTTCTGGTTTTCTTTGTTTTCAGCCAAGATCCATCATCAGAATTAATATCTGATTCCATGACCTCTTCTGAATCCTGCTTGAACTTCAAACAGCTTCCTTTCAATGTCCAGCTACAGCTGTTGTCGGATGAGCTTCAGCAAAATTTTACTTGAATGTGAGTTTGATCTTGTTCTGTTTATAACGTTGCCTTTTGATCCATATGCATTGCAGGTTCCCCATGAGCACAATGTAGTGTTCTGGGATTCTCATTCTTCTCAAGGCTATCCATAATTATTATGATCCACACAGTCAACTGCCTTAGCATCATCAATAAAACACAAGCACACAGCTTTCTGATATTCTCTGCTTTCAGTCATGGTCCATCTGACATCAACAGTAGCCCTTGCTGGGTGATCTTTAACAACATTTTACTTGTGTGTGGTATCAATGATATTGTTCTATAATTTGAGCGTTCTTTTATGCCACCTTTCGTGGGTAAAAATATGGATCTCTCCCAGTCAGCTGACAGAGTATCTGGCTTCCAAATTTCCTGACATACAAGAGTGAGGGCTTCCAGTGCTTCATCAGCCTATTGAAACACTTTAATTTGTATTCTATCAATTCCTGGGGCCTGTTTTTGGCTAATGCTTTCAGTGGCCCTTGAACTTCTTCCTTCACTTTTGTGGTTTCTTAATCATATGCTACCTCTTGAAATGGCTGAATGTCAACTAGTTCTTTTTGGTCCAATTATTCTGTACTTTAGCATCTTCTTTTGATGCATCCTGCATCATAAAATATTTTGCCTTTCCATGTACATATGTAAATATATTTATATATAATGATAGGGGGATAGATATATGTACATATATTTAGGTATTAAGGTAGCAGATAGACATTGGGCCTCTACTCAAGTACCCCCTCAACACAAGAACACTTTGTTCTAATAGCCCAGCAATCTGTGATGCTCACCTTCCTGACAAGATCACTACAGATAAGATGGGTACATTAGCAAATGTGGTGAAGAAAGCTGATGGTTCCTAGGCACAAAAGATACAGCATCTGGGGTCTTAAAGGATTAAAGATAAACCATCTAGCTGAGAAGAAACAAGCCCAAATGGAGGAAGCACACAAGCCTATGTGATCACGAGGTATCGATGGGATCAGGTATCAGGCATCAAAGACCCAGAACAAAAAATCATATCAATATAAATGGGGGGGAGTGTAGAGTGGAGACCCAAAGTCCATCTGTAGACAATTGGACATCCCCTTACAGAAGGGTCACAATGAAGAGATGAGCGAGTCAGGGTGCAGTATAGCACCAATGAAACATACAACTTTCTTCTAGTTCTTTAATGTTTCCTCCCCACCACCTCACACAATCATGACCCCAATTCTACCTTACAAATCAGGCTAGAACAGAGCATGTACATTGGTACAGATGAGAATTGGAAACACAGGGAATCCAGGACAGCTAAACCCTTCAGGACCAATAAGGAGAGTAGGGATACCAGAAGAGGAAGGGGAAGGTGTGGGGAGAAAGGGGCAAAAATCACAATGATCTACATATAACCCCCCTTCCAGGGGGAGAGACAACAGAAAAGTGGGTGAAAGGAGACATTGGTCAATGTAAGACATGAAAAATAATAATAATTTATAAATTATCAAGGGTTCATAAGGGAGGGAGGGGGGAGGGGGGCAATGAGCAAATACCATGGGTTCAAGTAGAAAGAAAATGTTTTGAAATTGATGATGGCAACATATGTATAAATGTGCTTGACATAATGGATGTGTATATGAATTGTGCTAAGAGCTGTATAAGCCCCCAATAAAATGATTATATATATGTGTATGTATATACATATTGCCTTTCATAGACAAAGGAATTTCTTTGAAGTGATCATGTGCACAGAATGCTTTTTACAAATTATTCTTGTACTGTTTATTACATTTTGTTTTGAAATACCAAAATCTTTAAGTTAGATAGAGAACTACTACTGGGCTATAATCACATTAAAAAATCTTAAGGGAACTTTATTTGCACCTGTCTTCTGCTTTTTGCCTCCACCGTACTGGCAAATGCCCAAACATATCCTGTGTTTTAGCAACTTCCCTCAATTCAGTATCCTCATCTCCAAAAAACTGTGAAAACCATGTGCCCCTCATTAAGGATTTAACAAGTGCTCCCAAATGCCATTTACACCATATTAAAGCTCTAGCTCCAGGCTTTAGGGTCTCCGTGTGGTTTCATCAGTTTAGACACTTGGCTGCTCACTCAAAGAGTGTAAGTCCACCCAGAGGTTCCTTAGGAGAAGGGCCTGGTGACCTACTTCGAAGGAGTTAGTTACCCAGTGAGGATTCCATCAACACACTGGAGCTGCAATGAGCCAGAGTCAACTAGTAGCAACTGTTGTTGGTAGGAGGCCTCATCCCAATGCATTGTTCCCACTGCTGTAGATGAAAAGGGAAGCCCAAAACCCATTTGCAGGGTCCCTGATGAGGATTAAGCCACAGGTGAATCACAATGAGAAAGGCCTTGAGACCAGACAGGCTACACTACAGGATGGATGACTGCAATTGTAGTTAGGTCAAAAGATGACACCTTGCCAGTGATCACCCTCTTGACCCAGTGGATAATTGCTCTTCTTTTTAATATTTCCTGCTGTTATTAATTGAGGCTCGTCTTTTTATATTGTGTCATTGATAGTGTGCCGTTTATATTTTGTTTTTTGTGGAATTTTCTGCATATGAAACTTAGAGTAGGTAAACCTGCAGGGACAACTAGATCAATAGATTCAAAGGGATATGATATCAGAGGCTAGCAGGAAATGGGGAGTTAACAACAATGAGTATAAGGAAGAAGAAATATCCTGGAATTGTTGCACTAATTATTCTATACCTCTTATGAATGTGATTGAACTATTAAAATGTATGATATAGGGATTGTATGTTAGTGAAATTGCTAAAAATAAATTACTTACTAATTTTTTAAAGAGTCATCATTTCTAAGAATACTTTCTAGAGTCACTCAGCCAATGTGATTCCCACAGATAATTCTCAAAACTGTGTGTTCCAATGGATTAAGTCTCTGGCTGGGAAATCCTCTCCGATCATTGCCAAGGGATGTGAACAGCTTTGTTACCAGAGAGAGCATTGTAAAGCTGATTGTGGCAGATATAATTAGGTTAAAATGTAATATCATTTTATCTCCCTTTTGACCCATTTTAAATTTGCTCTACTTTTTAATATTTTCTGCTTTCTTTTCAATTGAAAAATTTCTCTCTTTTATCTTTTGTTGTTGTTAGTTTAGTTTAGTTTTGTGTGTGTTTTTGTACTTGTATCCAGGATAGGTAAATCTATAGAGATAGTAACTGAATTAATGGTTTCTTGGGGGTATGGCAGGGGAGGTTGGTGGGAAATGGGGAACTAATAACCTTGAGTACAAGAAAGAAGTAAATGTTCTAAAATTGATTGTGGTAATGATTGTACAATTGTTATTAATATGGTTGAAGTATTGAATTGCTTGATATGTGAATTATTTGCCAATACTTTTTTTAAAACTGTGTTTTACAGTCACCTGGAAAGTTCTTTAGTTTGTTTTTTTTTAATGGTATACATAGGTTCTATCCAAAATCAATTAAATCTGAGAGGGGTGTGTTAGTCTGGGAGATGAGAGAAACAAATCCATGGACACACATATAATAAGGGAGAAGTTTATATACAAAGAGGAATTGAACATTGAGAAAACATCCCAACCCAGTCCAGTCCATGGCCGTAAGCCTGATATTATCCCATATGTCCGATACCAATCTATAAAGTCCTTTTCAGACTCACAAAACACATGCAATGAAGCCAAATGCAGGACAATCACAAGCCAGTGGGTAGAAAGTCTTTAGGTCCAGTGGCATTGTAAGCATCTCAGTGCTGGCAGGGGTCTCTCTGTGGCTTCTCCAGTTTCTGAGGTCTGATTGTGTCCATGTTGTTTGTCTTCTGCAATGTCTCCTAGGAAGTAGCAGAGAGAGAGAAGTGTCTTCCACCTCCAAGGAGGAAGTACCGGATTTCCCATAATTCACAGGAGAAAGCCATGCCCACACAGAAGTCTCATTGGCTCTCTCCAAATTGAGAGCCTAGACTCCACCCCTACACTCTTAATCCCTAAATTGACACCAGATTAGGTGACTACCACAAGGTGTAACCAAGGCATTCAAATATTTTAAAACTCCCCTGGAGATTCTATATGCTCAGCCAAGTATTAAAACCACAGTGTACTAGTGCACACCACACCTGTAACTTATTATGGTTGACAGCTATCTATTGCATCTGTAAATAGTTTTCTGACATGAACTTGCTCTTCTGTTCCTCAGTAAAACAGGAAGCATTCAGTACTTGTCAACCTTAAATGTGCATATAAATCACCTGGGGATATTGTTCAAATGTAAATTCCAATTCCCTTGGTTTGGAATGGGGCCTGAAATTCTGCATTCCTAACAAGCTCCCATTGTCCCAAAATGTGCTTTCCAATTCTACCACTTATCTAATATGCCAGTGTCATCTGATATATGAATTACCCTGAAGCTAAGAATTTCAAAGCATGAAGAAGAAGTCAATCCTTAACTAGTTCTCATGGGAGAGACTTTAAACTACCCCCACACATCCATCAGTTTGTTGTACCATGGTGGCTTGCATGTTGCTGTGATGCTGGAAGCTATGCCACCGATATTTCAAATAACAGCAGGTTCTCCCATGGTGGACAGGTTTCAGTAGAGCTTCTAGATTAAGGCAGGCTCAGAAAAAAATGGCCCGGTGATTTACTGCCAAAAATTAACCAACAAAAAACTTCATGGTCTGATTCTCATTAGGAATGATTAAATATTAGAGGATGGCATCATGTTTGGTGAAATAGAAGAGATCTTCAGTTATATGGATTGGCACAATAGTCAGAAAAATTAGATTCAATATGCTATCAGTGATGAGAATGATAGAATTGGGCTATGTTTCATTCTATCCTTCATCAGACATAGATGATGCCAGCATCTATCTATCTATCTATCTATCTATCTATCTATCTATCTATCTATCTATCTATCATCTATCTATCATCTATCTATCAAAGTATGTTCCTTTGGAATGTTCTTTGAGTTTGAGGAATGAAAAGAAGTCTGAAGGGTTAAGATCAAGGCTGTAGGGTGGATGAGGCAAGGTTTTCCAAAAAGTTCCTGTAAGGCAACCCATGCTACCTCCTAATAATGAGCAGATGCATTGTGATGGAAGGGGGGAAAAGGATCAGTGAAAACCTCCTGGTCTTTTTCTTAACCAATGTACCAGGGGGTACCCCCCAAAATGAAATGCTTGTTTGTTTTTGTTTTTATATGAGGGGTATTGTGCATTCGGAATTCATTCCACCAGGTCAGACTGTTACTCAAGCTTTCTACTCAGAGGTTCTGAAAAGATTGCAAAACAGTGTGTGACCAAAAAAAGGCCTGATGTGTGGTAGACTGCGGATTGGTTTTGCCACTAATGCACCAGTCTTGGGCAAAAAACAGCATGCCTCTTGTCCCGCTCACCTACTCAGCTGACCTCATTCTATGTGACTTCTTTTTGTTTCTGAGAATGAAGAGAAACATGAAAGGACATGTTTGAAGACATTGAAGAGGTGGATAAAAATCTGTCAGCCATCCAAAGAGATGAGTTTAAAAAATGTTTACAAGAGTGGAATAGCAGATTTTACAAATGTATTAAGTGTAATGGAGAGTACTTTGAAGGTAACAAGGCTGCTTTGTACAAAAACTTAAATACATAGTTTGAAAAAAATGTTGCTCTTTTTTTATGGGTACCCCCTCATAGTCTTCAATTTTCCTAAAAGTTCTTCATAACTAGCTCCATGATCATCCTGTGTCCTTCAAGAAAATCGATCAAGAGTGCCCTTTTGCAACCCCCTAAAACAGTTGCAATACCTTCTGAGCTGATGTCCCTGCCTTTAATTTTACTGGCCTCGTAGTTCCCCTCCGACGTCGCTGTGCTGATTGCACCTTGATCTCTGGATCATACAGGTGTAAGCAAAACGTGTCCCTGTGTGTGACTTTTTCCATAAAATTGTCGTCATTAGCTTCCATCTGGTTTAAGACTGACACCCAGACCAGATCTTGGTACTAGCTAATCTTCAAACAACATATTTGGCACTCATCAAACTGAAAGTTTCCAGAGACCACAATGGTCCTTCAAATTGAAATTACTGACCTATGTAAGATCCCACCTTCAGCAAATACAACATTAATGGAAATTATGTGGTCTTCTTCAGTAGTGGGATTCAAATAATTTAACAACTGGTACACTGTCCTAATGGGTGTGTTAAGTATAAAAGAATGATATACTTGAAAGGTAGTTTATTATTTCACACAATTGATAAATAAGAACTGTAAAAGAGGTACACAAAATTAGATTATGTTATAAGGGTTTTAAAATATTAGTGAAAAAATATTAAATAATACCTGATAAAAGCAATAAAACAATTAAGGTATTTCCATATTGCTTCTTGAATGGCATCCTCACTTGCAATTTTCTTTGCTTGTATCTGAGCATCATCATCTATGTGACTCATCCTTCATCTTTTCCCTGTAGGAGTAAGATCCCACTCCTTCAGAGGTAGTCCAATTAGACAATAGTCATTGTGTTTGATATATTAGAAACAGGTGAGTTCTCTAAACATATTATGTTCATCTTTGAAAAATATATTTCTGCTTCTACTGAGCTTACACCAAATTCTTCTGACAATATTTTTAGCTCTTTGAACACTTTCAGGAATTGCATAATTCACCATTAATATCTTGTGGGAATTTTGTTGTAACGCAAAGCTAAAACGAATGACAGCATGTCAGCCTCAGGTTTTTGGACACTTTTTCTCTTTGTGCTATAGGTTTGTTTATTGAAGTTATAAACTCAAGGGACTTAAAAAGGTAGTATTTCACCAAAAGTTTAACAAATTTTATGAAATAAATGAATACATAAATATTACAAGTATAGTTTTGTTTAATTTTTTATACCTATGGATGGAATAAACATGACTATAGGTGTTTAGAATATGCTGCTGCCCAGATGAATGTTAAAAAAAAGTAACAAATGTAAATTTGCCATCTCCACATTGGGCAGCTCTCCCCGGAGAGAACCCTGATTACATGTGTCATTTTAACAACCAGTTGGCTGAGCTCCACACAAAAATTAAGTATCAGATCTGCCGAACCAGTGCAAACTGGCTGCATCCCTCCACTGGTCATCTGTCAGTTTCTCAGCTTCAGCTAGTTTCTTCCTTCATTAAGGTTGACAGTGTTCCTTCTGTGGCCCATCTTTGAAGGCTTCCTGGTCTCCCTTAAAATGCGTGATGTATCAAAAATCTGTGTTTTATGTGGAACAGAATTCCTATAAACTTGTTGCAAAATTTCACTGATTGGGGATGATGTATATTTGAGTTTTGTTAAAATGTTATACTTACCCTGTCCTTTAAGTCACTGCCCCTGAACTCTGTGGCAAAAAATGATGTCCCCCATTTTTAATCATTTTATTGGGGGTCCATACAATGCTTATCACAATGCATACATCCATCCATGTGTCAAACACATTTGTGTATTTGTTGCCATCATCATTCTCAAAACATTTGCTTTCTGCTTGAGCCCTTGGTATCAGCTCCTCATTTTCCCC
>NW_022111367.1:6497337-6504460 GCF_000313985.2 Echinops telfairi | reverse complement strand
TATTTTGTCATATCTTGCCCTGTCCGACGTCTCCCTTCACCCACTTTTCTGTTGTCCGTCCCCCAGGGAGGAGGTCACATATAGTTCCTTGTCATCGGTTTCCTCTTTCCTACCCACTCTCCCTCTACCCTCCCTGTTTCACCACTCACACCACTGGACCTGTAGGGCTCATCCGCCCTGGATTCCCTGGATTTTCAGTTCCTATCTGTACCAGTTTAATTCCATAATCTTGGTAAAATGTTCCTCTGCTTCTTCTCACACTTGGGTGATTCAGCTTTAAATTCAAGGGAGTGTGTCAGTTCCTTAAATATATTACAGGTGAGTTGGAGGTAAAGGCCAGTTCACTTAGCAGGGTTTCCACATTGAATCCTTCTGGTGTGACCCCTGTAAGATGTGGTACAACATAGGTTCTATGTAAGTTTTGCTAAGCATTCTTTCCGGATGAGAGGTTGCTCCACCCAGTTCACTCACCAACAGAAGTGTAGTCACCTTCTCGAGAACCTCCCCCAATCTTGATTTGAATTTCCAGTAAGGTTTGCATTTCGCTATGGTGGAGTGATCTGTTGACTTGAGGTGACCTTAGCACAGTGTTGTCTGGCAGCAACTGAGTGGTCTTCTCTGTCTCCTCCTGTTTCTAGAAAATGATCCCAGCTGAGGTGAAGTCTCCTCTAGGCAAGCAGTTTTTTAAGATGTACATACACAGGGGGTTATATTTGGCTTGTGATCAGTGGGCATGCTCTCTACCTCATTGCCTGGCAGACCAGGTTAGAAGAGTACAAGAGTATCCTTATAGTAATGGAGTTGGATAATATTTCTCCTTTTGTGATTCACCAACTTGATGCAGCATAACGGTTTCCAGGTCCATCCATGTCATGAAGTTCTTCATGGTTATATCCTTGTTTTGCATAATATTCCATTGTGTATGTACCATAGTTTCTTTATCCATTCTCCTACTAATGGGCACTTGGGCTATTTCAAGCTTCTTGCTTTTATGAACTGTGCTGCAATGATCATTGGAGAGCATACAAGTGTTTGTGCTCCGTTTCAATTTTGGGGGGTTAATGGCCAGCAAAGGTATTGTTGGCTCGTATGGTATTTCTTTTCCTAGTTGTTTTAGGTAGCACATTATCACTTTCCACAATGGTTGTACATATTTACAAGTACATCATTAGTAAATAAGAGTTTCAATGTCTTCTTATCTTCTCCAGAATTTGTTAATCTTTGGTTGTTTATTTCTTTGTTTGTTTTGAAATTAGGCTATCATTGTGGTTGTGAGGTGATATCTCATTGTTGTTTTAATTTGAATCTCCCAGGTGACTAGTGATCATGACCATTTGTTGTGTGTGTTTTTCTTAGACATCTGAATGTCATACTTTGTGAGCTGTCTGTTCGTGTCTTTTCACCACATTTTAATTGGATCATTTGTCTTAATCTTGTTGAGGTGTTGCAGAGTTCTGTGATTTTAGTAATTAGTCCTTTGTCCATTGTGTCAGTGCTAAAGATTTTTTTCCCACTCAGTGGGTTCTTATTTTACTTTTGATGAAATTCTTTGATGTGTGTGTGTGTTTTAATATGTCCCAGTCATCTATTTTATCTTCCATGTGTTCTTTTACTATATTTGGTAATCTGTGTATGCTCTGCAGTAAGATCCTTACGTTTATCCCAATTTTCTTAATGATGATCCTTTCAGCTCTGGGGTTTAAATTTAGTTCCTTTCCGTTCTCCTCTTGACTCTTTTCATTTCTTGCATGAGGAAATATACAGGTCCTATTTCATACTTATGCAGATAGAAATCCAATTTTTTCAGCACCATTTGTTGAAGAGGGTGTCACTTTACCATTTAATGTTTTCTATCATTTGTTGAAATTCAGTAGCCTATAAGTGGGTGTTTTGATTTCTGAGTTTTCTTTCTTTTTAAAAAAATTTATTTCTGGGTTTTCTATCCTATTCCAATGGTTGATGTGTCTATTATTATGCTAGTACGGGCTATTTTGACTGCTGAAGCTGTGTAGTAGTAGGTTTTGAGGTTGGTTAGTACAAGGCCTCTTACTTTGTTCCTTTGCTTATTCTGTTTCTTCCCTCTCTACATGATGTTGGTAATTAGTTTTTCCATTTCTTTAAAGAATGAAGTTAGGATTTGTATCAAAATTATGTTGCATTTGTAGGTTGCTTTGGGCAGTATTGACATTTTCATAACGTCTTCCTATCCATGAAAATGGGATATGCTTCCATTTGTGTAAAATCTTTTTGTGTTTCTGGTAATAATATTCTTTCATTTTCTTTGTATTGGTCTTTTGTTTCTTCAGTTAGGTTTATTCCTAAGTATTTAATCTTTTGTGTTGCAATTGTAAGTAATATAGTTTTCTAGATATCTTTTTTGGACCGTTCATTCCTGCTATGTAGGAATCCTATTGATTTCTGCTTGTTAATCTTGTATCCTGCTACTTTACCAAATCTACCAATTGTTTTCAACTTTCTACTTTGGAGCCCTTGGGGTCCTCTCTATGTTAAAAGAAATCATCTACAAATAGCCAAAGTTTCCCTTCTTTTTGCTCAGTTATATTCCCTGTATTTCTTTCTATGGTCTAGTGGTTCTGGCTAAGACACCCAACAGAATGTTGAATAAGAGTGATGAGAAGGATCACCCTTGTCTAATTCCTATTTTCAGGGGAAATGTTTTCAGTTTTTCCCCATTGAGTGTTATATTAGCTACTGGATTTTCATTTATGGTCTTTTTTTCTATACAGACAACATACATTTAATATGTACACGCCTCTCTACTCATAACATGCATAAAAATGAAATGAAATCTTGTCAAGAGTGAACCATCCAGTAGTTCAGCAAATTGTTACAAATAAGATATTCTATTGAAGATACACTGTTGAGTTAGTCACAGGATCACCAGGTAAGGCAATGATTTCTATGTTTCAAAATTTCCACAAGTGGGCATTAAGTAACCTGTAACTGAACATGTAACTTGCCTCCAGGTAGTTTTGAGTACATTATTTCAAACCTTCCCAACAACCTGCAAGGTGGTTATTATAATCCTCATTTTACAGGTTAGGAAACTAGGGGTCAGAGGGGCTGGTGACTTGCCTAAGGACAAACAGCTGGTAACACGGACATCTGGTCACTGAGCCCTAAATTGGGGTCGGTGCTAACACAGCTGCTCTTCCTCCTTGTAGGGGCCTGTGTTAGCAGCAGGCTTGGCCATCCACCCAGTCCCACATATGCAAAGAGGCATCACTTGCAGCTGATAACAGAGTCCTCCGTTTGCAGGGGTGCCAGAGGTGGGTGGTGACCAGTGGAGTGGTGTCCAGCTCAGTTGCAGCTGGAAGATGTTACCTCTGCGTGTGAAGAGAGTTTCCATAAAAAGCTGAAAGTGTCCAGGACTGGGGCCCACATCAGTCACAGCAGCTCTGGGTCAGGGATAGGCTTGGCCACCAGGCACTACACTGAGCTCACAGGGTGGCAGATGTACCAGGAGTCAAGGAGACAGAGCCGACCAGTTGAGCCAAAGCTGGTAGTGCTAGACCCAGAGCCCAGGCCCCTGGCCCTGACTGCTGCACACCACTTCCCTCCACCAGTGCCTGGGCCAGGGCTGAGGTTCTCAGCTTGCATCTTGGGGGAAAGTGGAGCGCCAAGTCGAACCTCAGCTTGCACCCACTTCTGGCAAATGTCAGCGAGCCCCAGTCGGCTGGAGGTGCAGCAGAAAGCAAAGATATCTGCATCTAGGACCTGCATGCAGGCTATGCAGCACCTCACTGGCACTAACACCTGAAGTATATGTTGTCTTCTGGGATTCCAGATCTGTAATCCTCAGACTTTAGTGCCTCACCCAGGAGGACTCCAGGGGCCCCAAGGACAAGACAGCCCTCCTCATGCCCAGAAACGGTGCTAACTGCTTTAATGACATCAAGCATGATTCCCTTCTCCAGTGTCTGCTGTGGAGAACATGTCTGAAGCACGAAGGGCCTTCTGAACACTTGTGATTGTCAGCGGGCACCTGCCGGAATGGGGACCCTCAGACACTGTTGTGCTGTCCTCTGCCATCTGCCACACCTGGAAGGCTGCTGGTCACCAGCAACCTGGTTTCTGGCACGTGCTTGAGATCAAAGATTGGTTTGTCTGAAATTCCTCCACGGCACACCGTGAAATCTCCTTCTGGGAACAAGCCCTGGTTCTCCTTTACAGAAAGTCTGAGAGGTAATAACAGATGAAGACTCCTCCTGCCCCACCCCCCAGGCTTTTGTAGCCAGCAACCAAGATTCCTACATGAGAGGGACAAAGTCACACGGCGCATCACTTCATGGTCAGAACACTGAGCTGGCAGCACGGCTCAGTGATTAGGAACATCAACTCTGGAATCAGGCCATCCTGGAACCTCTGAATCTGGTTTTGCTTTATCTCTGTGTGACCGAGACCAGGCCAGTCACTCAATCTCCTTAGGGTTTGTTCCTCCTAAGCTCAAGGACTCCATGAGCTGGTCTTCCTTGGCCTCCATAGCAACTGTCGCGCTCAAGGTCTTTTTCTGTTGAAAGATTTCCCTTCTATTCTTATCTTGGATGATTTTTTCAGAAATAGATGTTGGATATTGGGAAATGCATTTTGTAGTGATAGGAACATGGTCTCCTATGCTCTGTCATATTTATGTAGTGGATTACAATGATTATTTTTCTAATATTAAGCATCGTAGCATCACTAGTAAATTGTACTTTGTCACGATGAATTATTTTTATATGTTGTTAGATTCCAGTGGCCAGAATTTTGTTGAGAAGTTTTGCATCTATGCTCATGAGGGATATTGGTCTGTACTTTATCTTTGTGGCGACTTTTCTTGGGCTTGACAGCAGGGTTGAATTCACTTCATAAAGTGTGTTTAGGAGTCTGCTGTCCCTTTCTATTTTCTGGAATGTTCTGTGTGAATTGGTGACAACTCTTCCCTGAATACTTGGAAGAAATCCCCTGTAAAGCCATCTTGTCCTGGGCTTTGCTTCCCTGGGTTTCTTGATGACCTTGTCCATTGCTTCTTTTGTTATGGGTCTGTTCAGGTATTCTACGTGTTCCTATGTAAATTTGGGCAGATAATGCATTTCCAGCTATTTGCCCACTTATTCTAGATTATCAGTCTTTTGATTTACAGTCTTTTGTATTAGTGTGTAATTATTCTTTGCGTTTCACTTGGATCTGTTGTGATGTTGCCCTTTTCATCTCCAATTCTAAATATTTGTATTGTCTCTTCTTTTGTCTTTGTTATGTTTGTCGATTTTCTTAATCCTTTAAAAAAACAACTCCTTTTCTTGGTAGTTTTCTTCAATGTTGTCCTGTTCATTTATTCCTGCTCTAACCTGTCTGCTGTCTGTTCTTCTACTGCTGTGGGTTTATGTTGTTGCTCTTCTCTACTTGTTGGAAGTGCTGTGTTTAGGTGTTGAATTTGGGATTTCACCCTTTGTTGTGTGTGTGTGTGTGTGTGTGTGTGTGTGTGTGTGTGTGTGTAGAGCAAAACAAGAAAGAAGGAGGGAGGCAGAAATAGCAAAAATGAAAGAACTGAAGAAAAATTCAAGTCCATTCCAAACTGTTTTATAAATCTTATAACTGGACCAATAAGGTAGCATCATGATGAATGGAGAAGATATTGAATTTGTCAAAGATTTCATGTTGCTCAAATCCACAATCAATGCTCATGGCTCATGGAAGCAACAGTCAAGAGATCAGATAACACATTTTCATAGGGTAAAGCTGCTGCCCAAGACACCTTTAAACTGTTGAAAATAAAGGCTGTTCCCTTGAAGACTGAGGTTTTCCAAGTCAATTTCAACCACCTTATATGCACTTGAAAGCTAGGCATTGAATCAGGAAGACTGAAGAAGAATTGGTGCATTTGAATTGTGGTGCTGATGAAGAATACTGAAAGTGCCATGGACTGTCAAAAGAACAAACAAATGTGTCTTGGAAGAAGTACAATCAGAATGCTCCTTTGAAGCAAGGATGGTGAATTTTCATCTCATGGACTTTGGGCATGTTATCTGGAGAGGCCCGTCTCTAGAACAGGACAGCATGGTTAGTAAAGTAGAAGGGACACAAAACACAACAGAAGACCCTTGATCCGAGAGATTGACACAATGGTTTCAACCATAGGCTTGAATGTAACACCAGTGTGAGGATGGCACAGGACCGGACAATGTTTCATTCTGTTGTTCAAATGGTTCATAGCACCTAACAGCAATGTGATTGACCAACCCGCCCACACATTATAGTGAGTACAATACGTTAGGCACAAAAGGACAAATATTACCTGATTTTATTTATATGATGTATCAAGAATAGGCAAACAGAAAGAATAAAGCTTATTAGCAGTTACTAAGGGCAGGTGTGAGTGGCAAAAGAGGAATTATTATTTGTATGGAATGAAATTTCTATTTAGGGTGATGAAAAAATGGAAATAGATAGTGGTGCTGGTTGTACAATATGAGAACATTAATTCATTGTCACTCAATTATACACATAAAATAGTTGAAATAGAAAATATTTTTGCTTTATATATTTTATCACCGTAATAATGATAATATTTCAAACAAAGTCAGTCTAAGTGGGCGGGGTGGGGGTGGCGCAGACTTAGCTGGGATAATATCGAATGTGCTTAAATAGTGAAATAGCCCCTCCAAATTATCAAGATTTCCTTAAAGTGTTAAATTTTCTAAGTGGTAAAAGCAGAATTACATGAGACATACAGATTCCAAATATAAAAGGTAGATGATAGTAAACTGTGTGCACTCTCATACCTCAAATACTTTTATCCTTCTTTATATTTCTTGTCCAGGCAGTGTAGGATGAAAGAATATGTATGGAAGGCCCTAGTCACACAACTACATCTCCAGGTTTCTGCTTTGATGATCTGCATTTTTTAAGTGCAATCACTGAATATCCCGTGAGCCACAAAACAAGGTCATGTGTTCATACAACACAAGTCTTCTAAAGATAAAATTAGACAATCCATCCAATTAACCCATTTTTCTAGATAAGAAAATGAATATTTCTAATCTCAAAACCTAGAAATTAGAAGCTTAAAATGGCATTATTAGCTAGCTGCCTTAGAATTAGCCCCTGATCCATGGTGATCCCA
>NW_022111367.1:6491951-6497237 GCF_000313985.2 Echinops telfairi | reverse complement strand
CGCAAAAAAAACTCTCTACATTGATTTCTTTGTCTCCCACAACACTCTTACTTTTCACCTGGGTTTGATAACACATTGCAATGGTCACATGGAATTTACAGACAATATTCAAAACCAGAGGGTGTATTACAGAAGCTCACAGGTTACAATTCATGTGAGAGAAGCTCAGGGCACAGTTTTCAGACACATCAATCTCAGTCATGTTCACAGGCAGGCCTCCCTTTGACCTCAGACTTCCAGCCTGGACTCGGCCCTTCTTGAGCAATGTCACAAAGCTTATTTACAGACTGCCAACAAATATCCAAAGGGCACGACACTCTACCATCCATAAACCTCAGCTCAAAGGCACTTAGCTCGTGCCCTGTGGGTTGGTAAAACCAGCCCCCCAATTAAGTCCCACTCTACAAACCAGCCACTTGCCCTGCCTGATACACTCAGCTTTACTTGCTTTATGGCAGGGATGGCGAACCTTTTTTCTGTCCAAGGCCATTTGGATATTTATACATAATTCTTAGGTCCTGTAAAATTATCAACTTAAAGATTAGCCTGCTATATTTGGTCAACCATTTAATTAGCTGACTCCTAATGTGATGGCTGGAACTACTTCTCTTTGATGAGGCTGTGATATTAGCTGGTGTTGATGATTTCAGAGGTTTGATACTGGACATTTCCCACCCCAGGTCTATGGGCTGTCCAGTCCACCACCTGTCTGATACTCTGGTTCCTAGTTCTGTTATTGCTGGTCCTCTGGTATCAGAGTTATCTTCTAGATTAAGGAGAGTGAGTGCGGGTCTGGCCTCTAGTAAGCTATCCATCTCTTTCGTGCCTCCAAAATTATGTCATCAAGCTATGATCTGATTGATGGGCTAGATTCCACCCCTTCACTCTTAATATCCTCAAGTTGACACCAAATTAGGTAACTACCACAGGTGGCTTATGTGTTGTTATCATGTGGAAGCTATATCATTGGTATTTCAAATACCAAGCGCATCAACCATGGTGGACAGATTTTAGCGGAGCATTCAAACTGAGACAGGCTAAGAAAGATCTAATGATCTACTTCTGAAAGTTTAAAAAACAAAAAGACCCACTGACCACTGAGTCGATTTCAAATCATAGTAAACCCATATACAAGAGGGTACCCCCCACACACAAAGAAACAGATTTTTTGTACAAAACAACTTTATCACCTTGAAAGGGTTTTCCATTACACTTAATATATTTGTCAAATCTGTAATTTAATTCTTGGAAACATTTTTCAAACACATCTGTTTGGATGACTGACAACACTTCCCTCGTGGTTTTTTTTGGTTTGTTTGTTTTTTGGGATTTTTTGCTTTTTTTTTGCTCTCTTTACCTATTCTATGTTGTCAAGTTCCTGTCCTTTTATGCACCTCTTCATTTGTGGAAACAAAGAGAAATTGCACGGAGCAAGGTCAGGTGAGTAAGGTGCATGGGGCAAGAGAGGTATGCTTTTTTTCATTAAATAATTTTATCAAGGGTTCTTACAACTCTTATCACAATCCATACATTGTGTCAAGCACATTTGTACATATGTTGCCATCATCATTTTCAAGGTATTTTCTTTCTACTTGAGCCCTTTATATTAGGTCATTTATTTCCCACCCTCCACCACTCTCCCTCCCTCATGAATCCTTGATAAATTCTAAATTATTACTTTCATATATTATATTGTCTGTTGTTTCCCTTCATCCACTTTTCTGCTGTTTGTCCCCCTGAGAGGGGGGTTATATGTCAATCCTTGTGATCGAATTTCCCTTTCTCCCTGCACCTTCCCCTTCCCCTCCTGGTATCAGTATTCTCATTATTGGTCCTGAGAGGGTTATCTGTCCTGGATTCTCTGAGTTCTGGTCTAGTCAGATTTGTAAGGTAGAATTGAGGTCATGATAGTGGGGGAGGGGGAGCATTAAAGAACTAGAGGAGAGTTGTATGTTTCATGGGTGCTATACTGCACCCTGACAGGCTTGTCTCTTCCTTGTGACCCTTGTGTAAAGGGACATCCAATTGTCTACAGATGGGCTTGGGGTCTCCACTCTGCCCTCCCCATTCACATTGGTATGACTTTGTTCTGGGTCTTAGATGCCTGATTATCTGATCCCATCCACACCTCATGACCACACAGGCTGGTGTGAGAGGCATGCTTTCGTTTACCAAAAACTGCACAATGATGGCTGCATGAACAAGTACATTGTCATGGTGGCAAACCAAGCCCCCCATCTGCCACAAATGAGGCCTTTTTTGTCTCACACTGTTACTCCATCATTTCAGAACTTCTAATAGAAAGCTTGATTAAGAGTCTGACTGGTGGTATGATGTCTAAATGCACCATGAGTCGACATTTTCAACCATTCTGGAAGCTGATAGACGTCCAGAACGAGGTTTGCTATCAAGTGACATTTCACCTTTTTTTGAAATGAGAAAACCACTACTCATACGCTTGAGTTTTTCCCATAATGCTGTCCTTGTAAGCTGTGTTCAACATTACAAGAGTTTCTGCAGTAATTTTCCCGAGTAGGAAACAAAATTTCACAGTCACACACTGTTCGCTTAAATCAGCCATCTCACACACACACACACACACACACACACACACACACACAAACGAGTTTCAAGTCAAACTGCTTTTATGAAAAAATTCACTGTGACCAGAGAGAACCTTCCCAGGTGACTCCATTGGGTGCACTAACTCAGACTGAGTTGCTTGATGCTCGTCTAGTGGGAAAACGGCGTACTACAAAATATTCACCCAGCAGATCTTTTTTCTGTTTTGGGGTGTTTTTTTTTTCAGGGAGGAGGGCAGTACCCCCTCTTATGGTTTCCAAGACTGTAAATCTTTACAGGAGCAGACGTCCACATATTTACTTCTGAAAATTAACCCCTATAGATCACAAAATATTGTCTGAGTTTCATCAGGAGTGACCACTCAATGTCTAGTAAAGTGGAAGAAAAGAGAAAATGAGGCAAACCCTCAATGATACATATTGGCAAAAAAGCTGCAATAACGGTCTCAAACATACTAATAGTCAGGTTGATGGTGCAGGACTGACTATAAATCAGAGTCAGCCCAGTGAGTAACAAAAACACTTTGTACTTGAGGTAGTTAATTGTGCCAACCTGGCCAATAAATACATGTGGGGTTAATTGAAGAGCGGAGGGATAAATGGCTCAGTGAGCCTCGCCTTTCTAGTTCCCGGGTCTCTTGCTTTGTGGGGTTGGACCAGGGTGCAGCCGCCTTAGCCAGTTCCCTGCTTCAGCTGGCAAAGTTTATTTCCTGATGACATCCCCAAGGAGAAACCTCATGGACCTACCCCGATGCAGCCCTGGGTGCTGGAGCAGCCATGTGGAGACCCCTGCCAGCGCTGAGTTGCTTACACATTCACTGACTCTGATTTCCTCCTGCAGTCGGCATCATTGTGTGTATTTTGTGAGATGGAGGAGGACTTTGTGGATTGGTGTTGGACATATGGGTTAATATTGGACTTGTGGGTTTGGGCAGCACCGGGTTGGGATGTTTTCTTGATGTGCACTTAACCTTTATATAAAACTCTCTCTTATACATGAGTTTCTGTGGATTTGTTTCTCTAAAGTACCCAGACTAACACAGTACTATATATGGTATTATTATTGTTAGATGTCATCCAGTTAATTTTGATTTATAGTGACCCCTTGTGACAAAAGATTTTCTAAGCATAAGCCACTAACTACAAGTTTGGTGGTTTTTCTCCACACGAGAAAGATGGGGTGGTTTACTGCTATACAGGTTTAGTTTCAAAGACCATATCTAGGGATATTTTGAGTGGGGAATAATATTGTTGGCAGTGGACATATTTGTTTGTTTGTTTGTTTGTTTGTTTGGATTTAATCTTCATAGAAAAAGATGTCAAGGTACTCCTCCCCTAGAGAGCCATGGACTTAGTCCAACTGCTAACGTTTCAGACAGCAGCTCAGTGTGGAACTGGTGCCCACCAGGACAGCCTAACAGAGTGCTCGGAGCTGGAAATACAGGAATAAGACAACAACATGATTCCTATGTTCCTGCTAGATAAGTATAATTACAAGTGACTGTAAAGGTACAGTTCTGATTCATAGATTAATATGACAAAGAAAAGTACAGGGAGGTTTGAAATTATAAGACTAGGGACTAACATTTTATGGGAAAGCTTCAAATGAGGAACCTTAAAGAAGAAGGAGGTGGCTGTTTTCTCCTTAAATATCAAGATTTTAGTGGTGTTTTTCTTTTAAAAAAATCATTTTATTGGGAGCTCATACAACTCTTATCAAAATCTATATATACATCCATTGTGTCAAGCACATTTGTACATTTGTATATTTGTTGCCATCATCATTCTCAAAACATTTTCTTTCTACCAGAGCCCTTGGTATCAGCTCTTCATTTTTTCCCCTCCTTCCCTGCCTCACCCCCTCATGAACCCTTGATAATTTATAAATTATTATTGCTCTGTCATGTCTTACACTGTCCAGCACCACCCTTCATCCACTTTTCTGTTGTCCATCCCTCAGGGATGTAGATAATTGTGATCGGTTCCCCTTTCTACCCCACCTTCCCCTTCCCTCCTGGTATCAGTACTCTCATTGTTGGTCTTGAGGGGTTTATCTGTCCTGAATTCCATGTGTTTCCAGTTCTTATCTCTACCAATGCACATCCTCTGGTCTGGCCGGGTTTGGAAGGTAGAATTGGGATCATGATAATAGCAGGGAGGAAGCATTAAAGAACTAGAGGAAAGTTGGATGTTTCAACAGTGCTATACTCCACCCCAACTGGCTCATCTCCTGCCCGCAATAATTCTGTAAGGGGATGTGCAGTGGCCTACAGATGGGCTTTGGGTCTCCACTCTACACTCCCCCTCATTCACAATGATATGATTTTTGTTCTGGGTCTTTGATGCCTGATATCTGATCCCTTCAACACCTCGTGATCACACAGGTTAGTGTGCTTCTACCATGTAGGTTTTGATGCTTCTCAACTAGATAGCCACTTCTTTATCTTCAAGCCTTTAAGAACCCAGATGCTATATCATTTGTTAGCTGGGCACCATCAGCTTTCTTCACATTTTCTTATCACAGCTTTGTCTTCAGGAATCGTGTCGGGAAGGTGAGCATCATGGAATGCCAGGTCAATAGAACAAACTCTTCTTGCATTGAGGGAGTATTTGAGTAGAGGCCTAATGTCCATCTTCTACCTTAATACTAAACCTATAAATATATGCACATAGATATATTTCCCCATTGTCATATATAAATATA
>NW_022111367.1:6476665-6491366 GCF_000313985.2 Echinops telfairi | reverse complement strand
TGTTCTGTTGCACACCGTTAGTGTTTTGCCTCGGTGTGGTGGTGTCAGATTGAGCACAATTCCCACACTGTGTCTCCAGTGTTGTCACCCATAGTGCTAAGGGTCAATGAGGGATGTTGGATATCGTAGTGGAGCTGGCCCTATTGTCCTCTCTGTGCATTGGCTACTTTGAGCAGGGATATTGTGCTCAAGGTTTGGTGGGTCAGGATGTGCTCCACTCTCTCTTCCTTCCCCTTCAATTGCTCCTGTATGCTCTGATCAGATAAGTCCCTCTCCCTGATCTGTAGCTTCAGTGCTGTCCTCTGAAGTAAATTCTTCAAGGGGGTGGGGAGATGTCCACATAGGTGGAATTGGGGCTAGCTTCTCAGACCTCTCTATTGGTTTACTGCTTCATACTTGTATGTTGCAATCATATCTTTGAGCTCCGGGTTTAAACTTGATCCCTTTTTCCCTGTGGAGATATAAGCAATACACTCCCCTTGGGTGGGTTAGTGCCCTGTTCATCCACTACCCATTTTTTTTTCATTTCCCCCCCCTCTTTAGTTGGCTACTTTATGTATCCCTGGATTTAGTATGGCCCCTGTCATGCTACCAGGAATGTTGTCTACAGTAGCTTTTTCCCTTTGCCCCTTTTGTATTTTTTAAGCTTAACTCAGTGGGCTCATGTTGTACTTGTCCTTTTGTATTGGCTTACTTCACTTAGCATAATTTCCTCCAGTTATTTCCATGCAGCAATGTGCTTCATGCATTAATCACTGCTTTTTAGCAATGCGTGGTACTCCATTGTCTGTATGTACTACAGTTTTTAATCCACTTCTCTGTTGATGGAAATTTGGTTGTTTCCAACTCCTTGTAATTGTGAACTGTGCCGCGATGAACATTGGAGCACAGATGTATGGCTGTGGTTTTTTTCTTGCCTCCTCTGGGTGTTTGCCCAGTAGTGGGATTGCTGGATCTTATGGTAGCTTGGTTTCCATCTGTTTTAGATATTGCCAGATCGATTTCCACAGTGGCTGCACATATCTATCGGTCCACCAGCAGTGGATGAGAGTTCCTGTCTCCCTACAGCCCCTCCAACACTTGTTGCTTTCTGATTTTTTGAATTGGGCTATCTTTGAGGGTTTAGGCAATATCTCATTGTTTTGATTTGCATTTCTCTTCTGGCTAATGATTGGGAACATTTTCTCATATGTTTATTTGCCATTCAGATTTCTGCCCTTGTGAAACTTCTGCTCAGGTCCTTGCCCAACTCCTTAGTGGACAATTAGTATTTTTCTTTTTGAAAACTAGCAGAGTATTGTATATTTTAGTAAAAAGGCCTTTGTCTGATGTTCCATTCCTAAAGATGTTTCCCGAGTCAGTGTGCTCTCTTATTACTCTATTGGTGAATTCTTTTGATGTACACCAGTGTTTTATCTTCAGTATATCCAACTTGTCAATTTCTGACTCATCTGTATTTGTGTCCTTCCATATTTCTGATAGCCTATGTATTCCCTGAGCCAAAGTTCTCAGGTTGGTCCCAATTCCCTCATTTATGGTCCTAATAGTTTGGGGTTTTACGTTGAGGTCTGTGATCCACCTTGAGTTTATTCTTGTGCATGGAGTGAGATACGGGTCTTGCTTCATCTTTCTGCAGGTAGATGTCCATTTTTTCCAGCACCACTTTTTGAAGAGGGTATCCCATTTGATATTTTGGGGGCCCTTATCAAAGATCAGTTTCTGTATGCTGATGATTTTATTTCTGGGTTTTCATTTCTTTTCCATTGGTCTGAGTATCTGTCATTGTACCAATACCATACTTTTGACAACTGTGGCTGTATAATATGTGCTAAAGTCAGGTAAAGCAAGCCCTCCCACTCTGTCCTTCTTCTTGAGGAGTTCCCTGCTATTTCGGGGCTTCTTCCATCTCCATATGAAGTTAGTAATCAGTTTTTCCATTTCTTTGAAGAAAGATGAAGGTAATAGTATCAGGATTGTACTAAACTTATATAGAACCTTGGGCAGAACTGACATCTTTACTATATTGAGTCTTCCAATCCATGAGCTTAGGATATCCATTTGTTGATGTGATGTCACTCTTGGTTTCTTATAATAGTGTTCTGTAACTTTCCTCATATAAATCTTTTGTTCTTTTATTCAGGTACATCCCTAAATATTTCAATTTGTACAATTATGAAGGGTACCACCCTTTTGATCTCCTCTTCTGTGGTCTTATCCGATGTGTATAGCAGTCTGATAGACTTCTGTTTGTTGATCTTGTATCCTGCCACTCTGCCATACTCCTCTATTGCTTCCAGTACTCTCCTTATGGAGCTTTTGGGATTTTCCATATATAAAATTATATCATCTAAAAATAGTGATAGTTTCACCTCTTCCTTCCCCAGACTAATACATTTGATATCTTTTCTTTGCCTCATGCTGTTAGGTAAAACCTCCAGTATGATGTTAAATAAGAGTGGGGACAAGGGTCATCATTGTCTGGTTCCCTTTTTCAGTGGGATTGTGTTAGTCTTTTCTCCATTGACTACCACGTTGGCTGTTGGTTTTTCATATATAGTTTGTATTGTCTTGAGGAATATTCCTTCCATTCCTATCTTCTTGAGTGTCTTAAACAGGAATTGGTGTTGGATGTTGTCAAATGCTTTTTCTGCATCTATCGATATTATCATGTGTTTCTTATCATTTTTCATGTCAAAGTGGCAAATTATACTAATGGTCTTTCATATGTTGAATCATCCCTGCATCCCTGGTATGAATCCCACTTGGTCATGTTGAATTATTTGTTTTATATACTTTGTATTCTATTGGCCACTATTTTGTTAAGGATTTTTGCATTGATCATTGATGTTCATTAGGATATTGGTCTTTAGTTCTCGATTCTTGAGGGATACCTGCCCAGTTTTGATATTGAGTTATACTAGCTTCATGGAAGGAGTTCAGGGGTCTATCTTTTTCTATGTTCTGGGAGAGTTTGTGTAAGATTAGTGTCAGTTCTTCACTGAATGCTTGGTAGAATTATCCTGTTAAGCCATCTGGTCCAGGGGATTTTTTTGTTGGTATTCCCCTGATAACCTTGTCTATTTCTTCCATTGCTATGGTCTGTTGAGATTCTTGACGTCCATCGGGGATAGTCTAGGAAGGAATTGTTTTTCCAAGAATTTGTCCATGTCTTTTAAGTTGTTGAATTCATCGGAGTACAATCCTTCATAGTATTGTGTAATTATCCAGTTGATTTCATTAGGGTCTGTTGTAATGGTCCCTCTTTCATCCCTTATCCTAGCTGTTGAAATTTGTTCCTTCCTGTATTTAGTTAGGTTTGTCATCAGTCTGTCGATTCCATTTATCCTTTCAAAGAACCAACTTTTAGCAGCATAAGTTTTTCCATAGTTTTCTTATTTTCCCTCTCCTGAATCTCAGCCGTGATTTTTATTATTTCTTTTCTTTTGCTATTAGTAGGATTGTCTTGTTGACTCTGCTCCAGTTGCTGCAAATTTTGTGCCAGATTTTCAGTCATAAATCTCTTCCTTTTTCATGCATGCATGTATTGCTAGGAAACTTCCTCTGATAACTGCCTTTGCTCTGTCGCATAAATTTTGGTACGCCATGTTCTCATTTTCCTTCTTTTCTAAAAATGTCCTAATTTCATCTCTGATCCGGCCAGTACTCCTTTTGCAATAGAGAGTTATTCATCCTCCAATTGTTTGTTCTTGTTTCCTTCATCTTCCTTTTGTTGATTTCCTGCCTTATGGCACAGGATGCTTAAATTTATGTAGATCCACCTTACGCCCCAGCATATGGTCTGTCTTTGAATATATGCCATGTGAGCTTGAAAAGAATGTGATTTTTCTTTCTTTGGATGAAAAGCTCTGTAAATATTTATCAGGTCAAATTTTCTAATTGTATTGTTTTGATCTCTAGCCTCCTTGTTGAGTTTCTTTCCCAGTAATCCATCTTTATCAGGGAGTGGTGTATTGAAGTCACCTACTATAATTGTTGAGCCTGTGAATTCTTTTTTCATCTCTTGGAGCATTTGGTTGGCGTATTCAGTGGGTCTCTCATTTGGGGAAATACATTTTTAAAATGCTTAGTGGTTCTATGTCTACCATTCCCTTGAGCATTATATAGTGTCCCTCCTTATCTCTTTTTATGTTTTGCACTTTGAGGTCAATTTTATCTGAGATTAGGATTCCAACCCTTGTTGTTTTTAATTGCTGTTTGCTTGGTATGTTTTTCTCCAGCCTTTGATTCTCAACTTATTTTTGTCCGTAGTCTTGAGATGTGTCTCCTGTAGGCAGAAGATTGATGGGTTGTGTTTTCTAAGCCAGTCTGCTAGCTTGTTTTTAATGCTTGAGTTCAGTCCATTTATATTCAAGGTTATTACCTCCATCTGTGGATTGTGATGTCGTCTTATACCTTTTGTGTTGGGTGTTTTCCTACCTCCCTTTATTATCGTTGTGTGTGTGTGTGTGTGTGTGTGTGTGTGTGTGTTTCTTTCTTGACTTCTTGTCACCCATAAGCGAATACTGTTTTAGGGTTTGTTTTCTCTTTGTTGCCCTCTGGGTGAGTTGTTCCATGTAGCAGTCTCTTATTTGTGCTTGGGGAGTAGTGTTCTTCTGCCCATATTGGGGCAGCAAGGATCTTTTGTAGGGCTGGGTTTCTTTTAATGTATTTTTTTAGTTTTTCCTTGTCTTGGAAGACATACTTCTCCATCTATCTCGAGAGATAATTTGGCTGCATAGAGTATTCTTGGGCTTGCATTATTTTCCTTCATCTTTGGAATATATTACTTCATAGGTCTGAGCATATTCTTATTTGGGAAACTTTATATGTGATTGCTTGCTTTTCCCTAGCTGCTCTCATTATTTTCTCCTTTTTTCTCAAAGTTGGATAGTTTAACTATTATGTGCCTTGGTGACTTCTTGGGATTCAGTATAGCTGGTGTTTTTTTAGCCTCTTGTATGGTTGCCTGGTATTCATTCATCAATCTTGGAAAGTTTTCCTCCAAGAATTCTCTCACTATTTTTGCAGATGACTTCTTTGTTGTGTCTTCCTCCAGTAATCCAATTACTCTGATGTTGTTCCTCTTCATAACATCAGACCTAGCTCATAGGTTTTCTTCAGTTCTTTGATGATCTTATTAGATTTTTGTTCATATTTGTTAAAATCTGCTTGGTTGTCCTCTAGGTCACTGGTGCAGTTCTCTGCCTCTTCCAGTTGGTTGGCGAAATCCATGAGTCTGCTACTGATTTTTGTCATCTTGTCCCTAAGCTCTTGTATTTCCCTTTGGTGCATGGTCTTTATCTCCTGTATCATTTCATTGTTTTTCTCCTATCCTCCAAATCCTGTATTGTTTCCCTCATATCCTCCAAGCAGCATTCTGAAAATGTCTTTCTGTGGCAGCTCAATGTCTGCTTCTTCTATGCATGCTGTTAGTTCAGGACATCTTCTGACATTGCCGTTTGTTTCTCCTGTTTTTTTCATTGAGGTGGTTTAGGCTGATTGCTGTTTGTGTTGTGTTGTTTTAGAGGAGCCAGGTGCCATTTTCCAGGAAGTCAAAGAGCTCTGGCTTTCTCTGGGAGAATCGTGGGAATGGTCCTTCGAACAGTGTGTAGGTAATTGTGCTATGGAATTGGCCTACCACTTTATCCTCCTGTGACTTCACTTTTTCCCTGGTCAACCAGTATTCTGTTATTTGGAGGGCAAGTTGGATGCTCCTCTCAGGGGACACTGGTTGCGTGTTTTTGGACCCATGAGGATGGTGCTATACTGGCTGATCTCACAAGAAGCCACGATGGTGTGACCCACGGCAACTTGGGGCACTGCAGAGGACATGCAGGGGTGCCTGCTGCAACGGGAGTGTCACAGAAGGCTGGTGGGTTGTGCACATTGTTGTAGAGCACAGCAAATGGTGGGCAAAATTGCCCTAGTCAGGTAGATCACTGCATAAGTTGGGCAGATGTTCCTGTAGCAGCATGGAGCATTGGCGAGTGTTGGGCAAGCTGTCTTAGGCCATGTGAGGCACTAGACCAGGTCGGAGGAAATTCCCTCAGTCATGTGGCACCACAGAGGACAGGTAGGAGTTCCCCCAGCCACACAGGCAGGATTTCCCCCCAAGAAGGTGAGTGGGATTTCCCCTGTTGGAGGGCAGTTGGCCTTTCCCCAGCCTTGGGTTATGCTGCAGAGGGTGGAGCTCTCCAAGCTGGGTGGACGGCAGACGTAAATGCCCTAAGCTAAGAGGAGTGGTCTGGAGGTTGGCAGTGGTGAGTGAGATAAAAGAGAAGAGGAAAAACAAAAACTAAGCCCACTGATACTATAGGGGGAAACAGAGAAGAGAGGGAAACAAACTTAACAATACAGCTGAGACCATGGGGATGGAGGGGTTTAATTCCTGCCCCAAGGCAGCTGAGACTGTGGTGGGAGAGAGATAAGAGAAACAAAAGTAACAATATAGCTGATCCCTGACCATGCAGCTGGAGAGGTTTAAACCCTGCCCTGAGGTAGAGGCAAGCTGTGGCTGTGTTGAGATAAAGCTGGCCCCAAATGATCCTGACTCCAGTGGAGACAGTGTTGGGGTTAAAGTCAAAAGCTAACCGACCTCCACTGTGGTAAGCCAAAGGCCCCAGCCCCTCAAAACTTAGTGGATCTGTGCCTACTTATCTTTATGATGCTCCTCCGGCGACCTGGCAGTGTTGAATTTCCCTCTTAGTAACTCCCCTGAGCTGATTTCTTAAGAGTCCCTCTGGTATGTGTTACTCAGTTGCCCATCTTCCCGGAAGTCTCCAGGTGATTTTTCTTATTCTCACAAAACATTCACTTAGTTGAATTGGCTTGAGTTGGCACAAGAGCAACTAGTTAGGTAAGGGAACACAACTCTTTTTATGAGCTTCATTATCCTGATTCTAAATTATCCAGACTCTAATTCTGCTTTCTAAAATCTAAGCTCCCTCCTTTTTAATTAGCATTAAAGAAAAGAAATTAAACTCGGAGTCTCTGCACCTGATGTTGACTCTTACATTTCTCATTAGCCTAATTATTTAAACAATTTCCCAGGCTACTTATAGTAACACATTCCTTTATGTCTGTCAGTAAATTTTCAACTCTATAGCAAATGCTGCGTTCTCCATGAGACATAATCTGAGTAATAATTTATACAAGTATGAGTATGTGGATAGATATCAACAGGGAGTGTTTTCTTTTTGTGTTGTTTTTTTTTTTTTTTTGGTGGATGTGTGTTTTTCTTAAATCAATGATGTAAGTCTCAAGTTCCAGAGATGCTTTACTGTGGTAGTCACCTAATCTGGTGTCAATTTAAGGATTAAGAATGTAGGGGTGGAGTCTAGGCTGTCAATCTGGAGATAGCCAATGAGACTTCTGTGTGGGTATGACCTTCTCCTGAGAATTCTGGGAAATCTGGTACTTCCTCCTTGGAGACAGAGGACACTTCTCTTTCTCTGTGACTCCCTGGGAGACATTGCAGAAGATAAGCCACATGGACGCAACCAGACCTCAGAAGCCAGAGAAGCCACAGAGAGACCCCTGCCAACACTGAGATGCCTACAACACCACTGGACCCAAAGACTTTCTATCCACTGGCTTGTGATTGTCCTGAATTTGCATGTGTTTCGTGCATGTGTTTCGTGAGTCTGAAGAGGACTTTATATATTGGTATCGGACATATGGGCTAATATCAGACTTATGGACCTGATCTGGACTGGGCTGGGATGTTTTCTTAATGTTCAATTGCTCTTGTATATAAATCTCTTTCTTATACATGCATGTATGTCAATGGGTTTGTTTCTCTAGTCCACCCAGACTAACACATTTACCTTTGGAATATTTTTAGGAGAAATACCTGGGGTACAAAAAAAAATCTCTGCTGGTGGAGCTTTTGCCATACACAGCTTTCATGCTAGACAAGCATCAAGCATCTCCCTGGATTAGTGCAAACAGTGGTGTCACCTTGGAAGGGTCTCTTTTGTCACAGTGAATTCTTTCATAAAAGCAGTTTTGCTAGATCTTCATTTTTTGTGATTGCTAATTTAAGAGAACAGCTTATGGAGGTGAAATTTTGTTTCCTGCTCTGGAACAGAAAATTTTGTGATGTTGTACACAGTTTACAAGGAGAGCACTGTGGGAAAAACCCAGTGTTCAAGTGTGTTTTTCCTTTCAAAAAAATGTCGATTGATGACAAACCTTGGTCTGGATGCCCATCAACTTCCTGAATGAATAAAAAGTGTTGACAAAATGCATGCACTTGTGCTGGAAGAGCAATGAGGGACCACTGAAGAGATGGGGAAGTTATCTGGACTGTCTTGAAGCTCAGTTCTGCAAATTTTAATTGAAGATTTGGGAATGAGAAGAGTCGCTGAAAAATTTGTGCCTCAGGTTCTGACTGACCAATAAAAAGAGCTTCGACTGGAAACATGCCGTGCTTTGAAAGAACAGCCCCAAAGCAACACAAGCTTTTTCCCAAGGTCATTCATTACTGGTGATGAGACATCGTGCTATTCTTATGACGCCAAAAACAAATATCAATAAAGCCAATAGAAGATGCCATTGTCACCTCACCACAAAATGCTCATCAAGTGAAATCAAAGATAAAGGTAAGATAAATAGATAAAAAGAAAAACCAGATTTTAAAAAGATAAAAGATAAATATCAATTTGTTTTATTGATATTAGAGGGATAGTGAATTTGGAGTTCTTTCCACCAGATCAGACTGTTAATCAAACTTTCTATTTAGAGGTTCTGAAAAGATAGTGTAACAGTGTGTGAGAAAAAAGGCCTGATTTGTGGCAGACTGGGGACTGGCTTTGCTACCACGACAATGCACCTGGTCACGCAGCCATCTTCATGTGCCAGTTTTGGGGAAAAAAACAACATGCCTCTCTTGCCCCACCCACCTGACTCACCTGACCTTACTCTGTGCAATTTCTTTTCTGTTCCCATGAATGAACAGCATCAAGAAAAGACAGCAATTTGATGACCTGAAAGAGGTGAAGAAAAAATGAGAGCGGTACTGTCAGTCATCCAAACAGATGAGCTTGAAAAGTGGTTCCAAGAATAGAGTCACAGATCTGACAAAGGTATTAAGTGTAATGGAGAGTACTTTTTTTTTAAAATGGAGAGTACTTTGAAGCTGGTAAGGTTGTTTTGTACAAAAATTTAAATACATAGCTTTGAAAAAAATTCCGTGTTTTGGGGCTACCCTCATAGATTCCCATATGCCCACTGAAGATGATCTTATCTTCTTTCTTCTTGTCTGCATTCTTTGAGAACACCATGGTATTTTATTATCCCATGAATTCTCTTGGATTTCCAAATGACTAGTTCAATTGAAAATTTTATTTTACACACTTAAAAAGATATTTAATATATCAAGACCATTCTTTTGTTTTAGTTTTGTGATCTGAACGTTTGTAAATGTGCACAGATTAGAATATTACATAATCTATAAATGAAATTCATCCCAAAGTTCATGCTCTGGAGTGCTGGGTGACATAAATGGTTAAACTGCTCAGTGCTAAAATAAATGTTGAAGGTTTGATTGCACCTAGAGGTGCCTCAGAAGTAGACCTAAAAATAGTACTACTACTAAAAAATAGCCTTTAAAAACTCTCTGGAGCCTTTCTACTTTGAAACACATGGGGTTGTCATGAGGCAGAGACTAGAAGTTTTTGGTTGTGCTCTAAATTTAAGTTTGAATAATCCCCAGTAGAATTCCCCCTCCCCTCTCCACCTGCCACCTTTCTGCATGTCATGGGATGTTTTGGTTCCCTGGGAACATTCTGGGAACACTCTTCTTGTGCATATATCTCCAGAATCAACACAACACCATCATTTACTAAGTTCTATTCTACACTTTCTTGTTCTCATGATCATAGTTTACATACTCTCCTTAGATTTAAAAACATGTACAAGCCAGGGAAGAGGTACATAGCATAGCTACCAGAGTTAGCACATCAAAAGCCCTTAATCACTGCCCTTGATATAATAAAAGGAAACGGCCATGCTAACAAATCAACTTTAAGGTTTTCCAAAAATATGAGGGAAAAAGAGTTCCTTCCATCTGTGCCAAGGGCTGCGCTACCCTCTTCTTCTCACAGGTGTGAGGTTCTGAAGCGTCTGCTTCCATTTTTGCTGTATTTAGTTTGTTTTCTCTGGTGTTTCAGCAGCACCTCCTGCCTCTGTCCTCAGCCTGAGGATGAGAAACTCAGCAGAAATAACAAAGTCTGTTTGTCCTCAGTTGGCCTCCAAAGAAACTAGGACATTGAGGGACTAAGAAGGCAAAGTCTTTCGCACACCAGTGGTCAAGTCTGGCTTTTAGTGGCATCTCTCCAAAAAACCAGAATCAGTGTCAAACCACCAGTCCAGGCCTTTCCTAGATGCTCTGAGTGTTTATGCAGCCACTAAGTGTTCTGCCCAAAGTGGACTCCACCCAATGGTCAGCTCAGGCAAATCAAATATTCATTCATACAGTTGGGACTGACATACCCAAATGGCCCATGAAGTCTAGTTGAATTTCGTCCAAGCTTACAGGTGCCAGGCCACTGGCCAAACATAACAGTGAATGGGAATGTTTTCCCAGGACACTGGCATCCTAGCCAGAAGCAACAATGAAGGACACTGTGGTATTGTGAGAAAAGGATAGGATCAAGTCACAGTGAATAAGATTGGGGTCTATTCTCCAATTCTTTCTACTTGTATGATCTTGAACAAATTTCTCAATATCAATGGGACTCAGTTTACTCATCTGCAAAGTGAACATAATGATAACACAGCTCGCCCTAAACAATTTTTCTGGGTGTCCCGTTCATGGGGTCACTTGGGGTGCTAATTCAGAAAATCACATTGGATAGACGGTCTCAGATCTAATATCATAGATATCGTGTTCCACTGTATTTATAGCTATTAAGTTATACTAATTTATTTAATTTTAACAATTTTATTGACATATAATGCACTTATTGCAAGATTCAATACAATCATATTAAAAAGTGTTGTACAATCATCACCACAAATACTTTAGAACATTTTCTTCTCTTATACTCCCATATCCTTATATTAGCTCCCCATATCCCTCCAATGCCCCTGACCGTACCCTCTAGAAACCATTAATCCAGTTGCTGTCTTTATAGATTTACCTATTCTGGATTTCATATACAGAAAAACATATCAAACAACAATAACAAAACCAAAAAAAAAAACCTCAAAAAGAAAGCAGGAAATATTTTAAAAACTAGGGCAAATTTAAAAGGTTCAAAATGGAGATTAAATGATAAGGTGCTAAATTTTAACAGAACTTCATCTGCAATAATTCATCCTCCAGTGCACTCTGCAAGATAGCAGAGGCTATTCACATCCCTGGCCTATGGTGAGGAGGAATTCACCAGAGGCTTAATCCATGTGTGGACTCTGCAAATGGATCTGGGGCTTCCATTGTCATCCCCGCAATCTTCAGCAAAGTGGTGTTAACAATTTAAGCTCTTATATACCATTCCCTCCTCAGATTTTATTCTTTACAATCCTTGGATCACACAGGCTGGTGCAGTTCTTCCATGTGGACTTAGTAGACACCTCACTTTAGCAGACGAGCTTTTAAATTCCCAGATGCAATTATTTTTGATAGACAGGCCACCAACAGGTTTCTTCACCTCACTTTGTTATGGTACCTATATCTTCAGTAATCTCTTCATGAGTGTGAGCATCAAGCAGTCCCATGTCATAAAAATGAATCACTCTTAGATCAGGCCTAGAATTAATTATGAGCCCCAAATCCATTCATTCACCTATGATTTGTATATGTATATTCACTTAGGGGCATCATTATCATTTTATGATAGGGCACATTGTCAATCATCCCCAGAGAGCAAAAATTAATTCTATTGATAGCATTATTAATTTAGTGATGGGTATAGAATATAAAACACTGTTGAGAAAGTGAAGTTATACAAATAAAGGCCAATATGAACTGCAATACATGAATTGTTAATTGTACAGATTACACTCTTAAGTGACTGGACACTATTTACACAATCTCACTCTCTCACTGCCATTGAGGCACTGCTGACTCATAGCAACCTCCTACAGGTTTCCAAGACCATAACTATTAGCAGGAGTAGAAAGCGTAGTCTCCCACACACAAACAATAGAGATTGGTAATAGGGCAAAACCTTCAATCACCTTAATTCACAAAAGCAGAACCATACCTACCCAATTAATAGATGTTTTAATAAAGCAAGGAGAGCATTAAAATAATAAATATATGGTATCCCAGAATGCCATTTATTAGACTCCTTCAGGGCAAGAGATCTGAACCAAAGTTCAAAGACCTCCAATTCCATAACCTTGGGATAGCAGTGCTCTGCTTCTTTCCACACTAGGTAGTTTCAGCCTTAAATACAAGGGTTACAGGTGAGTTTGAAGTAAAGCCTAGCTCACTTAATGGATTTCTTCTCTCAGATTATATAATCTTATAATCCAGTTTCCCAAGCAATGAGGTAGAGAGCCTGCCTAGCATCTGTGAACCATATGTCACCTCCTCTATTTGCACACCTTAAAAAACACTTCAACCGAAGAAACCTCAGCTCAGCTGGTGTCAGTTTTTCAAGATGGGAGAGAGTGAGCAGACCATTCAGTTGTCGCCTGTGGTAGTTACACAATCTGGTGTCGACTTGAGACTATTAAGAGTGAATGGGGTGGAGTTTAGCCTGTCAATCAGGTCTCAGCTTAATGACCTCACTTGGAGGCACTATGGAAATAAATAGCTCATTGGAGGTCAGGCACACACTCACTGTCTGCTTGGTCTTCCTGTTGACAAGCCACAAGGAGCTACGCTGATGGAGCCAGAGCCTTGGAGCTAGAGGAACCACGTGGAGACCCACACCAGCAATGAGATGCTCCCACCACCCCTGGATCCACAAGACTTTCCACCCACTGGCCTGTGATCTTCCTGCATTTTGCATCATTGCATGTGTTGCATGAGTCTGAAGAGGAATTTATTTACTGGTATCAGACATATGGGCTAATATCAGATTTATGAACTTAATCTGGACTGGGCTGGGATGTTTTCTTAATACACAATTACTCTATATTAAGCTCTTTTTTGCCTTTTTTTATTGGGGGTCTTACCACAATCCATACATATATCCATTGTGTCAAACACATTTGTACATATGTTGTCATCATCATTTTCAAAACATTATCTTTCTACTTGAGCCCTTGATATAAACTCATCCCCCCCCACTCCCTCCCTCATGAACACATGATAATTTATAAACTTTTTTTCCCATGTCTTACACCGACTGCTGTCTCCCTTTACCCACTTTTCTGTTGTCCATCCCCCTGAGAGCGAGTTATATGTAGATCATTGTGATCAATTCCCCTCCTCTCCCCACCTTCCCCTTCCCCTCCTTGTATTGCTACTCTCATTATTGGTCCTGAGGGGCTTATCTGTCCTTGATTCCAGGTTGCGAGCTCTTATCTGTACCAGTGTACATGCTCTGGTCTAGCCGGATTTGTAAAGTAGAATTGTGGTCATGATAGTGGTGGGGAGGAAGCATTTCATCGGTGCTATTTTGCACCCTGGCTAGCTCCTCTCTTCCCTGTGACCCTTCTGTAAGGGGATGTCCAATTGTCTACAGATGGGTCTCCACTCCACACTCCCCATTGATGTGATTTTTTTGTTCTTTGATGCCTGATATGTGATTCCATCAACATCTCATGATCACACGGGCTGGTGTGCTTCTTCCATGTGGGCATTGTTACTTCTTAGCTAGATTGCCGCTTGTTTATCTTCAAGCTTTTACAAACCCAGATGCTATATTTTTTTATACCTGGGCACCAACCGCTTTCTTCACCACATTTGCTTGTGCACCCATTTGTCTTCAGTGATCGTGTTGGGAAGGTGAGCATCACAGAATGCCGGGTTATTAGAATAAAGTGTTCTTGTATTGAGGGAGTACTTGGGTAGAGGCCCAATGTCCATCTGCTATCTTTATACTTAACACATAAATATATGTAAATCGATCTATTTCCCTATCCATATACATAAATATATTTACATACGTGCATGCCTGTGTTTAGGCCTCTATAGATGTCCTTTGCCTCCTAGTTCTTTCCTCTATTTCCTTTTCCATACAGCTGTTTCTTATACACATATGATTGTCTCTTGATTTGGTCCTCTAGTCAACCCAGACTAACACACAGGTGTGCAATATTGTGCTAAGGGAACCCAAATCAAAAGACACTCCTACAAGAGTGATAAGTGCACCTTACTGGAAATTCATTCAAGTCAATATGGGGGGAGATGGGCATATATGTCTCAGAGATAGAGAGTATATTTCTGTTGGTGGGTAAACAGGGAGAATTTTTCCCTACTGGGGAGAATAATGTTTAACAGGACTTATATAGACCCCAAGGAGAGAATATGCCCAACACTATATTCCTAATTGGACAGTTTTAACCCAGCCCTTGGAGAGCCAGGCCATGTGCTGTAGATGATCGGGGCTGTTAGACTCTGTCCTTTCAAGGTGCACAACATCCTTCATAAGTCACACAAGAAGGATTCAATGCACAGAGAGGACCACATGGCCAGCCCCACTATGAGACGTGACGCCCCTCACTGGCCCATGGCCCTGCGGGGGACAACACCAGTGACACAGTGTGGGAATTGCGCCTGATCTGACCCCGCCACGCTGAG
>NW_022111367.1:6469341-6474874 GCF_000313985.2 Echinops telfairi | reverse complement strand
AAAATAAAATAAAATCACTGAGAAAAAAAAAAAAAGAAGGATTCAATGAGGAAACTGCCACTAAGTTATACTAATTTATTAATTGATCATACTAGTTTTAAGTTTGGGAAGAATTCAGATCCACAAATTATAGGATAATAGAAAATGGGAAAGATAATGGAGAAAATATAATAGAAAATAGGTAAGAAATGTTGAAAAAGAATTCAATTTTAAGGAATTTCTAAGGGAAGGTGATATAGACCCTGATATAGCTAGTTGGCATATTGAGCTGCCAATTATAAGTCAACGGTTTGAACCTACAAAATATTTAAAAGTTTTGAAACCCAAAGGAGTGGTTCTTCTATGTCCAATAGGGTCATTGTTAATTAGAATTGATTAGATGGCAGGTTTTTTTTCTTTTTGGTGTGGGAGGCTGTGCAATGTATACCCCCTGCACGTCAGTTGGTTTGAAAATACAGGTCATCATGAGAATTGCCTAACTAAATTGTGTAAGAATTCTCACCACTTATTTAATTAAGCTCTTTTCCTAAAACAACAAACCTGAGACCTACAAGACCTGGCAATATGTGTTTGAGCAGCACATAAAGAATTGTGATTGCATTTGTTGTCTGTTCTCATCCGAGCAGAATTAAATGTGGTGGGGTTTTTTTGTTTTGTTTTCTTTTATTTGGGAAGCATTAACACACAGATATCTTGATTTTTTTTTTTAATAGGTGAGCAGAGTGAAATGTGGTATATGGCATGTTCTATATCTCAAAGACTAGACCTGATAGGGGGAACTGGTGGCATTTTTTAGAATAAGTAGATCAAATATACCCAGAAAAGTTTAACATTTTGAGACACCAAGATGTGTGTTGGCAGTGTCATACTACCTCATAAGGATGTTGTGGAGATCCGAGATTATAGAAACAACAAAGCTAGTGCAGTGTCCAACTGCAGTGAAAACCCAGCTGCCATAGAGTGGCAGCTGATGGTGACAGCCGGTGTCTCAGAATATGAATACTATCCATAAGATTTTAAATCAATTTTTCAGAGGTAGATTGCTGATTCTTTCTTTTGAGGTATCTTTTTTTAGCCACCAAGTGCATTAACTAGTTGCACCAACCAAGGACCCAACCCATAGGCCTGGAGAGTGTAGGGAGTTAAATAGGTGATATCATTGAGCAAAGCTATCCCCAAAGGAGATGAAGGTTTCAGTTCTCCATCAAGATTGCTTTTGAGACACCAGTGGCAGTGTATCCAGACAGGCTTGGGATAAGATGAAAAGATGCCAGCCTGGAAGACAGACTCCAATCCTGTATTGCTCTGTAGCATTGGACAAGTCCTTGTCAAATCTCTATTTATTTTATTCTAAGATGGACTTGTTCCATGTTGTTCATGATTAAAGTTTTTTGTTTTATTTATTCCACTGTCACTTTTTATGAAGTTTTTGAGATAATGGAATCTCTTTCTTCATCCAGAGCTCA
Source organism: Echinops telfairi (assembly GCF_000313985.2). Taxonomy (NCBI): domain Eukaryota; kingdom Metazoa; phylum Chordata; class Mammalia; order Afrosoricida; family Tenrecidae; genus Echinops; species Echinops telfairi. The sequence continues at coordinate 6,473,408 of NW_022111367.1, read as the reverse complement.
TGGATGAGAGTCACTGCAGCCTAACACATATCATATAGAATCTAGAGTTAGTAGTTCTCAAAAATTCAGCAAAGAAATCTTTATTATGTACTTAATCACAAATCCCAATCCATGTAATATCAAAAGGTTTAGAACAAAGTAATAGACCATGCAATGTCCAGTGGAACAAGTTCTTCCCATCTTCAGTAAGCATTGACTTTAGTTCCTAAAGTCCTAAAATCCTCCTGATTAAAGTCTCCTTTCCCAGTCAGTTTGAGTTGACATCATATAACTTGTGTTCAAAGCATTTCTACCCAATATAACTCCTGTGTTAACTCTTTAGATGGTTAAATGGTTCTTATTGTTCAACTAAGAAAACTACCTGCCATTTACACTGGCTTCCTTTTTAATGCAAAAAAAATATGGGTAGGAAAAAAAGCTAGAGATCTCTGATGCTAAGTATAATGTGTGCAACTGTATAAAAACTAATTTTGAAAAATAAAGAGTTTTTGAAAGACAAAGAAAAAAAAACAGTATTTACCAGGGAAGGTAAGCTACTTTTTTGGAAATATTTTTAACTCCATAAAATGAAGAGATAGAGAATCCATGTATCAGAATATTGTTTTATCAATCATTCCAGGTGGACAGATTTTAAGGGTTACCCAACCTCTATACACCCAAGAAATGGTTTGACTCCTCAACTGAACAACATGGATTTGTAGTGAATTTGTAACTTCCATGTGTACAACTATCATGAACTATGCCAACAGGGCTCACTTAAGGAACCAATGAGGATTTAAATAAAAATCTTCCAAGAAAATAATCATTTTGCTACTAGAACTACTGTCCCAATTTTGGTTAAAAAGTTATGAGAAATTCTGCTAGACATTAACTTTCCTACCGTTCTGTGGCTCGGTCCTATCCACTTTCTGCTAGAGGAACCACTAACAATACATATTGTCATCCAAATAATATGCTGTTTAAACCTCCCTATAAATAGACTCCGAACATACACAGAGGGCCACCCACTCAGCTGGTCTCTGCCATCTTTAGACATCAAGAGAAGCTGAGAAATTTCTATGCCATGTTGCCATAATCTTTCCTACATCTCTGGCCTAGACATCTCAGCTGCAGGAAGAAAGGCTAATGAAATGCACAAACATTATCTTGTGTGCTCTGTATGTGCATGACATGAAACACCTGGTCTTGACTTCTTCTGAGACATACTTCTCAAGTGTTAGAATCTATAGTTATTTTGGTAAAGAACCTTTGGTGTACATAACTTGAAACACATCTTACAGGAAAGTTTTCAACAGAACAACAGGATTAAGTGCCTAGCTTTTTTCAGGAAAAGAAATCATGTATTTATTTTTTCTCTACATATTTGTGGATGGATTTTTCAACCAGCTTCTGTAAAAATGCTCCTGGAAATAATTCAGATACTAGAAAACATTCACAAATCTTTCTCTGTTATTCTATTCATCCTACAGTTAGTAGACACTCAGCAAACACTTACAGAATACATAAGAATGCCTTAAACTCACTTGTTATAAAACAGAGGAGAAAGCACAATTGAGGAACCATTAAACTGCATGTGGCGACAAAGCATGGATTTGGGCTGATCAAACATCTCTGAATTTAGTTTTTGCCTTTAAGTTGAAAGAAAAAAAGAGGTGGGAAGGAGACAGATCTGGCAAGCAACAAAATACCTCATAATTGCTTGGAGAATGGACATGCAAACATGTGCTGCACATGCTAAGTTAGTGAAATTACAAGTTTACAATAGAGATTTCCCGCAACACTCACCCCATCCAGTACTTCCCCTAACCATGTGAGATACCACCGCATTATATAAATATTTCTGTGTTTGTACCATTTGCTGAGGGCACAGTGAGGGCAAGGAGATTATGGGATCCTAGTTTAACATTGTGGTAAAACTTCTCTGGACTCAAAAACATCACTGCCTTTGTTTTCTGCTCACATATTCTGTCAAAAGTTTTTTGGATGTTTTTCTAGTATTTTGACTAATTTTTACTTCCTATAAGGACCTCTATACAAATTATGAGAATTCACAAACATAAAAAGTGTGAGAGGTGCAATTTTCTACTTCCTTACTTCACCCATACTTTTGTGGTTTTAAAATGAGCAGAAATAAAATCTCACAATGCACTAGTACAAGTAGATATTGTAATGTGCTATAGAGAAACCATTAATGCTGAAAAACCCATGTTGATCTAAACTAAATTGCATGTTCCAAATCATATGGACTTCAAAATCTCTTGAATTTATAGAACTCATGGAAAAATAGGGTTTTAAATTCTCTAATTGGGTATACAAACCCTGGAAACACATTCTTACAGTCATCACCATGTATATTTTGAATACCATGATAATACCATTACTTCTGAATTCTTTGAAAACATAAGTGTGTGCGTGTGCATGTGTGTGTCATGTATAATGCATAAATGTCACATATATGTAGCCACAGATAGTTTTTAAACATTTAAATTACATAGATAGAGCCCCAAGGTGATAGAAATTATTAATCACTTGGCTGCAACCAAAAGTTGCTTAAGAATCAAATCCACCCAGACATGCCTCAGAAGAAACACTTAAGGATCTTCCGGAAAAGAGTCATTAGGAACCTTATTGCAGGGGCAGTGAATTAGTCAATGTGGCTTCTTTAGCCAAGGTCTCTGACTTCCACCAAATGTCCTTTTCCTGTGTGGATCTGATAGAAGGGAGGGGATCAATACTGTTAGAAGTCACCTGTGAGTAAACACAAACAGGATTCTCTGGAGTGCCACACTGCTGCTTATCAACTGAACCCGTTGAGAAGCCGGAGGAAGGATCTCATTACCAGCAGGAGCAGGATGACTGTGCAGCGGTCCTCTTGAATCCAGATGACAGCTACACTGTCAAAGGACCAGGAACCAGAGCATTAAACAGAGTGATGAACTTCCCAACCCACAGAGCAAGTTAAGATATGCACTTTTGTGCAGGAGGCTGGCTTGCAGAAGGCTGGCTTTTGTGCAGGAGGCTGGATACTCACTTCAGGGAGTTATGCTTGCTGGACCACAGAGCTTGAGTTGAATGCCTTTGAGTTGAGGCTTACAATGGAGTGTATGCCCCATTGGGCATTTATTAGCTGAACCCAAACTTTGCAACATGCCCTAGTAAATTACTACCCTAAACATTTCTCAATGGCATTAAACCAAAATAAAACTCACTGCTATCAAGTTGAAGCTGTCTCAGCAATCCTACAAGGTAGAACAGTGCATTTATGAGATTGGAACTCTTTACAGGTGTAGAAAGCCGTGTCTTACAGTGGGAGGGTTTGCTTTACTTGACTTTAGCACATACTATACAGCCACAGGTGTCAAAACTGCAATGGTATTGGTACAATGACAGATACTCAGACCAATGGAAAAGAACTGAAAATCCAGAAATAAAAGCATCAGTATACAGACAACTGATCTTTGATAAGGGCCCAAAAAATATCCAGTGGGAAGCAGATGCCCTCTTTAGCAAATGTGTTGGGCGAAAAATGAATATTTACCTGCAGAAAAATGAAGCAAGACCCTTATCTCACTCCATGCACAAGAATAAACTCAAGGTGGATCACAGACCTCAAAGTTAAACCCCAAACTATTAGGGCCATCAATAAGGAAATTGGGACCAACTTGAGAACTTTGTCACAGGGAATACATAGACTATCAGAAATAGGGAAGGACAAAAACACAGAGGAGGCACAAATTGACAAATGGGATATACTGAAGATAAAACACCTGTGTACATAGAAATAATTCACCAAGAGTGTAATAGGAGAGTCCACGGACTGGGAAAACATCTTTAACAATGACACATCAGACAAAGGCCTTATTACTAAAATCTACAATACTCTGCTAGCTTCCAAAAAGAAAAAAACTAATTTCCCTCTGAGGAGATAGGCAAAGGACCTGAACAGAAGTTTCACAGGGGCAGAAATACGAGTGGCCAACAAACATATGAGAAAATGTTCCCGATCTTTAGCCATAAGAGAAATGCAAATTAAAACAACAATGAGGTACCACCTAACACCCTCAAAG
>NW_022111367.1:6439076-6465891 GCF_000313985.2 Echinops telfairi | reverse complement strand
TCCACTATCATGATCCCAATTCTACCTTACAAGTCTGGCTAGACCAGAGGATGTACACTGGTACAGATAGGAACTGGAAACACAGGGAATCCAGGACAGATAATCTCTTTAGGACCAGTGGTGTGAGTGGTGATACTGGGAGGGTGGCAGGAGGATGGGTTGGAAAGGGGGAACCGATTACAAGGATCTGCATGTGACCTCCTCCCTTGGGGATGGACAACAGAAAAGTGGGTGAAGGGAGACGTTGGACAGGGTAAGATGTGACAAAATAATAATTTATAAATTATCAAGGGTTCATGAGGGAGGGGGGAGTGGGGAGGGAGGAGAAAAATGAGGTCCTGACGCCAGGGGCTTAAGTGGAGAGCAAATGTTTTAAGAATGATTAGGGCAATGGATGTACAAATGTGCTTTACACAATTGATGTATGTATGGACTGTGATAAGAGTTGTATGAGCCTCTAATAATAATAATAATAAAAAAGAAAGCCCCGTCTTTCTCCTGAGGAATGGCTGGCGCTTTCAGACTGCTGACCTTGTGGATCACGGTCTAATGCATAACCACTACAGCACCAGGGCTCCTTGAGAAGTAAAATAAAGAATACTAATTATGACAATACACTATAAAACACAATTCTACTCTGATCCACATGGGTTGCCATGAATTGGAGTCAACTTGATGATATTTAAAATATATTAATATTCCCACGCAGAGGAAAATGGCAAAATCACCACAAACTTAACATCTCTGAAGAGATACCAAGGGAAAGAAGCAAACACATAATCATATTAATCAACAAGTAGGTATCTAAAACATCCATATGCTGTATGGTGCAAAGTGCCATAAACAGTAAAGCAGATAAAGGGATAAACAGTGATAAGATGACTGTGCAGAGATGGTTAGATAGGGATGGTTGAGAATGTCTTTAATAAACTGACATTTAACCAGAGACCTAAATGACTTGAGGTATCAAATCATGAGTGTACCCAGAGAAAGAAGTTGACAAATTAGAGATAAGCAAATGCAAAGACTTTGAGGAGGAATACCTGGGTGTTGCAAGAATGGCAAGAAGGCTAGCTCATTGGGAAGAGCAAGCAAGGTGGGACGTATATTAGGAGATACTATCTATGACTCCAGAACATTTTATCCCCAACATCATGGGAGGTACCTGGAAAGTTTGGGGCAGACAATATAATCTTAATTGTTTTAAGGATTCTTTTAGCTATTCAATGGAGAATGGACCATAGGATGTTGAGTTAGTTAATTGTGCCAACCTGGCCGATAATCACATGTGGGGCTAATTGAAAGGCGGAGGGATAAATGGGTGGTGAGCCTCACCTTTCTAGTTCTCGGGTCTCTTGCTTTGTGATGGTCGCACCAGGGTGCAGCTGCCTTAGCAGTTCCCTGCTTCAGCTTGCAAGATTGACTTCCTACAAGACATCCCCAAGGAGAAGCCACATGGACCTATCCCGATGCAGCCCTGGGTGCTGGAGCAGCCATGTGGAGACTCTTGCTAGTGCTGAGATGCTTATTCATTCACTGACTCAGCTTTCCTCCTGCAGTCAGCATCATTGCCTCTGTTTTGTGAGGTGGAGGACTTTTTGTACTGGTGTTGGGTTAATGGGGATTAATGTTGGACTTGTGGACTTGGGCAGCATTGGGTTGGGATGTTTTCATGATGCACACTTTCTTTACATAAAACTCTCTTATACATGAGTTTCTGTGGATTTGTTTCTTTAAGGTACCAAGACTAATACAGGTGTCAATGACTGATGTGTTTTCAGGTGCTGTCAAATTGGTGTGAACTTATAGTGAACCAATGTGTAACAGAACTACACACCACTGAGCTCTGCGCCATCCTCACAATTGTTCTTATGTTTGAGCACATTGTTGGAGCCAATGAGTCAATCCATCTCATCAACCCTCTACCAAACCTTGTCCTTTCCAGTGTCTTGCCTCTCCTCACGATATGTCCAAAGTGAGGAAGTCTTAAGTTCCATATCTGTAAAAGCATTCTGATCGTATTTGTTTGTCCTTACAATATTCTTTCAATATTCTTGGTGCTTTCAATATTCTTCGTCAACCCCATAATTCAAATGCATTGATTCTTCTTCAATCTCCCTTAGTCAATATCCAATTTCCACATGTATAGGAGATGACCGAAAATACCATGACTTGGGTCAGGTTCATCTTAGTCCTCAAAGTAGCATCCTTGATTTTCAACATTTTAAAGAGGTCTTGTGCAGCATATTTACCCAATGCAATGCATTGTTTCATCTCCTGACTGCTGCTTTCATGAACATTGATTGTAGATCCAAGCAAGACAACATATTTGTCCATTTGAATCTTTCTCTATTTATCATGTTACCTATTGATTTTCCACACATTGCTATAATCCATACTGAAGCCTATAATCCTTAGTTTTCATCAGCCAGTGCAAGTCTTTATAACTTTCAGCAAGCAAGGTTATGTCAACTGCATACCACAGATTGTCAATAAGTTTTCCTCCAATCCTGGTGTCACATTTTTCTTCATACAAGCCAGACGATTTGTTCAGCATCCATATTGAACAAGTATGCTGAGAGGATAAAATCCTTATGTACACCTTTCTTGATTTTAAGCCATGCAGTCTCCCTTTGTACTGTAAAACTGCCTCTTGATACTTGTGCAGGTTCTGCATGAGCTTCCCAATGTGTATTAAAGCATTTTAATGCTCAACCATTGTTTAAATATGTTGTAATAACTGATTATTAGGCTGACACAGTGGTTGCATCAATGGGTTCAAGCACAGGAACAATTGTGAGGATCTCAGGACTGGACATTGCTTTGTTCCATTGTGCATAAGGTCGCTATGGATCAGAATCAACTTGGCAGTACCTAACAACAACATTGGTGTTTTCAATTGCCTCAAATGTGTGTGAAAATTGGACACAAAATAGGGAAGCCCAAAGAAGAACAGATGCATTTGAATTGTGGTGCTGGCAAAGAATATTGACTGCTATAAGGTCAAACAAATCTGTATTGGAAGAAGTGTGGCTGGAATGTTCCTTAGTGTCAAGGATGATGATCCTTTGTCTCACGTACTTTGAATCTGTTGTCAAGAGAGACCAGTCTCCGCAGAAGGAAATCACACTTGCTAAAGCAAAGGGATGGCACAAAAGAGCAAGGCCCTCAATAAGACGGAATGACACTGTGGCTGTACCCGTGGGATCAACCTTAGGAACAATTGTGAAAATGGTATAGCTCTTGGCCATGTTTAGTTCTGTTGTGCATAAAATCGCTGTGGATTGGAACTGACTCAATGACACCTAACATTAGTGAGTAAAGGTAGCAAAGATTGTGTAAAATACTGAATGGTAGATAAAAATCAGCTACTAGACAACAGTCGACTACACTATGTCCTGCAAGATGCAGTGCATGTGCAGCACCTGGTATGACTCTGGCATAATTTATTACATTCTGAAATGTTTTGTTACATGTCCATAAAGTGTATTGACATATTGGCAATATTGTCAGAGAACTCACCTCTGCAATTAGAAAAGAATCAATTTTGCAAATTTATCTTTTGAAGTAGTAAAATATTTAATTTCCAGTTTCTTTACTGGTATAACTTATTAAGCTAGTAAATGTGACAAATATCATGACAAGTTTTCCATATATGGGTCATATGTATGTTAAACCAATACTTAGCTCACCTACATGAGAAGGATCCTGTGTGTAACTATAGACAAACTGAAATGGCCAGTTCTATATATGAAAATAGATGCTCAAGCACATGTTAAGTTTATTACACATTGTTTTAGAAATATACAATGGTGTAGTTTTCTGTGTTGCCATATTTTGAAATGTGACCGACTAAAAACTGATGAAACAGAGTAACCAGTTCAAGTAAACCAGAAAAAAGTTCATCTTCTTATGTTTAAAACACTGCACTTCTTCCTCAAAAAGAAACCTATGTTCAGTGATTTTTATGACAACAGCAACAGGTTGCAAAAGAGATTTTTAATATTTGTACACTTCATCAATGTGTTTCCACTTTGAGAGTGGAGTTAATATTATGCCATGGTATAAATATGACAGTACATAGTTCCTTGAATTGAACTGCTCTATAGTTATTAATCATATTTGAACTGTGGCAATTGTTAAATCCATCCATAGCAAATTGAGAATTAAGTTATTTAGATCTGAATAGTTTGTAAATAAGAATATACACAGTGTCATCTGAAGAAGGATACAGTAGCCACTCCCTAGTATAATTTTCATCATTAGTTTTACATCATAAAAAATATGTATTCTGGCTAAAGAACTTTGATTACTACCCAGGAATTTTTTACTTGAATTTTCATATGGTCCATTGTGGTGTTGATAATCACTTAGCCCTCTCTAACTTTAATAAACTTCATCATTACAAAAATATGTTTTGCCACACAACTGGATCTGCATTCCGTTACTTTTGGGGGTATGAAGGCAATAATTCCAGATTCTAAAAGAGTTTTACTTTCTAGACCATTATTAATGTTATTACTAAAGCAAAGAATGAGTGCAAACTTACTTATTACAAGAACACATTTTTCTTTTAAATTGGCATTCCAGGAAGCACACCTTCCCAAATCCATTGCTGAAGAAAAATGTGAACATAAGCAAAGGTGGTGAAGAAAGCTGATGGTGCCCGGCTACCATAAGATATAGCGTCCAGGGTCTTAAAGGCTTGAAGACATACAAGCGGCCATCTAGCTGAGAAGCATCAAAGCCCACATGGAAGAAGCGCACCAGCCTGTGTGATCACGAGGTGTAGAAGGGATCAGATATCAGACATCAAAGAACTTAAAATCATATCAGTGGGTGCCCGCTCTACTGACACAATCACGGTAGATAAACGTGTGCATAAGCAAATGTGATGAAGAGAGCTAACAGTGCCCGGCTATCAAAAGATATAGTATCTAGGGTCTTAAAGGCTTGAAGATAAACAAGCAGCCATCCAGCTGAGAAGCATCAAAGCCCACATGGAAGAAGCACACCAGTCTGTCTGACCACGAGGTGCAGAAGGGACCAGTTATCAGACATCAAAGAACTAAAAATCAGATCAGTGAGTGCCCTCCTTCATGATACAATCACTGAAAAAAAAGGTGTACATAAGCAAATGTGGTGAAGAAAGCTGATGGTGCCTGGCTATCAAAAGATATAGCATTTGGGGTCTTAAAGGCTGGAAGATAAACAAGCGGCCAACTAGTTCAGAAGCAACAAAGCCCACATGGAAGAAGCACACCGGTATGTGTGACCATGAGCTGTCGAAGGGATCGGGTGTCAGGCATCAAGGAATAAGAAATCATGTCATTGTAAAGGTGGGTGAGTGCAGAGTGGAGACTCAGAGTCCATCGGTGGGCAAGAGAACACCCCCCAGCTGAGAGGTTTTGGGGAGGAGATAAGCTAATCAGGGTGCAGGGTAGCAATGATGAAACATATAACTTTCCTCTAGTTCTTCAATGCTTCCTCCCCTCCAATATCATGATCCCAAATCTGCCTTGCAAATCTGGCTAGACCAGAGGATGTACATTTGTACAGATAGCAACTTGAAACACAGGGAACCCAGGATAGATGACTTCTCCAGGACCAGCAGTGAGAGGGGTGAGGCCTGGAGGGTGAAGGGAATGCAGGGTAGAAGGGGGGAACCAATTACAAGAATCTAAGTATAGCCCCCTCCCTGGAGAATGGACAGCAGAGAAGAGGGCGGAGGGAGATGTTGGACAGGGTAACTTATGACAAATCTATAATAATTTATGAATTATGAAGGGTTCAGGAGGAAGGGGGGAGAGGGAAAGGGAAAGGGGAGGGAGGGGAAAAACCAGCAAACAATATTGAGGGCTAAAGCAAAGGGAAAATGTTTTGAGACTGATGAGGGCAACAGGTATACATAGGTGCTTGACTCAATGAATGGATGTATGGACTGTGATAAGAAATGTATGAGCCCTCAATAAAATAATTTTAAAAACATATTTATATTAAGATATAATGGATTTGTCATGGCTATTTAAAATAAATGAATAACTCAAAAAAAAAAGAATGAGTGCAGAAGTAATCTCAGCATTAGCAATTATAGTACAATTTGCACCCATTAAATTGAATGTGCAATGGTAGCTTATTATTCATTTAGTTCACTTAGTTAACTTCACTTAGTTGTGGCCATTTAATTTTACCTGGATACATTATGTCATTTTTAAAATTTAGTTCCACCATAGCAAATAAACTTGAGCAATAGAAAATAAATAACATTTACTGAGCAAATAAAATTTACATTTGAATTAGATGTCAACACAAAAATTTATATTTGAAAATTAGCAAGTAAAAACAAACATTTATTTGGAGAATGTAAATCTGTTCTTCAGGTCTTAGATAATCAAAAGAATTAGTACTTACATGGCATTTGGAAATAATTTAATCAATTTGTCATGCCACGATCACTGGCAGGCCAGCACAAGTGTTACTTGACTTGAAATTATATTTAAAACTTGTATGATGACTTTCTGTTGTTTGATGGTGCATCTTCATGGTTAACTAGGCCACTGCTGATATCTCCTGGGGTAAGAGAGTCAGCATTGACTGCAGGTTTAAGACTGGATTGTCCTGGGCTGTTGTGATCACCTTTTCAGACATCCTGCCACTCCCAATGCTTCCAGTCCCCGGGCCTCTTTCCTTCACTCTGTCTGTAGGCAGGCTCTCTATCTCTATCTCTCAACACCACCAGGGCTCCTCAACGTCCAAGCCAGAGTGCTGTTACATGTGTCTGACTACTGCTACTGCTTGTCACATTCTATTAGAGCTATTGAGTCCTACACGTCCCTGCCCACCCAAAGACCTTATCTTATTTGGTTTATTATTTATAGTGCGTAGTATCTGTGCTACATAAATGTGCACACTTTTATATAAGTTACATATTTTTCATAATAAAAATACTAAAATAATTTATGTTTCTTTGTATATGTATTTACATTTGTATATATAGAATGGGGCTTGCAGATATTTCATTAGGCATGCATGTCATACAGCTAACATATACATAGTCAATGAGTAATATCTTAAACGGGAACATAATAAACAAGCAAGGAGGGGAGCCCCCATCTTGACCTAGTGCTAGTTGACCTTGAACACCCCTGCGCCCTCCCCAGGGGTAGTCATCTCTGATTAGTATCAGCAAGAGATGTCAAAACAGAGTTTTGCTATGTTTTATGGTTGTTAAGAACCTGATTGCACTTATCTACAGATAACCCTCAGGCATAGTGAAGAAGTCAGACAGAGAAATGATTCATCTATAATGGTAGCTCCTTTAAGACTGCTCCTTAATGGAGGGCCATTGCGGCAAGGGCTAGGAGGGGGTGGTGGTGGGGCAGCACACATTATGTGCTGGAGAATGTGTATTTGAAAACATTTCTATCTCGGAACAGTGGAGATCTTTCTCAAAACAGGGCTGGTTTTCCGTGCCTGTGGTTGTGAGTGTAGAAATAAGGTCAAGTAATTTCTACCAAGTCCTCACTTTACCATGATCCCTCCTTTTGAATTGTGTATTAAATTCGAAAGAGCTATATAGTTGATCTGACTTACCTCCATACAACGGAGGTTTTCTGCAGAAATAGGAAGCAGTTATAAAGACTGAATCCAGGAGCTGGATCTATACCATCTACCAATTGTTTGATCGAGTCTGTGGTAGGGGACGTTTCCAACTCACCTTTAAAAGTATTGAAGCTCTCCTTCTTTAGCTAGTTAGTTCATTGTGATAATCTTGGGATAGAAGGGCTAGCCAATGGGAAAATCATATAAAAATATTTTAGTAAACCACATACTGAATAAAAATTCTTTCTTCTAAAAAGAAAGCAAAGAAAGAAATACCTATAATGCTAACAAGCCATCATTTTTCTTACCTGGGGGCCAGGCTCTGTGAGGCTGGCATTCCACATGAAATATTTCATCTACCACAGTCACAGTATGTTGATGACTCAACTGGGGCTCTGGCACTGCCTTGTGTCCCCAGCCTTCTGGGCAATGGATTAACATTTCTTTGAAAGGGTTGAAAGGGAGTCAGATGAAACTGGGGTGAGGGGTAGGATTCAGATTTTCCCAATTACAGATTTTAGAAGCTGGATATTTTACAGAGAAATAAGAATTATAATAGAGTAAAATTGAAAAATAAAGAATTATAATAAATTACCTGGAGGACACAAAAAGTTAAGTGTTTAATCACTAGGTGAATAATTGATGGTTTGAACCCATCAAGAGGGCCCCTGGGGAAAAAGCCTGGTAATTTGCTTTCAAAAGGTCTCAGCATTCAAAGCCCTCAAGAGCAGGTCTAGAATGACACACATGGGTAAACACGAGTCAAATGGACTCAACGGCAATGAGCACCACTCACAATATTGTTGCTATTAGGTGTAGCAACCCTATGCACACAAGGAAACAAAACCCTGCTCAGTCTGCAACATCCTCACTTATCATATATTAAGGTAATCCCCTACATGTATGTGCTTGGAAATATTGGTGTGATGGAATAGAGTTGTGTGAAAAATGAGTTTCTATCCTCAAATGAATTCTAGAATCTAGTATATAAACAGTTAAATAAAATTTGATAACTTTCTGTGCATACAACTCTTCAGAAGCTAATATTCAATATATTTAATATGCATGTTCAAGAAGGACATAAAGCATGTAACATTTCTCAAAAATATATTCCAGAGAAATCTCGATCTAAAGGTCCATGGACCTTTGGACCAAGGTAGTATAAGCACACTTCCAAAGTCAATTTCATCAACCTTCTTAGCTCTGCTTTCCCCTGCCTTCAGACTACAAGTTCAAGAAGTATTCCTGCTTATTCAGAGTCATCTGCTAGTAAATTGGTTAGTTTATTTTAAGAATGTCCATGAGCCCATGTGGCAGTTACATAACCTCGCATCAACTTGAGGGCAAAAAGAGCGAAGGGGTGGAGTGTTAGCCTGTCAATCAGGTTGCAGCTTGATTGGAGGGCGAGCTAGATACAAGACTCTGGAGGCCAGCTTCTCTCTCTGCTTCACCTTCCTGTTGGCGAGCCACGCAGCTGAGACCTGTGAGAGCCATGTGATACTTCCACGGGATCCATAATACTGCCCCTACCTGGCCTGTGATCTTCCTGCAGTCTCCATCATTGCATGTTGCTGTCTGAAGAGGGATTTATGGACGAGTATCAGACTTATGAACCTGATTTGGACTGGGCTGGGATGTTTTCTTAATATCCAACTGCTCCTTGATATAAAGCTCTTTCTTATACATCCATTTGTTTCTCTAGTCAACCCGGTGTAACACACCCATTAACATTTGACTGTCAATATTTATGTATTTATTTTCACAAATTTCTTTCCATTGTTAAACCTGGGATGTAAAACTGTTGGCATCTGTTCATCTTTGCATAATGTCAAGACAGAAAGGCTTTCCTGTTTCCTTTCTGCCCTACTTACAACACAAGCGGGAGAATTGAAGTGGGGGGAGGGGTAAAAGAAAGATCAGGGGAAAAACATTTAACATGATAAAAGGAACACATCTCCCTCATGACATCGTGCTTGTAAGTAGAAACTTCTAGCAAACTTGATTTGGCTACCCATATATAAATAAGCTCTTCAATTTCGCTCTGAGTTTCGAGAGTCTGGCTGGGCAGATAGCAGGAACATATAAGAAGATCTAGAGTGGTCCTTCCTCCAGGGACTGCTTAGAGGTCTACATCCTGGTACTTAGTTGCATATGAAAGTGTTGGTTGTATCTGAAGAGCCTCCTAATTCCTAATCCGTATGAGGCAAGCAACTGGAATCTCCGTGGTTCAGATGCAGGGATCAAAAATGGAGGATATTTCACAGGGAAATAAGTAGTATGCAGAAGTGGGCACATCAGGTTTTCTCAAAGGCAAGTTCATCTTACTCAAAATTCTGTTAAGTAGTCTATGAATGAATTAGATCAAATAAATTGAGGATGTGTGTTTCTGACATAGTGGTAGGCAGGGTTGGAGATGAGTAGAGCTATGAACCTGCTTCTGTGTGTCCCGTCTGACCCACAGAGAACTGTATAAATTCCAATGCTATCAATCTTTACAGAAGCAGACTGCCATATTTTTTCCTCCTAAATCAGCTGGCGATTTTAAATTGCCAATTTTTTTGTTATTCAGTTATCATTCTAACGCTTACCCTACTGTGCCATCAGGGCACAAATAAATTTACATATACAAGTGCAAAAATGTGGGGGGGAAATTGCATAAATTATCACATATATTTGGAAATATTGCTATATTCTGCTATGCCATGGAATGAAACAATCTGATGTAAATAGTATGATTCTTATCTGTTAGCAACTGTTCTGTCACTAGAAATAATTTTTAATTTTGTTAACAGCTTTCTAAAACACATTATGTTCTATGTCACTGAAGGTTTTACAACACAGACATTTTTGAATCCAGATGCATTGATATCACAGGAAATGTTATCCCTGTCTATAAGTACCCATTTCCATAACATTCGTGCAGATTTTCTTTTTATCTGCTCTAATATTTATTTATGTTTCAATTGTCTTTATGGTGTCACCACTTACTGTGTTGCCTTTTTACCAAGCATGTGGACATATACAGACAGAATACAAAATGGATAGCTTAAGCCTACCAAAAAAAGATGATTAAAAACAACAGAAACAATTTTGTTCAGATGGTTCTGAGTCATGGAAACTTCATATATGTCAAAGCCGCTATAAAAATGGCATGGTGGGGCACTTGACCTTCTCTAACATCAGCAGGCGGTGAGGGAATCACCAGCACCAACAGTCCAACGGTGCTTCCTGAGGCAGAGGTCAGACATATTTTCTCTTTCCAGCCTTGTTATCAATTCCAACATCAGCCATCCCTCCTATAGCAGATGTCTTTGCTGGGTTCAATAATTGGTACAATGGCCACGTAGAACTCACAGGCAATACTCACAATTATGCTGTTTATTAGGGAAGTAATAGATTACAATTGATTATCAAAACGGACTCAGGATACATTTCTTCGGTCCAGACAGCTTCTTAGCCATGGCCACATGCAGGCTTTTTGGCTTTTGACGCTTAGCCCTCGGACTCCTTGGGCTGATCTGCCTTGTGCCCTGCTCATATCAATATAGCAAACAAGCAAGCAAAACTCACTGCTTTAGAGTCCACTCTGACTCATGACGACTCTGAAGGACAGGGTGGAACTGCCCCTCTGGATTTCTAAGATTGTAACTCTTTAAAGGAATAGAAAGCCCCATTTTTCTCCCATGGTGTAGCTGGTGGTTTAGAACTGCTAACCTAGTAGTTAGCAGCCCAATTTGTAGCCACTATGCCACCAGGGATCCTTCAGACCAATATAGCCCCACCAATCAGTGCTCAAAGGCACTCCACTTCACCAGTAAGCCTCAGCCTGTCATAGGTCAGGGTCTCAATTCTCTGAGAGGCTGAAGGTTGACACAACAGATTTCCAAACAGACTATGGGCAAGGCAACAGCTGAGGAAAAAGGCTGAGGGCGCTGCATGGTTTCTCCGTCTGTGTTCATTGCTGCTTCATCATCACCAGTTTACCAAACAGATCGATAGAGACTAGCCACCCTCTCCTTCCCTCAGAGGCAAGTACAAAGGCAAAGAGCTCTTCACAGCCTCGCATTGTTTTAGAGGAGTGCCTCTCAGCCCAGTCTGAACATGAAACTCATCTGTGGAGCTTTTCAGAAACAATGACGACTGATGCCCACACTTCACCTCAGAACAGATAAATCAGAATATCTGGAGATAGATCCTGGGCATCGATAATATTTTAAGGTCCCAGGTGCTTCTAGGTTATACCCAGCTTGAAAATCATGTTTGAGATGCTGAATAGCAACCAAGTGTCCTCAGATCACAACCTAGGTTGTAAGGGTTAAGCTGTCTGCTCCTTAGGCAAACAGGACAGGACTGCCATCTTCCGCAGTTCATGACCCGTGGGAGAACCATGATGGCTCAGCCAGGGAGACTGATGACGCAATGGCTGTCCTGTCTCTCCACTTGAGATAAATGGACTCCTCTTGCCTCCTGTTCCCTGACTAAAGTTGCAGAAAGCAGCAGCCTGCCAATCGATTGGTTACTTCCTGTTCCCAACCTTATCCTCCCTTCCCATATGTGAATAGCTCGGCTGATGTGTTTATGCTTCTTTGTAAACCTTCAAAGAATCGTGAACAGTCCCACTGTGTAATCCTGTCTTGGGTTGCAGGCTATGTGCAGGAAAGGTAGTTAAGCCTCCTCTAATAAAGCACTGGGCCCTGGAGTGTCTATACTGCAGGGAGCCCTACACCTCAACTGTTGGGTATCACCTTTGTATGAAGTTTTCTCCTTGCAAATCGTATTCTCTCAAACCCACTCAATGTATTAGATAGGAGCCAATCAATTGGGTGACCTTACAATTGTCACCCATACATGGGACAAGGGGGAAATCACCAGTAAGTTTATGGGAAAAATAATCGACCAGGTGAAATGGAAGCTAGACGTAGAAAAAAGACTCATGTGATCTGCAACCCCCAGAAAGGAGCTCTGTTGGTAAAGAATAAGGGGAATTTGGTGGTGGTGGGGGGCGGGGGATATATATCACAGGGTTATGAGGCAAGGCCATAGTCAGACAGCAGCATGCAGCCACTTCTTTTTCTCTCTTGATTATGCAAAGTGGCACAATAGTGCTGGGATAAAAATTTCCTTCATTTTTTTAGTGAGTATAATATTAGGTCCCTGGAAAGAGAGACAGTACAGTGTTGAAACTTAAAAAGGAATTTTTAGTCCCTGGGGTAGGGAACTACAGATTTAGTAACATGGTATGATAAGTAAAAAGTTGTAAAAGTTGCTCTGGCCGCAAGCTATAACAAAGGAATGTGAATACAAATAAGCTACCTTGTTTATGTAGTGTCTAAATAATTGTAGAACAATCAATTTTAAGAGGTTTTTCAGAATTATCTAAGCAGAGGGAAATCTTTTCTCACAAGGAAGCAGCATATTTGTAGGGAGAGCATGCATCTTGTGACACTGGTCTTATGCATTTTAGTTAAGTCATTTTGCATATATAAGAAGGAAAGTGTAAAGGTAAATTTGTGCATTATTTGATACAAAAGTCATTATGTCCTTAAAAAGTAAATAACAGTACTTTTGAGAAAAATAAGATGAAGGACAAGAACATCTAAGGGGGATGGATACTCCTGGAGATATTTTTCAATTTGCATCAAAAGTGGCTAGGACTTCATTTTTGGAAGTCATCGAAATTAAAATTTTAACCTTAAGTCTTATAAACTAGACATTGCCAGGCAGTGAAAGAGATCAGAGACGTAGAAATAGATTTACAACCAGGCCAGAGAATAAAGTGTTATTTAAAGTCAAACAGGTCTTGTTGAAGAGTTTTCAGAAATGTTTTGTGTGTCCTATGACAGTTATTAACCATTTGCCCAATGTAAATAATCCTTAAGGAACAAGGAGAGTTAGACATAATTTTTCTCTTTTTTTTGTATTTTATTTTATTTATTTATTTTTTAAAATCATTTTATTAGGGGCTTATACAACTCTTATCACAATCCATACACACATCAATTGTATAAAGCACATTTATACATTCATTGCCCTCATCATTCTCAAAACATTTTCTCTCCACTTAAACCCCTGGCATTAGGTCCTCATTTTTCCCCTCCCTCTCCGCTCTGGGTAGGAAAGAGGGAACCGATTACAAGGATCTACATGTGACCTCCTCTCTGGGGGACGAACAACAGAAAAGTGGGTGAAGGGAGACGTTGGACAGGGCAAGATATGACAAAATAACAATTTATAAACTATCAAAGGGCTCGTGAGGAATAATTTTTCTTTTAAATTGCTGGTAGAAATGAAATAGGTGGTAATTAGTTGTAAAGTTACATTTCCCCAATGACACTCATTGGACTCCAGGACCATGGGGAGATGGGAAAACTCACTTTCCCATTGAGGAAGGGGGTGCCTTGAACTTTACTCTGGGTCATCCATTGTGTGTGGAATCTGCAAAGGGTTGGCTTGAAGATAAAATGCAAGTGTGGATGTCTTAGTTACCTGTTAATTGGATTGATCATAGATTTTTATCCTTATCAAGAATGACTTTTGCTGAATCTGAAAGCAATACTACCTAACTTGGCAAGGAGGATAATGAATTTTGTGAAATTTTTACTTATCATGAAATTGTACAAAAGGAGTGGCGTTGGTTACACAGACAAGGGCCATGTTATTGTTAATAATTCAGTCACTATTGTTGACTGGGGTACCTATGGTAAATTTCGGACAAATTGTTCTAAGGATGTCAATGCAAATTTTTGTGATTTTGTACATAACACTATGTAGAATCATAGAGGATCTTATTGCGTCCAAACTAAGAAATCAATGGCATGGTATAGGGGTAGGCTAGCCCCTCCTCTGTCTTGTCTTTTGTTTCCATCTATTGGATGTGAGCAGTGGAACTTGTGGGAATTGTCTTTAGCTACACAGGTATGGCTTCTTTCTTATATTTTGGGTAATTTGGAAGCACAAGCCACTCACCTTCCAGATAGAACTTTGCATTTAATGAAACTCGTTATGTAACCTCGTATACAACTGCCTTATATGATTGCTATTGGATATTTTAGCATTAACTTGTCAAAGAGAACAGTAACTTGCAGCAGTTGTAATTTGTAAATGTTAATTTAAACAAAGAAAGTCTTATCATTTTGACATCTCGTCTGAGAGTGTTGCTGCCAGTACAGATGTCTTGACCTTGGGAAGAGGGTCCCATTACTAGCAAGTTAGCTAAGATGTTGTGGGAACTGCTGAAAAGACATCAAAAGTTTACTGGAATGTTAATGGTTGCTGTTTTAGGTTAATAGCCGTCACCACTACTGCAGCCATAGCAGGAGCTACACTGCAAGAGTCCATCAAAACTGAACATTTTGTGCAGACATGGCAAAAGCATTTTCATGTAATGTGGGCTACTCAAGCTGAAGTAGATAATGAAATAAATGGGAAAATTGCTGAAATACAAAAAGCCATGAAATATTTGGGAGATCAACGTATTGATTTACCAAAACAAATGTCATTAAAGTGTGATTGGAATATTTCTGAATATTGTATTACACCATTCCTATACAATCAAAGCAACTATGATTAGAAACGTGAGTAGAGATCATTTGAATAATATGAAAAATAATGTAACATTGGACATTGCCATTTGAATCTTTTAGTGAAACTCTTTTTTGCCCCAACAATTTCATTGGCATGTAATTTACATATCATCGAATTCAATAGTTCAATCATTCAGTCATCTCAAGCAGAATTGTACAATCACCACCACATCAATGTTAGCGCATTCCCCACAACCCTGCCATGGTTACATTGCTTTTAAACTGAGTTATGCAATCAGAATCTGTTTTAGTGCTCCCTCCCCCTTCCTGTCTTCATTATTTATTCCTGAAATCCCCTTTCCCTCCCTATCATCCAGCCCTCACCCCTGTATTCCCTATGTCCCTTTGTATCAGTTATTATCATTATGCATCCACTCCTCCTGTGCTTCTCAGCTGGGAGACTCAACAAAAAACAATAAAAAATAAAATCGCACTAAGGTGGTAAGGCTGACAACATAATAGTATAAAGACAAAATACAAATAATGCATAAGAAGGAAAAGCCCCCCAACAACATTCAAAAAGCCAGGAAATAAATTTCTGTCATGGAACCCGTAAGAGATATTTGCGTCCAGAACAAATTCATGTCATGTCTATAGGGTGGCCAACAGGCCAAGTATCAAGTTCAGTCCAGTATAATCAAGATTATAATGGTCTCTGCCTGATAATAAGACGGTGGTTCGAGACTTGCCTGTGGCCAGAGCGGATCTCCAGTGGCTCAGTCTGACTAGATACTCTGCAGAGGGGTTTGGGGCTCTCACTGTCCCCTAGAACCCCCCACAAATTGGGCATTCTTCATTTTAGCTCTGATGCTTCTCTCCTCACCATATTCGAATTCTGTAATTGTCATCTTTGGATCAAACAAACCGGTGTGCTTCTTCCACGTGGACTTAGTTGACTCCGTGCTTAGATGGCTACTTGTTTGAATACAAGCCTTTAAGACCCCAGACATTATTCCAATTGTTAGCCTGATACCATCTGTTTTCTTCACCAGGTATTGCTGTAGCACCCGTATTTTCAGTGATCGTTTCATGAAGGTGAGGATCTAGCAGGGCCATGATATAAGAACTGATTATTGGATCTAGGATCTAGGATTTAGTATGAGCCCTAAGCCCATTCCTGGATGCTTTTTTTTTTGGGGGGGGGGGCTTTTTTTTACCTGATATAATAACCTTACTTCTACATTTTTCCTAGTAAAGCTCACATGAGTCAGTTACCATCCATAGTGATCCTATGCACAACAGAACGAAATACTGCACACTTCCGCACCATCCTCACAATTGCTCAAATGCCTATTCCCATTGTTTCAGCCACTGAGACAATCCATCTCCTTGAGCACCTTCCCCTCCACTATACCTAGCATGATGTTCTTCTCAGGAACTGGTCGCTCTTGACAATATGTCCAAAGTATGTAAGAGGAGGTCATGACATCCTAGCCTCTCAAGAGCACTCTGGCTATACTTCTTCCAAGACAGATCTGTTTGTCCTTTGATCAACCCATGGTACTTTCTATAGTCTTCTCCAGCACCACAATTCAAATGCATTGATTCTACTGTCTACTGTCTTCCTTGCATGGTCGAGTGAGTGCTTCCAGTGCTTCATCAGCTTGTTGAAATATTTTAATTGGCATTCCGTTAATTCCTGGAGCCTTGTTTTTGGATGGTGTGGTCAGTGCAGCTTGAACTTCTTCCTGCAGCACCAGTGGTTCTTGCTCGTACACTATCTTATGGAACGGCGGACTATAGCATATTTGTTTTTGGTACAGTGACTCTGGCTTCTTTCCATCATTCAATATTTTTCCCATAGAAGCTTTCAAGATTGCACCTCAAGGTTTGAATGTTTTCAGTTCGTTCAGTTTAAGATATGCTGAATGTGTTCTTCCCTTTCGATTTGCTAACTCTAAGTTTTTGCTCCTTTCATGGTAATAGCTGACTTTTCATTATGGAGATGCCCTTTGCAACTTCCTAGTCAGCTCTTTCATGTCATCATGTCTTCCATTTTCTTACCCACTCTTCAATGAAGAACACGTTTCAGACTCTTCTGACATCTATTTTGTTTTTTTTGTCTTTTTTTTCCTTTTTCAGGTTTTCTTGTCTTTTTAATGACCTTTTGCTTTCTTCATAGATGATATTTGTGATGTCCTCCCACAACACAACAGGTATTCTGTCATTAGTGATGAATATATCACATGTGTTCTTGAAATTCAGGTGGGATAGCCTCAAGGCTGCATTTTGACTGTTGTGGACTTGTTTTAATTTTTTTCAGTTTTAATTGGAACTTACATATGAGCAATTGATGTTCTGTTCCACAGTCAGCCCCTGACCTGGTTTTAGCTACTGATAAAAAGTTTCTCTATTGTCTCTTTCCATGGATGTAGTAACTGATTTTCATGTAATCTTGCGGATAGTCCCCTTTTATGTTGATGAAAAATGGTATTTGCTATAAACAAGTATTTAGTCTTGAAAAATTATATCAAGCAATGTCCAGCTTCATTTCTATCACCAAGACCATATTTTTCAACTATTGTTTCTTCCTCTTTGTTTTTGCCAACTCTTGCATTTCAATTGCCAATATTTATCAATCCATTTTGATTGCATGTTTGATGAATTTCTGACTGAAGCCATTGGTAGAATTCTTCAATTTCTTCATCACTAGTTTTTGGGCTTGACTTATAAATTTTCATAATAGTTGTATTGATTGGATTTCCTTGAAGACAGCTAGATATAATCCTGTTCATAGACAAAATTGTACTTTTTGATTGATTTTGAAATGTGCTTTTTGACAGTCAATGCAATGCTATTCCTCTTGATTGTGTCATTTCTAGCATAATAACTCATAATTTTTCTGATTCAAAATGGCCAACATCAATCCATTCTCAGCTCACTAATGCCTAGAATATCAATCCTTATGCATTCCATTTTATTTTTGATATCTTGCAATTTTCTTAGTTTCACACTTCAAGCATTCCAATTCCTATCATCATCAGATTTTGTAGATGAGTTTCTCTTTCTTTTGATGCACGCTCTATCAACAGATGAAAATCCTGGAGGGTCCAATTCCATAGGATTTACCCCACTCATGTCGCCATGGTTGACTCCTTCTTCATTGTCTTTTCTTAGTCTGGAAACTCCACTGAAACTTGCTCACTTTGAGTGACCCTGCTGGCATTTGAAATACCTGTGATATAGCTCCCAGCATCACCATAACACCCAAGCCACCACAGTATGACAAGCTGACAGACAAGTGGTGGGAAATTCTTTGTAGACTTAAAAAAAATGTCGGCAAAGATATGAACCAGCCACCCCTCTCAGACATTGTATTGCTGTCTTTGTATGCGATATGAGAGAGTAAAAAATTTATAAGCACCTTTTTAAAAAGCCTGATGAATCGACACATGGACCTACCATAAAAACCAGTTGCCATTGAGTCACTTTCTGACTCATGGCTACTGTATGTGTGTCAGAGTGGAGGGGTGCTCCACGGGTTTTTCAACGGCTGCTCTTTCAAAGGCAGATTGCAGGTCATTCTTTTGTGCTGCTTTTGTGTGGTCTTGAACCTCTAATGGTTTAGTTTGCAACTGAGTACTTGCAACGCTCAGGAACTTTATATCAATAACAGAACCCCCCAATTCTACTTGTAGGCATTTTTCTAATGCCTGAATTAGAACTGAATATGTAAATTCACAAAAGCTTTTCTAAAAAAAGCTTTGTAGACAAATACTAATAGCAATTTCATTTATTATAACCCAAATCAGAAAACATCTCAAATGTCCAACAGTAGGAGAGTGGATTCATGCAAATGAATACTAATTAGCTACTAGAAAGAAAAATTACAGGTAAAACAATTTGGTTCAATTTGAGACATTGGTGAGAGTATTACACTTTGTACAAAGATGGTTTGTTGTATGACTCCATTTATATGAAATTTTGGAATAGACAAAACTAATCTAATCTGGGGACAAAAACAAACAAGCAAAAAAACCTGCTTTCCTCTGGTGAGAAAGGGTAGGAATTGCCTGAGAAAAAAGCAAGAAGGAACTTGGGGTACTAATAATTCCGTGTCTTAATAGTTGTTTCCTTTATGTCCAAACTAATTCTGCTACTATCAAGTGGATTCTGGATCACAGTGACCCCACGTAATACAAAGTAGAACTTCTCCATTGAATTTGAGGGGTGAGGAGTGTTATCTTTATGGATTGTGCCAGTTTTTGCTTAACCAGTGTCAATAAGTGGATTCAAACAGCCAACCTTTCAATTAGTAGCTGAGTACAAACTGTCTGAGCTGCCGGGGGGTCGTTGGGGCTACATAGTTGCATGCATTTGTCACAGTCCATTAAATGGTGCACTTAGAATTACGCATCATGTCCTGCAATTTTAAAAAGCATAAACAAATATTGAACTTTAGCAAATAACTCTAATTAATAATATGAATGAATATTTAGGAGACAGTGGAAGAAACACTTTTACTTTGAAATGCATCCAAAAATGAACAAATATAGGGATAAAAGGACTGATAGATGTAGAGACATATGATAAGGCAATTTAATATGCTGATTTTAGAATCTAGGTGGTGGGATTGCACTATGAAATTTCTTCAGATTTTCTATGTTCAAAAACATTCATAATAAAATGTTGGTGAGGGGATCTCAACAGGAACTACTGTAGTTGTTTAGAAGCTAGGCCCACAAAAAATTTGAGAGACGGAGCATATTTTATCACTGGCATTATTTAGAATTGTCAGCACATGGTGATAATCAAAAGCAGATCAACTTTCATCCAGGTTTATTATTGTTTTTAAAATTCTCAACAGCAGTGTACCCCTTTATTGCTTGTACTCGGGGGTGGGGGTGGGAGGGGAGGGCACTCCTTCTACTCTGCTTGTAGTACATGATTAGTGTCATGGAGCTGGAGAAGTATAACGCCAAGAATCAAAATCAGATCTACCTGATCCAAACGCCATCCATGCCAATATATTTTCCACATTGTTCTACTAAGTATATTGCATATTATACAAAGATGGAAAAGATTTGATTCTGTCTGAAAAGCATAATGTAATGGAGACAGACCCATATTGATTTGCCTCTAATAGAAAATGAATACTTAGATTTTCAATCATGCTCTTTGAAAATGAGGAATATTTTTGGAATAAACACTGTTAAGGGTAATTTGCTCCCTCGATTAAATACGTTATTGGCTTCTCCTAGTGTTCAAAAGTTTGAGTCTGATATGAAAACCATAGCATGACATACAAAATCCGACATGATGTGTCCACTTTCTACCTCCTCATCCTCATTTTGGGCACATCCCAGTGAGTGAGTACCCCTCCAAAAATAACACCACTCTGGCCATTCTGCTGCTACAGAGTAAATTGTACCCCATACAATTCAAATTGTACGGATTGAAACCCTAATGCCTATATCTACAAAAGGAGCCTGATGTCACCCTGGTTAAGTTAAACATTTGCCAGATAACCTGTGGGAGAAAGACGTGACAGTTTGCCCTGTAAAGATTTATAGCCTTGGAAACTCTATGACACCCTTCTACCACCTACCTTTTAGGGTCACTATGTGTAGGAATTGAATGCGTAGAAATGGGTTTTTATGTAGGGGATTATTTGTTCATCTATAAATATGACCCCATTTGGAAATAGGGGTTTGTCTTTTTATATAAATTAAGTCATACTAGTGCAGGATTAATTCTAAACCTAATAATTTTGAGTTCTAAACAAAGCATCCTAAATACAATAACACATCTTGGAAGAAGACACTGTCATGTGAGGATCTTTTTTTTTTTAATCGTTTTACTGGGGGCTCGTACAACTCTTATCACAATCCATATATCCATCCATTGTGTCAAGCATATTTGTACATTTGTTGCCATCATCATTCTCAAAACATTTGCTTTCTACCTGAGCCCTTTGTATCAGCTCCTCATTTTTCCCCTTCCTCCCCACCCCCTCCTCATGAACACTTGATAATTTATAAATTATAATTATTTTGTCATGTCTTACACTGTCTGACATCTCCATTCACTCACTTTTCTGTTGTCCGTACCCCAGGGAGAGAGTTATATGTAGATCTTTGTAATGGATTCCCCCTTTCTACCCCACCTTCCCTCCACCCTTCCGGTATTGCCACTCTCACCACTGGTCCTGAGGGGTTCATCTGTCCTGGATTCCCTGTGTTTCTAGTTCCTATCTTTATCAGTGTTCATCCTCTGGTCTAGCCGGATTTTTAGGGTAGAATTGGGATCATGATAGTGGCGGGGAGGAAGCATTAAGGAACTAGAGGAAAGTTGTATGTTTCATTGTTGCTACACTGCACCCTGACTGACTCGTCATCTCCTCCCTGTGCCCCTTCTGTAAGGGGATGTCCAGTTGGCTACAGATGGGCTTTGGGTTCGCACTCTGCACTCCCCCTCATTCATAATGATATGATTTTTTGTTCTTTGATACCTGATACCTGATCCCTTCAACACCTTGTGATCACACAGGCTGGTGTACTTCTTCTATGTGGACTTTGTTGCTTCTGAGCTAGATGGCCGCTTTTTTACCTTCAAGCTTTTAAGATACTATATCTTTTGATAGCCAGGCACCATCAGCTTTCTTCACCACATTTGCTTATGCTCCTGCTTTGTCTTCAGCAATCGTGTCGGGAAGGTGAGCATCATGGAATACCAGTTTAATAGAACAAAGTGTTCTTCCATTGAGGGTTACTTGAGTGGAGACCCAATGTCCATCTGCTACCTTAATACTAAACCTATAAATATATTTACATAGATCTATTTCCCCATTATCATATATAAATATATTTACATATGTACATGCCTGTATTTAGACCTCTGTAAATGCCCTTTGCCTCCTAGTTCTTTCCTCTATTTGCTTTTACTTTCCTCTTGTCCCACTATCATGCTCAGGCTTCATTTGGGTTTCAGTAATTCGTCTCGGTTACATTGCCCTTGATCAAGCCCTACCAGACCTCTTACACACTCCTTGCCACTGATTTTGGATCGCTTGTTGTTCCCTTGTCCCTGGGTTTGTTAACAGCACTTCCTCAAGAAATCCTAAGGAGCAGGCACAATTGAACCAAAAAAAAAAAAAAGAGAGAGAGAAGCAATTGGCAGCGTCAAGACTGATTTAACTTCTGGCTTCCAGGTCTGTGAGAAAACAAAAGATATCTATAGGTATCTTGTATTATAGCCACAGTTGGAAACTAAGACCACTGGCCTTCTGTCTGTCATCCTAGTTATCTTCTTTCACACCTTTTGACCTTATAGTGCCATCCTTGATGAATGCTCTTCCCTTATTTCTTACCCCATCCCACTGCTTCTTACCCTCCCACTATAACTAGCGCAATCCTACTTACTTATCCGGAGTCAGATAAAATGCTGCTTTATCAATAATGCCTTCCCTGACATCCAAGGTTGAGTTTCTTTCCCTTCTCTCTCCTTAAGACACAAACACAATTGCTATTTTACAATTCCTGTATAAATTTAGCTTTGGTCCAGATTATAAGATTGCTGTGATCAGGTGTCATATCTGACTTGTTCCCAATGATAACACAGTCAGCATTTTGTTAATTGAAAAAGTTCATATTTAGCAATAGCCAGCTGGGCTCAGTTTAGATGATTCAGATTTTGTTGGCAACATCTAAAGCATCATAGTCAGGAGTCAGTCGAACATATGCCTTCTTCTCACCGTCAGGCCTGATCAAGGTGTTGACCTTGGCTACATCCGTGAGCTTCTTCACAGCCTATTTGATCTGGTGCTTGTTGGCTTTGACATCCACAATAAACACAAGTGTGTTGTTATCTTCGATCTTCTTCATGGCAGACTCTGGTCAAGGGGAACTTGATGATGGCATATGGTCCAGCTTCTTTCTCCTGGGGGCGCTCTTCCGGGGGTATTTGGGCTGCCTTCTTAGTCTCAGGGTCTTGAGCTGCCGGAAGGTGGGTGACGTGCGGATCTTCTTTTTTCTGTGGCTGTGGACGCCTTTCAGCACGGCCTTCTTGGCTTTTAAAGCCTTTGCTTTGGCTTCCGTTTTGCGATGGGCAGGAGTTTCCTTCTTCTCCTTTGGTGCCATCTTCGTAAAACATTGGCATTTTTCTTAGTCTCCTTGTGCTGCTATAACAGAAACACAACAAATGGTCAGCTTTAAAAACAGACTTTTATTTTCTTACAATTCTGCAGGCAAGAAGTCTGAAATCAGCGTGTGGCTCTATGATGAGGTCCTTCCTTTTCTGTAGCCCAAGGGGTTCCTTGAGGCTCCTTAGCCTTCCCTGGTGTCTATGTTTCCCACCTGTGTGTTCTTGTGTCTATTCTGCTCTTTTTACAACCCAGATGTGATTAGGGTTAGGACTTACCTTACTCTGGCGTGAACTTATTAACATAACAAAAGAAAACGCTACTTTTTAAAAATATTTTTGAGCCCAGGGGTTAAGACTTAAGCACATATCTGGATCCTCCAACCCAGAACCTTAGTCAGTGCATATCGGAGTGAATTAAATTGAGTGATTCAGTAAATTAATCTATGAATAAATAAAGGACAAAACTTTAACGTTCAATTATAGTATAGAGGTAGAGGGGGGAACCACCCAGAAAGACCAAAGCTTGAGTTGAAACCTGTGGGGAAGAGGACCAAGAAGAGATGCAAAGAGGAGGAGGTTGAGGTTGAGACTTCCTGAGTCATATTGTGTGTGTGTTTGGGGGGGCGGGTGTGACTAAAATTGTAAAAATTCAAGAGGCTCATGTGTTTGTCCCAACCAAGAACCAGAAATGAATTGTATTTTCTACAACAGGGATGATTCAAGGAGCTTGGGAGTTTTTGGAAAAGCTCCGCATAAATCATATGTCTAATTAGAGTTTCTAGATAATATCTCCCTTTGACAACATCTGATCCCTCTAGATCCAAACTTGGATATGGGTAGGCATCTAGGAATGTCAATTTCCTCAAGAGTGCAGTCTCATTCTATATAAAATGATAACTAGAGTCTCTCTTTAGAATATGTGAAGTTTCCAAAGGAAATCATTCTAGATACCGTGAATGATTTCATTCTAGATGCCTAGAATTTCCTATTAGAGAAGCAACTGGTTAATGGTAGATACTAAATGAACTTCTCTTTCATTTCCTTAGTCCCAAGAGAAACATGGAGTTCTGGGCGGATGCATTGGGCGGATAACCACAATGTCAGCGGTTCAAAATCAAAAGCCACTCTGATGGAGAAAGATGAGGGTTTCTAATCCTATAAAGAGTTACAGTCTCAGAAACTCAAAGGGCATTTCAGCCCTGTCCTTCAAGGTCACTTATGAGTTGGAATTAACTCAATGGTAGTAAGTTGAGTTAAGCAGGAACATGGCTGACTGCTCAGCAGTTTAAATGTTCCTCCAAGAGCATGCACATGTATGAAGAGTTTTATTTTTTAAAGATGCTTATACTCTTTTTCCTGCACTATTTGGACTTCCATTTATTGATCTCTTATTACATTATATTCTAATGTTGCTCAAATAGGAAAAACTGAAAGCCAAACCACTACACACAACAACCCCATACCATATAATGCAACAGTCAACCATTCCTTCAACACATGAAGCCTGGTAGATAACTTTCCTTGTGAAGGAAATCAAGAAGTCACTTTAAATCCATGACCACATAAATATTGACAAATCATGAATTTATTGACTAAATCTGAATTTCAATTTCCTGGTGTGTGTATTGTGGGGATATTAATGGAGCTCTGTACACTACAATGACAAACAGAACAGACATTGCTAATCACTTACAGAATCCTTCCACAGCATAGCATGCCAGGCAGTCAATACCTATCAACTTTGCCAAATATCATGTCCTCCTCCTAAGACTGACTCCTTCGGATGATGTTTCCATGGTGAGTGAGGCATATCATGTTCTGTTGCTATCCATAAGGTTTTCATTAGGTAATTTTAGACCTACATCATAAGCTCTTTCTTCCTAGTCTGTCTTAGTCTGGAAATGCTGTTGGATCTTGTCCATCATGGGTGGCATAACTTCCAACATCACAGCAACAAATAAGTGACAATACAATAAACTAACAGAAGGATATTTAGATATTCTGAAGAAATAAATGCATCAGTGAACCTATAAAAAACATGATGAAACATCATTTATTTTTCTTTTGTGTGTCAGAACATTCTATTGTTCTCCAACATGGATTGAAGACTTAATTTGAAATTGGAGGCTTTGAGTGAGGACGTGAGGGAGTGAGGAGTAAGGAAGGCTTAGAAAAAAGGGATGTGAGATGAATATAGGCCATATGTTAACCTCCAATATAGAGTATGATCCCTTTCTCATGGGTGAGAAAGAACACATGGGTGGAACTTGTGTATGGAAATCCAGGGGACGCCAGTAGACAAGGTACCATATTAAAGTTGATTTCCATAAATAGTAATATATGTGAAATTAGGATATTACATTAATGGAGCTCTGCATATTCCAATGACAAGTAGAGCAGACATTGCTAATCACTTACAGAGATTTCTACTGATTGGTTCAGTTGTTTTTTCATAATGCCTACTTCTTCTGTCTTAAATACTTTTGTGATGGAATCATTAATAGAATCTTGTTTTAAAGAAAGAGAAAAAGACATATAGAGAAAAGACAATGGTATAATCCAAGAAAAAATGGATTATCCAAGGGAGTACACAGATATGCTAGACAGGCCCTGTCTGCACAACCCCTGCAGGACAAGCAGGAGGTTTGTTGGCTAGGAAGCTAAGATGAGTAAGAAGAGTGCAGGTGGTCCCAGGATGCCTTTAAGGCTGAAAAGAACGGTGGGCATGTGAGCCCAATGCAGACAGGTTGTGGAAGTCAACAAACATAAGCTTTAAACATACTAGCTGACTGATGCTGGACATATGAGGGGATCGCTGCAAACGTTTTTGAAAAAACTCCATTATCTTTTCATTTCATTTTTCCATGGCTACTTGAAGCTCATTTAAATTCTGAGACTCAGTTTTCTCACATATAAAATGGGTGTCTGACCGAGGCAAACCACAAAAAGCGTGCGGCAAAGCAATCGTGGGAGAAGAGCAGAGAGCCCCCGACGGAGTACAAAGGACAGACTCGGGGGCCAGAGCATGGTACCCCATCGGTCCTGACAGAAGGACACACCTAGAGATCAAAAATCAGACCTTGATCTATTGACAGGTTTTTCTTTCTGCTTAAAATATTTTTCTTTTAATTAACTTGTTCTTCCATGGGTAATTGGTTTCCTTTTTTGTTGCCATCGCTGTGTTCTCACTGATCGCCTATCTTGCTATGGCTTGTTTTTTTTTATGCATATTATTATCTCTACAGATCTATCTAGATAAGATAGACTGGATGAACAGTTTGGAGGAAAAAACAACGGGACCAATGGTTCTGGGGGGACACGGGAGAGGGGGAGGCTGGGTTAAGGAGGTGGTGCTGACCCACCTAGGGACAGGGGAGCAACAAGTGATCCAAAAACAGTGGCAACGACGGGGCGAGAGGCCTGGTAGGGATGCAGCAAGGGCAATGTAACCGAGAGAAATCACTGAAACCCAAATGAAGGCTGACCATGATAGTGGGACAAGAGGAAAGTAAAGGGAAATAGAGGAAAGAACTAGGGGACAAAGGGTA